>NC_052016.1:121252-416014 GCF_015832195.1 Motacilla alba alba | reverse complement strand
GACACTTGACCCCGGGTGGGACCCCCTAATCCGCGCTCTGCATGCGCGGCCGGCCGGCCGGGGCACTTGTGGCGGTGCCCATTGTGTGCCACTCGGCCCCCCCGGTGGCATTCCGCTCACAAGCGCTCCCACAAGTTGTTTGGGCTGGCTCCGGCGAGGGAATTGTGCTCCCAAAGAAACAGTCTGGTCATTATACAGCGGCGGCCGGGCCCGGCCAGGGGACGGGGACAAAGGGGCAGCGTCGGGCCCGGCCTGGCACGCAAACAGCTACGGCTGTGTGCCGCGGGGTTTGGGGGAGCTGCATTTGGGGGCTCCCTAAATGGGACGAGTTTGACAGGACAAAGGGCTCGGAGCTGTCTGCTGAAGGGGGTAAAGCACCGGCACCGAGTTTGGGTTGGGGTTTAGGGCTGCCTGCTCCCCAAAGGAAAGGGGAAGCGCCGGCCCTGGCAAAGGCTGCCCCGGAGGCTGGGCAGAGCCCCCGAGCTGCTTCTGCCCTCTCCCTGCCCTAAAACACCCGGCTGAGCCAATTCCCAAAGCCTGGCCGCTTGCAGCATTCATTTCCGTGGTTTTTAATACCTGCTGATTAAAACTGTCGGCAATGGTTTTTCACGTTTTTAATTGCATTAATCATTAGCTGTGATTATTTCGATTTAGGAGCTCCTTTGTTCAGCAGCTAAGCACAAACTCGATGGAAACAGCTTGATTTTCACAAGGCAGAGTGGCTTACTTCACTTCAGGAGTTGAACTGAGCAGAAATCCCGGAGCAAGAGCGGGCTGGGAAATTTTTACCGGGTGATTTATCACCGGAGGGACACTTTAAATCTGGATCAGTTTTATTAAATCTGCCAGGCATTTATTAAAGCCAGAGCAGCAATAATAGCTGGCTGCAATATCACATAATGACCATCATTCCACAAAGCCCCAAAATAGCAGCTGAATATGGTTTGGAAGTAACAAACAAGGATAATCCCGGGACGTGTCTGAAATAACTTGTGAGCTCCAGCCCCACCTGAGCCGGGCTGGGGGCGAAAAGCCCCTTCCCCACACCAGGGCAGAGACCTTGAGCTCAGCTTCTCCACCCCAGCCCCTCATTCCACGGAAATCCCCACCAGGGCTCCTCATTCCATCCAAATTCCCACCAGGGCTCCTCATTCCCTCAAAGCTGGGAGAGCTCGAGGTGTGTAGAGAGCCCAAATCCCCGGGGCTGGCACAGCCCTGCCAGCCCAGGCAGTGCCAGCTGTGCCCCACGGCCACCTTGTCCCCAGCCCAGAGCACTCAGTGCCACCTGCAGGGGACACCTGCAGGGATGGGCACTGCAAAGCTGCCTGGGCAGCCCCTGCCAAGGCCTGAGCACCCTTTCCATGGGCAAATTCCTGCTGCTGGCCAAGCTGAGCCTGCCCTGGCCCAGCCTGAGGCCGTTCCCTCTGCTCCTGTCCCTGTGCCCTGGCAGCACAGCCCGACCCCCCCGGCTGTCCCCTCCTGGCAGGGACTTGTGCAGAGCCACAAGGGCCCCCTGAGCCTCCTTTGCTCCAGGCTCAGCCCCTTCCCAGCTCCCTCAGGAATTCTCCAGCCCCTTCCCAGCTCCCTTCCCTGCTCTGGACACGCTCCAGCCCCTCCAGGTCTCTCCTGCAGGACCAGAACTGGACACGGCCCTCAAGGGGTCCCAGCACAGGGGACAATTCCAGCCTTGGTCACCACAACATTTTGGACCAATTTTCCATGCCGGTGCTGTTGAGCTTGTCACCTTTTAATTTAAGGCATTCAAACCCTCTTGCTGAACATTTTCCTTCTGGTTTGTGGCTGTCCAGGACCCCCGGGCAGCAGCACCTGTACCTGGAATGTCCCTGAACCAGTCTGGAACTCTGTTCCCTCTGCAAACAGGGAGACAACACGGCCCAGGGGTGTTTATTAGTGTGAGGAAGAAGGGAAATAGGGATTTTTATTCACTGCAGCTAAAGGTCTCTGCACAGGAGTTCAACAGTAGGATTTTTAAAATTCAAAACATAAGAATGAGCAGCACTTCATTGCAGAGTTGAAAGATAATTGTGCAATTAACGGGCTAAGGTCAATCATGCCAGAGCTGGATGCTTCTGACAGATAGGGATAATCAATCCAGCCTCCAAATGAAAGGCTCGGAGGTAGCAATGGAAAAATAACACAGTGCCAATGTTTCTGTGCCCTAATGAACACCAGACAAGTCATTATTGACTGGATTTTACTTATTTTAAGTGCCAGAGCACAAGTATCTGCTTTGATTAAACAGAACTTTAGAATTTTGCCTGCAGTCCATTTTGTGCCCTGGTCTAAGCGAGGACATTAATTTGGGAATGCAGCAAAGTCTCCTCGGGCAGCTGCAGTGTCTGCTCAGGGAACTGCCAGGAAAACCCCCAGGGAAACATCCCAGCCTGGTTTTTGTGGAGGGGAAGGGAGAGCTGAGCTCTCCTCCTGCTGGGCAGCACCCAGACCTGGCTGTGCCACAATCCCTTCAGCCCTTGGCACTGGGATGGGCCATGGCACCAGGGTGGGGGAGAACAGACCCAGAGCAGGGATCAGCAACCCCGGGTCCAGAGGAGCTGGAACTGCTGCTGGCAGCAGAGACATCTCATCCCTGCTTTGCTTTCCCTGTGGAATCAGGAAAAGCCTCATGGCAGCATTTCACCTGGAGTGCTCACCTGGAGAGGAGAAGCTCCAGGGAGAGCTCAGAGCCCCTGGCAGGGCCTGAAGGGGCTCCAGGAGAGCTGCAGAGGGACTGGGGACAAGGAGGGACAGGAGCCAGGGAATGGCTGCCAGTGCCAGAGGGCAGGGCTGGATGGGATCTTGGCAATGAGGAATTGTTCCTGGCAGGGTGGGCAGGGGCTGGGATGGAATTCCATCCCTGGATCCCTGGCAGTGCCCAAGGCCAGGCTGACACTGGGGCTGGAGCAGCCTGGCACAGGGGAAGGTGTCCCTGCCATGGCAGGGGTGGCACTGGGTGGGATTTGGGGTCCCTCCCAACCCAAAGCATTCCCGACAAGCAGGGACAGGGAGCACAGTGCCGAGCTGACGCCGGGGGAACACGAATCCCTTTGCACCACCACAGGCACAGCCCCAGCCCAAAGCCCTGCAGAGCCTCCTCCGTGCCCAGGAAAAGCAGGAGCAGGAGCAGGAGCAGGAGCAGGAGCAGGAGCAGGAGCAGGAGCAGGAGCAGGAGCAGGAGCAGGAGCAGGAGCAGGAGCAGGAGCAGGAGCAGCCCCTCCACCTGCAGCAGCGCCGGGACGCGGCCGTTGGAAGCGCCAACCAACGCCGGTGATTAACGGGATTAATTCGGGATGCACGTGACTCATTAGTCATCAATTAGGGGGCTCATCCGCACACGGCTGATTAGGGACCATCAGTGCCTCAAATTAAGCACGAAAAAGATGTTTTAACGCGACCATATGGTTGTGCTTCAGAAGCAGTTAGAGCGCAAATGGAGCGCATTGACGGCTCCTAACTGGCGCTGAATGAGGGGAGAGTGGCCCAAATTTGTTTAGAGGGTTCCCCCTCCACTTTTGCTGCGGTTTTTAATGTGATCTAATGAATAAGCAGAGTCAGCTTTAATTGCCGACTCACTCTGCGGTGAAAAAGAGCTTCCGAAAGCCCCTTTGCCTCCTCCCAGCCGCTGCAAAAAGCACGGGGGAGATGATTTTCCCCTGGAGCGCAGGTGAGGCCGTGCCCTTCCCTTTCCTTGGCTCCTGCTGCCATTCCCAATTCCCCGGCCAGGCGGGAGCGGGATCTTGCACCCTTGTCCAAGGAAAAGGAGGGATGTGGGCTTTGGGGCGTTCGGGGATGGCGGGAGGCAGGAGGATGTGTGGGGCGGGCTCCTGGCTGCAGAGGAGAGGGCATGGGAAACCTCTAGGAGGAGGGCTGGGGGTTGCCGTGGTGGGACAGTGACAGTGTCCTGCAGTTACCTCAGATCCCAAATTCCTGGGGCTGGCACAGCCCATGCAGTGCCAGCTGTGCCCCACGGCCACCTTGTCCCCAGCCCAGAGCACTCAGTGCCACCTGCAGGGGACACCTGCAGGGATGGGCACTGCAAAGCTGCCTGGGCAGCCCCTGCCAAGGCCTGAGCACCCTTTCCATGGGCAAATCCCTGCTGCTGGCCAAGCTGAGCGTCAGGAGAGGGAGTTGCAGTGGCCCAGCAGAGCCCAGAGCTCCCCCACAGGAACGTTTGGGATTTGGGGCACCCCTCAGAGCCAGCTGCAGCCACAGGGGGATCCCAGCTCTCGTCTGCAGGCCCTAACGCCCAGCACGGCCAAGGGGGGATGGCAAATGGCAGAGAGGAGGCTCCTGCCCAGCTTTAGCACCGGCCTCCAAGTGATCCACACTGCCACTGCCTTCTTTGGGGGATGGCTCGTTATTTTCAGTGAAATCACAGCAACAAGGAAAGGTTTGGGTTGGAGGGACCCCCAATCCCACCCAGTGCCACCCCTGCCATGGCAAGGACACCTCCCACTGTCCTAGGCTGCTCCAGTGTCCAGCCTGGCCTGGGGCACTGCCAGGGACCCAGGGACAATCTTTCCTTCTGCCCTGGAGTGAGGAGGGGACGATCTGATCCCTGAGGGCTGGATTGACACCCTGGGATGAATGAGGAGGAGCAGAGGGATCTGGGGGGACCCTCGAGGCTTCCCTGGGGCTGATCCCCCCCGGCTGGCTGGGCAGGGACCCCACTGAGCTTCCCCAGCAGAGGGAAGGGACCCAGCTGCAGGTTTGGGTCCCACCTGGCAAATCCCCCGGTGCTGAGGGACTGGGGACACTGCTGTCCTGCCACGGTGCCATCTGGGCACTGTCACCACTGGGTCCTTCCCATCACCTGCTCGGAATGAACCCTGACCCTCAAGAGAAGCCCCCTTGTCACAAAATTTGGGAACAAGCTGCTTCTGAACGGAGCCAGGAGCGGGGGGGGGGCTGTCCCCTCCCTAATGCCACATTTCAGGGGGCTGTCCCCTCCCTAATGCCACATTTCATAGCAGGAGCAGGGGACAAAAGGCAGCTCCTGCAGCCTCCCGTGCCCTGACTCGGTGTGGCACAGCCCGCCTGCCTTTGTCCCGCCGGGAGGAGGCTCCAGCTCCTGGCTCCCGGAATGTCCCGGAGCTGAACCGGCCCCGGGGCCAGCCCCTGGCAAGCCCGGCTGCGCCCGGGTGGCTCGGGCTTCTCCCCTGCTGGTGCTCCTGTAAGGATGTGGTTGCACCCTACAAGTCCAGGATTATCAGATTTTGCCATGGCAACGCGTTATTATAAATGCAAATGGAGGCTGGAAAAGGGGGAAGCCTTTGGTTCTCCTAACGAGGTGACAAAAGGGGATGACAGTGAAATATTCCACGCACTTTCAACCTGGGAAAATCCTCCTCTCCTCTGCCATCTCCTTTTCTGGAGAGCTGCTCAAGAGCTTCTGGCTGGAGCCCGTGGAAGAAATGAAGGGGTTTCGTTTTGTTTTTCTTTAGAGAGTGGTGGGGTTGACACCTCACCTGCACCATTGGCAGGCCTGAGCGGCTGCTGCTGCTTTGGAGATTTGATCTCCAGAAGGACCGGGAAAAGATCAGTGGGAACATCACACCTTTTAAACCGGGATTTCGCAGCCAGAAGCTGTTGTGCCCTGACCTTTCATTTGTGTTTACAGCACCTGAGCCACTCCCACGTTCATTAGGCATTTTCTGCATGTGGAATAAGGGAACTAATTGGGTTTAATTTTGACAAAGAGAAGCCCTAGTTCATTAAGAGTGAAATGCTGTGGGGGACCTTGACCAGAGAGCACCCGTAACATCTTTTTTTTCTAATTATCCATCACTATTTACCTTCTTTACTTGTGCCAAAAACTTTAAATAGAGTACCAAGGAAGCAGCACTGAGCAGCCTCAGTGCCAGCTCATTCCCACCCCAGGAAAGAGAAGCTGGAGTTACTGCACGTGCCAATCCCAGCTACTTTTCATGGGAAAGAAAGGCAAACCCCAAACCCCTGGGAGGGCAGGGGCCGGATGCTGTCAGGGATTTCCACATGTAAACAGCGGCGTGTGGGGACGCTTCCCCCTGTGGGACTCCCTCAGCTGCTGTTTGCACGGCCAGCAGCCCGCTGGGATTCCCAGAGGTTCGGGGCTGGTTACGGGGCTGGAACAGCTGCTCCTCCCTGCCCCGCTCGGGCTGCAAACCCGCCAGGAGCTCCCGCATTCACGGAGCCCCTTGCAAGGTCCTATAAAAATCCATTTCTTTAATGCTCCTGCAAACTCGCAAACTCTCCCCTGCCCGCCCAGCATCTCGCTTTTTTTTTTTTTTTTTTCTGATTTGATGAAGACCACACACATAAAATCAAACGCTTTTGTCATTTGCTTCTCATTGTCCCCCCTTGGTGAAAGGAAGCATCGCCGGCGTGGCGTGATCAGAAACACGGGAGCTCAGAGCCTGGCACCTCTCCAGACCTTCATTTCTCAGGGCAGCTTTTGGGATCTTCCTGGGGCTTCGTGGCAACTGTCCCTTAAGGGAGTGGCTGGAAGCACCAGGACAGTTCTGTGTGCTGGGAGCGTCCAGGGCAGGGAAGGGAGCTGGGAAGGGGCTGGGGAATTCCTGAGGGAGCTGGGAAGGGGCTGAGCCTGGAGCAAAGGAGGCTCAGGGGGCCCTTGTGGCTCTGCACAAGTCCCTGCCAGGAGGGGACAGCCGGGGGGGTCGGGCTGTGCTGCCAGGGCACAGGGACAGGAGCAGAGGGAACGGCCTCAGGCTGGGCCAGGGCAGGCTCAGCTTGGCCAGCAGCAGGAATTTGCCCATGGAAAGGGTGCTCAGGCCTTGGCAGGGGCTGCCCAGGCAGCTTTGCAGTGCCCATCCCTGCAGGTGTCCCCTGCAGGTGGCACTGAGTGCTCTGGGCTGGGGACAAGGTGGCCGTGGGGCACAGCTGGCACTGGGTGTAATTCCCAGGGAATCATTTGAAAGAATGACAAATGTGAAAATGATCCCGACTCAAATCTCACCCATTTCTTCCCAAATTCACTGGTTTTGAGCCAATCCCTGCTATTGGATTGGGATCTACCCCGGACAAGCAGATAGGGAATAGATGGGATTTCATTTTAGAAAGGAAAAATGTCTTCAAAAAAGCATCAAAGGAATCTGATGGAATGAAATGGAGAAGCTGTGCCCAAATGAGCAGCTGAGCTGATCCAGGCTGGATGGGGTCCAGAGAGCTGATAGGGCCCTGCAGCAGCACAGGGTCTGTGTGTGTCCCGTTTCCCATCCCATTCCCCACTCCTGTCCCATTTCCCATCCCATTCCCCACTCCTGTCCCGTTTCCCATCCCATTCCCAATTCCCATCCCATTCCCCACTCCCCACCCGCTGTTCCCGCTCCAAGCAGCTCGGATGAGGATCTGCCATGGCAGTGCTGCCCCGGGCCCGTCCCCTCCAGGCTGCGGTGACAGAGCCGCGCCCCGGTGGCAACCGGAGCATCCCGGGGACGGCAGCGGGGGCTGAAGAGAAATTCCAACACGAGGAGAACTCGAGCCATCCCCCGACTGTCCCCGCCCGGCCAGGGAAGCCGGGCTGGAGAGGGGCAGCGCTGCCGGAGCTGCCCCCCGAAGCAGCGGGAGCTCTGGGCCGTGGATCGGGACATCGGCGACCGCAACGGGAGAGCCCGGGGAGGGATGGCTCCGGTCCGGGGAGGGCAGGGAAGGTTCGGGGGGCTCAGGGAAGGTTCAGGAGTTTTGGGGTTCAGGGAAGGTTCGGGAGTTTTGGGGGGTCCAGGGAAGGTTCGGGAGTTTTGGGGGGTCCAGGGAAGGTTTGGGGAGTTTGGGGGGGGGCGGGGCGCGCTCCCGACGGCCCCGCTGCGGCCGCGCCACCAGCGCCCTCCGGCGGCGCCGCGCGGAACTGCAGCAGCCGCGCCACCCCCGGCACCGGCACCGGGGCTCGAGTGCCGGGAACAGAACCGGAACCGGGGCTCGAGTGCCGGGAACAGAACCGGAACCGGCACCGGGGCTCGAGTGCCGGGAACAGAACCGGAACCGGCACCGGGGCTCGAGTGTCGGGAACAGAACCGGAACCGGCACCGGGGCTCGAGTGCCGGGAACAGAACCGGAACCGGCACCGGGGCTCGAGTGCCGGGAACAGAACCGGCACCGGGGCTCGAGTGCCGGGAACAGAACCAGAACCGGAACCGGCACCAGGACTCGAGTGCCGAGAACAGAACCGGCACCGGGGCTCGAGTGCCGGGAACAGAACCGGCACCGGGGTTTGTGCACTCAGGACAGAACCGGCACCGGGGTTCGTGAGCCCGGGACAGAAGCAGGCCCAGCCTGAGGCTGTTCCCTCTGCTCCCTCCGAGCAGAGCCCAGCTGCCAGCCGTCCCCCCCTGCCAGGAGCCGTGCAGAGGGACAATGTCCCTGTGTCCCCGTGGAAAGCAGCCCAGGAGCAGCAGCATGAACCTGAGCACAGGTGCTCGGTGTCCATCACCACCAGGAGCGTTCCCAAGAGCAGCAGCCATTCCTTGGACATTCCGTGTTTTATTGAGCTGGGACTCGGGTGGGGTGAGGTTCACGAGGTCAATAAATACTGCAGAGCTGCCTGAAGCCCCGCTGAGCTCGAGCAGGGACTGAGAACAGGAGCAGTAACTTGATAAGAGGTTTAGAGCATCTAAGAACTACCTGGAGTGGAGGAATGGAGCTCCCTGAAAAGAGATGGCAGGTGACCTTCACTAATGGCAGGTGGCCCTCACAAAATGGCACCTGACCTGTGGCCAAGGACAGCACTGGCCACCCTGCCAGGAAACTGCCTGAGCAATTAGATCGAATTAGTGAATTTAATGCAGAATAAAAGGCAGGGCAGCAGCTCTGCCCTTCCTGGCCCCGCTGGAGGACACTCAGCCAGTGCCAGGCTGTCCTGGCCAGCTGAAGGAGAAGAGTCCAGGAAGCAACACCCCTTCCACCCATCTGCTCCTTCCAAAGTGATCTGGAAAGGCCAGAGGAGGGGCAAGGAGAGGGAGCAGCAGTGGGACGAGGAGGCTCTGGCAGGGTGGGGACACTGCAGGCGTGTCAGCAGGACACGGCAGCCCTTGTGCCCTGGCAGGCACCGAACACACCCACCCTGGGGGGCTCCCAGCCAAGGACAAGGGACCAGCCAGGTGTGCTGCTCCCTCTGGCACACGAGGAGCAGTCTTTGGTGACTGCAAGGCAGTCTGGAGTGCCCAGGACAGACCTGTGAGTGGCCCCAGCACCTCCCTGTCCCCGGTCCCACCTGCAGGGTTGCACGGAAGGCCACGCCAGAGCACTGATATCCCTGGGAAGCCCAGCTACTAAAGCCATGCTCACCCCACCCCTGCGGATGGGGAAGCCACACCACCCCCTCCCAGCCCCAGCATCTCGCGTTCCTCCAGGTGCTCCTGTCCCAGCAGCTCCAGCCAGGGGCAGCGCCTCTGCCGGAGCCCCGGGTGGTCCCTTAGGAGCCACACATCAGGCACTCGTCCCTGTTCTCCAGGGAGCACACCATGGCTGCCTTGTTCCTCTCCTTCTCCTCCTCCTCCCGGGACGCCTTCTCCCGCTCCCGCAGCTTCTCCTTGTTCAGGGTGAACTGGATGGGGTTGGCAGCCGGCTTCGTCCGCAGGTAGTACATGCCAGTCTTCAGGCCCTGGGGACACGGCAGCCTCAGGGTGGCAGCAGCAGGGCAGCACCCGAGCGCTGGGGACACCCCAGGGCAGCACCCCCAGCGCTGGGGACACCCCAGGGCAGCACCCCCAGCGCTGGGGACACCCCAGAGCAGCACCCCCAGCGCTGGGGACACTCCAGGAAAAACTGGATTCTTGGAAGGAAACAGCCTTCCAAGAATGGGTGAGACCAACTTGCTGTGCCAGAACTTATCAGTCCCTGTGTGCCAAACTTACCAGGCCCCATTTGTTGGGAACAAGTCCCCCCCCCAGACCCAGGTACAGCTCTTGTTTTTTGGGAACAAACTCCCAGTCCCAGGTAATGCCCCTGGTTTTGGGAACAAGCCCCTAGCCCCAGCTGATGCCCTGTGTGTGGGGAAGGAGCCCCAATAATGCCAGCTGATGCCTTGTGTGTGGGGAAGGAGCCCAAATAATGCCAGCTGATGTCCCATTTTGGGGAAGGAGCCCCAGCTGATGTCCTGTTTTGGGGAAGGAGCCCCAGCTGATGCCCCATGTTGGGCAAGGAGCCCAGCTGTACCTGTTTCCAGCCGTAGAAGTGCATGCTGGTGAGCTTGCCGTAGTTGGGCTCGGCGATGTGGATGTTCAGGGACTGGCTCTGGTCGATGAAGGCCCCCCTGTCTGCAGCCATCTTCAGGATGGTTTTCTGGGAGATCTCCCACACGGTCTTGTAGAGCTGCTTCAGGTCATCAGGAATCTCAGGGATGTTCTGGAAGAACAGGAGGGGTTTTTAGGGTGGAAAGCACTGACTGCCCAGATATCTCTACTGATAACATGGTGAGTGCTGGGGCTCCAGCAATCCTGACTGGAGCTGAGGCCTGTACAGCTGAGCTCTATCCCTGAGTCCAAACAGAGAATCCCAGACTGGTTTGGGTCTGGAGGGACCTTAAAGTTCACTTTATTCCACCCCTGCCACAGCAGGGACACCTTCCCGTCCCAGGCTGCTCCAGCCCCAGTGTCCAGCCTGGCCTTGGGCACTGCCAGGGATCCAGGGGCAGCCCCAGCTGCTCTGGCAATTCCATCCCAGCCCCTGCCCACCCTGCCAGGGAACAATTCCTCATTGCCAAGATCCCATCCAGCCCTGCCCTCTGGCACTGGCAGCCATTCCCTGGCTCCTGTCCCTGCAGCCCTTGCAAACTGTCTCTCTCCATGTTTCCTGTTGGCTCCTTCAGGCCCTGGAAGGCCACAATGAGGTCACCCTGGAGCCTTCTCCAGGCTGAACAATCCCAATTCTCTCAGCCTTCCCTTGCAGGAGAGGTGCTCCATCCCTCTGATAACTTGGTGGCTTCCTCTGGACATCCTGTGTCTGCAAGCACCAGGCACTCCTGCAAACACCCTCAGCACTGACATGTGGGCAGGCTGCAGAGCAGGGCAAGGCTCTTCCCCAGAGGCTGCTGGCAGTGCCCAGGCTGCCCAGGCAATGGGCACGGCCCCGAGGCTGCCAGAGCTCCAGGAGCCTTTGGCCAGCGCTGCCAGGGGTGCCCAGGCTGGGCTTGCTGGCACTGGGGGATCCCTGGGGGTGTCTCCCTGCTCAGGACATTCCATTATACTCCCTGCTAGGAAACCAGCCCTAAACCATCTCCCTGCTAAGTGGGAATGCAGAAGGAGCAGGAGGTGGCTGGCAGGAGTCCCTGCCCTGCTGCCCCTGTACCTGGATGGAGCCGTTGTGGGCGATGATCTGGTTCTTCATCTCCTCGTTCCACAGGCCCCTCTCCGTGAGATCCTTCAGCAAGTGGGGGTTCACAACCTGGGAGGGGCACAGGCCAAAGGTTTTTAAGTGGCTGAACAAGCCCCTGCACACTGCTGACAGACCCTCACCCCTGAAGTGTTCCAGGCCAGGCTGGACAGGCCTGGAGCAGCCTGGGACAGTGGAAGGTGTTCCTGCCCATGCAGGGGCTGGATCCACATGATCTCCAAGGTCCCCCAAAACCATTCTGGGATTCTGGACATGGCAAATTAGAAGGGGCTGCATGAGAAACTCCAAAAGATGGGAAAATGAGAGATGTTGCTGTTACAGGGGCACTGGCCACAACCTGAGTTCCCAAAGAAGGGTGTGAATAATCAAGACTGATGTCTTGAGGAGGGAAAAGAACACAACAGGGGTAGGCTGATTATTGAGCAGAAAACACAGCCACCTTTTCCTGCTGGGACTGGGGTCCCTGTCCCCCAGCCCTACACAGGGAGGCAGGGCAATGATCCTCCTGTTCCCTCTCTCCTCTCCTGTCTGGGGTGATCCTGCAAGCAGGAGGAACGGAGAGCACTGAGACACCCAGAGGGGATGGACACACCTCCCAAACAGGGACAGCTTCCCCTTGTCTCCACAGGGGGCTTTGCTAACTCCAGCCTCCAGAACCCAGCTTGTTTCACTCCCTTTCCTGACTGACAGACCCCTCTGAGCCTGTGGAGCTCTTCCATGGCCCCCTCAGACCCCTGAGTGCTTCACAGCTTGTTCTCAGGACTATGGTCTCAGCTGCTCTTCCCATGCCCCTTCCACAACATCACCACCCCTCAGCAGTTATTCCTGCAGCCCACCTTGAGGCCCCACAAATGCTTTTCCCAGACAAAAGCAGCACCTGTTTATTATTTCTCCTATTCCCTGGAACACACAGAGCTGGACTCCTGCAGCACCCAGCTCCCCTCGGTGCTTGGACACAAACACCAGGCTGAACTGAGCCCCCAGGTGTGAGGACCCCCTCGTCTTCCTCAGCCACAAAACCTCAGGGAAGAGCAGAGCTGCTCCCCAGAGCTCACCTGGAACTCCCCCGAGAGCACCCTGCGTGTGTAGATGTTGCTGGTGTAGGGCTCGATGGACTCGTTGTTGCCCAGGATCTGGGCAGTGGAGGCCGTGGGCATGGGGGAAATGAGGAGGCTGTTCCTGACGCCGTACCTGGGGACAGCAGGCAAAGTCAGGGAGCTGCAGCCGAGGGACACGGGACAGAAAAGAGCCAGGGACGGCAGGGAATCTGGGATAACCTGCAGACCTCACGTCACCCACAGGGAAAAGGGAAGCACCACTGAACTGGCACTGGGGGGGAAGTGCAAGGGGAATTCGGGGCTTTGCTGCTCTCATCCCTCCTCAGAGGCTTTCCCAAATGGCTCAGTCATGGGCGGGGCGCAGGGAAGACAATCTGGCAGGCACTGCACCATCCACAGCCCTGAGGCAGAACTGGAGCAGCAGCCCATGAAGAGGCTGAAAGCTCTCCACACACAGGACAGAGGACAGATTTACCACGTTTGAAAACCAGAGCCAAACAGCCAGAATTAGTCCATGACAGGCACTTCACACTTCAGTGATTCCTGTCTTCAGGAGGTTCAAGGCTCAGCTTTTCCCTGGCAGCAGGGAAGAGCCTCAGGGCCAGTTCATGGCTCACTCCTCACTACGTCTGTGTAATGGAACACAAATCCTCCTGCGGGATGCATCCAAAATGGAATTAGAGCTCAGCTAAAGCAGAGCAGTGAGGGCAGGCTCCTCAGCCTTGGAAGGACAAAAAGGAAAGAAAGCCACCCAAAAAACAGCTCAGAGGGAAGATCTGCTGGGTGGGGGGGAACACATGGGGCTGTGTGCACACTTGGACCCTGCCTTTAGTTCTCTGGAAACAGAACATATCTAATCCATATCCAAACCCAGGCTGGATGGGGCTGGGAGCAGCCTGGGACAGTGGAAAGTGTCCCTGCCATGGCAGGGGTGGCACTGGGTGGGCTTTGAGGTCCTTCCCACCCAACCCAGTCTGGGTTTTATCTGACATCTACTACAAACCATGCAGGGTTACTCACTTTGCAATCTTCTCCTTCAAGGCCTTCCAGTCCCAAAGGTCAGAGGGGGTGACATTCCACATGTCATACTGAAGGATCTGAGGAACACAGTTTGGTACAAATTAGAGAAGGCATTCTTTTCCCCATGTTTCATAAACCCCTTTGGAAATGGACCTGTTATTCCTCTTCTTCTCTCCCGTTAGATCTCAGTGAAGCTCTGGTACGACCTAACAAACACTCCACCTTGTGACTGCTCCGGGGCACAGCCAGCACAGGCTGAGTCTGCTTGTCTTTTCAAACCAGAGAATCCCAGAATATCCTGAGCTGGGAGACACCCCCAGGGATCCCCCAGTGCCACCCCTGCCCTGCCCAGAGCCCAGCAAGCCCAGCCTGGGCACCCCTGGCAGCGCTGGCCAAAGGCTCCTGGAGCTCTGGCAGCCTCGGGGCCGTGCCCATTGCCTGGGCAGCCTGGGCAGTGCCAGCAGCCCCTGGGGAAGAGCCTTGCCCTGCTCTGCAGCCTGCCCTGCCCTGGCCCAGCCCCAGGCGCTCTCCGGTGCTGTCCCTGTCGCAGAGCAGAGCTCGGAGCTGTCCCTGCGCTGCCCCTCGGGAGGAGCTGCAGCCCCGGGCAGCTCTGACCTCAGGCTGCTGCAGGCTGAGCTGGCCCAGGCACCTCGGGGGCCTCTCCAGGCCCTTCCCCATCCCTGTGTCCCTCCTCTGGGCTCTCTCCTGGATCTCTCTGATACTGAGACACCCAGAACTGTCCCAGCACTGGAGGGGACAGCCCAGAGCAGAGTGGGACAATCCCTTCCCTCTGGGCAGTGATGGTGGCCCCAGGACAGGGATGTCCCTCCTGGCTCCAGGGCACTGCTGACAGATCCTGCTGCCCAGGGAGCAGGTCCCTGCAGCAGCCCAGGCACAGGCTCAGCTTCCCAGAGCTTTTCCCTGAGCCACCCTGGCACTCACCCCCTGGCTGACGGGCGAGCCCTCGTAGGTGTCGTAGGGGCCCTGCTCCCTGGCCAGCTCACAGCTGGCCTCCAGGGCCGCGTAGTAGATGGTCTCGAAGATGTGCTGGTTGAGGCGCTGCGCCTGGGCGCTCTCGAAGGGGAACCTCATGAGGATGAAGGCGTCGGCCAGGCCCTGCACGCCGATGCCGATGGGCCGGTGCCGCAGGTTGGAGCGCTCGGCCTGCGGGACAGCACGGACACGTCACCTGCAGCACAGCTGGGAAGGGCCCGGCAGCAAAGCCTCCTGCTGCAGCGTGCCGGGAGCTCTGCCTCAGCACTCCTCAATCCTGACACTGCTTGCTGAGGCCAGGCTGAGATTGTCACACCTTAGCACAGACTGTGAGTGCTTAACCTGCAGGACAGCACGGACACGTCACCTGCAGCACAGCTGGGAAGGGCCCAGGAGCAAAGCCTCCTGCTGCAGCATACCAGGAGCACTGCACCAGCCCTGCTCCATCCTGACACTGCTTGCTGAGGCCAGGCTGAGATTGTCACACCTTAGCACTGTTTAACTGTCGCCCTGATTTTTTAAGATTTTCTAAGCCTTCTGATGTTTACATGCTCGTGACGAACTTTCTCACATACTTTCGGGAAATAACTCATTGTTTTAAAATTCTTTATAGAAAAATATAAAAATTTAATAAACTGTTAATTTGTCCAGTGTCATTGGAGAGGTGGCACTGTCACCCTCCAATCCACTGTCACTTTTAAAAAATTATAAATGTTAAAATCAAAAAATAAACATCCCCTTTTTGTTCACCTTGAGAACAGCAGTGTGCTTACCATTCACTTCGTGTCCTACAGTGACATTTAACCCTGCAAGGGGAGGCAGGATTTCGAAGAGAACACTCAGCACCTTCTGATAAATGAAGAAATTTAACAGAGCACAATCACAGAACCACTGAGGTTGGAAAATCCCTCGGAGCCTACCCAGTCCAACTGCTCCCCAGCAGAGCCAAGGCCACCACTGACCATGTCCCCAGGTGCCACATAAACAGGGATATTGAATCCCCTCCAGGCATGAGGACTTCACCACTGCCCTGGGCATTCTGTGCCAGGGCTGGACAGACCTTTCCATTAAGAAATTTTTCCCAATGTTCAACTTAAACCTCCCCTGGCACAGGTCACAGCCACTTCCTCGTGTCCTTTTCCTTGCTCTCTGGGAGCAGAGCCTGACCCCCACCTGGCTGCCCCCTCCTGCAGGGGGCTGTAAAACCAGCCAAAATGAGTTACACTTTCTCAGGATCTGTCCAGGATCCTTGGCCCTGCTCCACATCCCTCTGCTCCTAGTGCTGGTCTGTGCCTCATGGCAATCCCCACACATGGAAAAATTCCAGTGGCAGAAGCAGAGTGGGAAGCTTTCCTACAACTGCTTCACCACGGAGCTGCTCTGGGCTGAAGCTCAGGCAGGCACTGGCAGGTCCCCCTTGGGAGCAGGTGGATCACAGAGCTCCCAACAGCTCTTTGGAGCTCCCCTGTGATTCCTCGTGTCCACACTGCTCTGGGATTGCTCTGGGCAGGATTCAGCCCTACTCACCTCTGCAACAGGGTAGTAGTTGATATCGATGATTTTGTTGAGGTTTCTGACGATGACCTTGGTGACCTCAGCCAGCTTCTTGAAGTCGTAGGTGTGCTCGGGGGTCACGTACATGTTCAGGGCGATGGAGGCCAGGTTACACACAGCCACCTGTGGGCAGAGACAGGGGATCGTGGGGAACGGGCCCAGAACACACAGCTCTGCCCCAAACTCATGGGAACACCCCCCCAGGGAACCTGCCAGGCTGGGAAAGTGCACCCTTCAGTCCTCTGGCACGTCAGAACTTCTGCAAAAAGTCATGACAACTCAGGAAAGTTCAGCAGGAATTGGTATGACCAGAAAAATCCTGCCCTGGTCAGTCCTACTGCCTGGAAACCATCCTTACACAGAATCCCAGAAGGGTCTGGGTTGGAAGGAATTTTTAAGTCTGATTTGTTCCTTGTCACCCTTTGAAGAGTGTCTCGTGTCATCCCAAATCCTCCACAGGAGTGGGAAGCGAACCCACAGTCAGTGGAAGGGCTGTGAGTACTCGGGTCAGGAGTTTCTCAGCTGCCTGCTCCCTTCCCCAAGCAACAGTCAGACATATCCCAGAGAGCTGCCCCAGGAGCACTGCCAGGCAGGCAGGGAACTGCCCCAGGAGCCCTCCCAGCCTGCCCAGCACTCTCAGCTCCCACTCTGCACCCACCTCGTCCTTGCTGGTGTACTCCACGATCTCGGTGCACAGGTTGCTGCACTTGATGGTGCCCAGGTTCTGCTGGTTGCTCTTCCTGTTGCAGGAGTCCTTGTAGAGCATGTAGGGGGTGCCAGTCTCGGTCTGGGACTCGATGATGGCGTACCAGAGCTGCTGGGCCTTCACCACCCTGCGCACGCGGCCCTGCCGCTCGTAGCTGCAACACGGGGAGCCCTGTCAGCCCCCGAGCCCCACACCAGGGAAAGGCCTCTGAGCTCCTCGGGGCCTGGGGCAGCCAAGGCCATCCTCCCTCCCTGCTCAGCTCTGCACAGGAGCCCACACAGCAGGGCAGCAGCACTGCCCTTGTTTAAGGGAACCAATCTTTCACCACAGCACCACGCGGCAGTGCCACACAAAGCCAGGGAGTGCCCCGAGCGGGGATCGCTCCAGGATGTCACCCTGACAGGGACACTGTCCCTCCAGCAGGCTGAAATGGGCATTCACACACAGCTCCACCCTGACAGGTCACAGTGTGAAGGACACAGCCCCATCCTCACGTTTTTATCAATGTGACAATGAGCCCAGTGGCCACCTCTGAGCCCTTCCCACAGAGCTGTGCCATGGCCCCAGATCCCACGGGACACAGGCAGCTCTGGGAGAGGATGGCACCATTACAGGTCTGCTCCCTCCTCTTACCTCTCATAGAGCTTCTCAAATTCCTCCCCCCAGACATCATCCAGGCCAGGACACTCATTTGGGCACATTAAGGACCAGTCCTGTACGGGGGAAAAATATTCAGAGGAAATCTTCAGGCACTCTGTTAATTAATTAAAGCTGTGGCTACCCCATCCCTGGAAGTGTCCAAGGCCAGTTTGGAGCAATCTGGGACAGTGGAAGATGTCCCTGCTCATAGCAGAGGGGGGCACTGGATGAGTTTTAAGGTCCCTCCCAAGCCAAACCAGTCTGGGATTCTGTGAAATACAAGCAGGCATAAGAACAATTTACTGAGAAAATGTTGATGCCTTCAGGAAAGCCGAGAGTCAAACCAGCCCAAGAGCCCAAGAACAAGTCATGGGCTGTGAGATCAAGCCCCGAATCAAGGGCTGTGAGATCAAGCCCCGAATCAAGGGCTGTGAGATCAAGCCCCGAATCAAGGGCTGTGAGATTAAGCCCTGAAGCAAAACACCGAGCTGCAGTTGCCCAGCTCCATTCTCCACCTGCACAGCCAAGGTCTCAAACAAGGTGCAGCAGCACCTCCACTAAGGTCCTGGGAGGAACAAGGAGCAAAGCAGCTCTGCAGCCCTTGCTGAGCTCCTTCAGGGCTGCTCAGCTGCTCCTCCACCACCAGACCTTTTCTGTGCCAGCCACATTCTCACCTGGTTGGTTTCCACTCGCTTCATGAAGAGATCAGGGATCCAGAGCGCAAAGAACAGGTCCCTGGCTCGCTGCTCTTCCTTCCCTGTGTTCTTCTTCAAGTCCAGGAACTCAAAGATGTCCAAGTGCCACGGCTCCAGGTAGATGGCAAAAGCCCCAGGTCTCTGGGACACGGAACACAATCCAGATCAGAACAAACCGTCCTTGGAAAGAAACCTCCTGCCCTGCTCCCGAGTGCCCACAGCACCCCAAACCAGCTGGGAACTGGGGGGCAGCACCAGGCACCACCACAAGGGGAAAAAGGCCCTTTTGTGATTATGTGTCACCCACAACCATCCATCAGCTCCCTGATGTTCACGGGACAGCCCTTGCCAGCGCGGGAGCTCTTCCGTGACCCAGGGCTCCCCTCTGGACCTCACTGCAGGTACCTTGTTTCCACCTTGATCCACGTAGCGGGCGGTGTTGTTGTAGACCCTCAGCATGGGAACGAGCCCGTTGGAATTCCCGTTTGTCTGCAGGGGCACAGGAACACCATCAGCAGAACTCCCTGCAGGGGCTGGCCTGCACTTCCTCTGGCTCTTTCCTCAGGCTGCAGAGCTCTTACACTGATCAGCACCAATTATTTCTAGTCCCTTCCCCACCCTTTTTATGACAAAAATGTATATAATCAGCCACATGTCCCAGAGTTAATAAAATGTCCCTGCTAACTTCTTTATTATGTCAAGAAGTTGACATAATTATGTCACCTAAAGGTTTGCATTATGTCACCTAAATTACATCACCTAAAGGTTTGCAGGGTTTACACACATGTGACAAAAAACCCCAAACACACATCCACAGAAGGTCTGGGGCAGTTAGAGACCCAGAAAGGCAAAGGGCTAGTGCACAAGCCTCTGGGCACATTCCTAGGCTGCTACCAGACAAACATTGGAATTGTCTGACCAAACAGTGGAATAAGATCCTCTTTCTGGCAGGGTTTCTATGAGGAAGGCAAAACACCGAGGAAAACCAATCGTCCTGCCTCAGGCCAAGGGACAACTGAGGGAGGCTCGGTGCTGTGTGAAGCGAGAGAGAGGCAGCACTGGTTTGGCAGTGGCAGCAGCAGCAGTGTCCCTGTGCTGCCCCTGTCCTGGGGTGACTCAGAGAGGGACAGGCACTCACCCCAGCGATGTAGCTGCCCGTGGCACGGATGCAGCTGACGGCCAGGCCAATGCCCCCAGCAGACTTGGAGATGAGGGCACACTGCTTCAGGGTGTCGTAGATGCCTTCGATGCTGTCGTCCTTCATGCACAGCAGGAAGCAGCTGAAGGAAACAAATGGTTTCAGCACACAAAGACGAGAAAGAAAAGTCCTGAGTGTTCCATCAGGCTGCAAAAACCAGGGCAAATATGGCACTTGTAGCATGCTCCCGAAAGCAATCCCACAGGTGTGGAATAAAGGACAAAACAGAAAACATTGTGAGCAGTACTTGTACTGCTGATGCCTCAGCTATCAAACATTTTTAATGGCAGAATCGTGGAATACCCTGAGCTGGAAGGGACCCACACGGATCAGAGTCCAGCTTATGGTCCTGCACAATCCCACTCTGGGCATCCCTGGCAGCCTCAGGGCCGTGCCCATTCCCTGGGGAGCCTGGGCAGTGCCAGCACCCCTGGGGGAAGGACCTTTTCCCAGTACATTGATACAAACCTTTATAAAAATATCATCCTTGTGCTGATATACAGGATATCCAAAACCTATCAGTCATGCTTGCTGCGTTTAGAAAACAATTATGAGGACTCAACTGGTAGCCTGCAGCAGACTGTGCACATCAGGACCTTTCCATTATAATGCAGCCAAAGGTGTATGTTACATATACAGTATTCAAAGGCTCCCATTATCACTACAGTTAACAGCAACCTAGGCATTTTCCCCCAAAGACAGCTAAAACTTGACAGGAGCTGCCCAAAACACCACAAAACACGCGCAGAAACCCAGCTGCTCATTTCAGAGGCTGTGCCTGTGTCTGGCTGGAGCAGAGGGGCTCCCTGAGGGCTGCCCCGAGGCCAGGGGAGAGGCAGGGCACCTGGAGAGCTGGGGGCGGTTGGTGCCCGCGTTGAAGAGCGTGGGCGAGGCGTGCGTGAACCAGCGCTCCGAGAGCAGGTTGTAGGTCTCGATGGCGGCGTCGATGTCGGCCTTGTGGATGCCCACGGACACCCTCATCAGCATGTGCTGGGGACGTTCAGCAACTGCAGGGGCACACAGACAGCAACTCCCTGAATCCCAGGAAGTCTGGGTTGGGAGGGACCCTAAATCCCACCCAGGGCCACCCGACACCTTCCCCTGTGCCAGGCTGCTCCCAGCCCCAATGTCCAGCCTGGCCCTGGGCACTGCCAGGGATCCAGGGACAGCCCCAGCTGCTCTGGGAATTCCATCCCTGCCCACCCTGCCAGGGAACAATTCCTCATTGCCAAAATTCCGTTTAACCCTGCCTTCCTTCAGCTTAAAGCAATTCCCTCTGTCCTGTCCCGCATGCCCTGGGAATTGTCTCTCTCCAGGTTTCCTGGGGCTCCTGCAGGCCCTGCAAGGCCACCCTGAGCTCAGCCCAAAGCTTCTCCTGTGCAGGTGAACAATGCCAGCTGTGCCAGCCTTTGCTGCCAGCAGAGCTGCTCCAGCCCTCTGCTCATCCTGGAGCCTCCTCTGGGCTCTCTGCAGCAGCTCCAGCTCCTCCCAGGGCTGGGCCCAGGGCTGGGGCAGCTCTGCAGGTGGGGCACAGGGGCACAATCCCCCTTTTCCTGCTGCCCACCCTGGAATGTGCCCAGGGCACAGGGATTTTGGGATGCCAAGGCACGTGGCAGGGGTGTGCCCAGCCTGTCACCACCAAGCAAACCCAGAAAGGCCAGGGAGGAAGAAGACTCCATGTGGCAGTCCCAGGGTCACGGCAGCAAGCTCCAAACGCTGCAGTGGGACACAGTGAGCCAGAGTTTTCATGGAATCACAGCAATTTGCCTTGGAAGGAACTTGAGCTGTCCTGCTCTGAGAGCACCAGGCCTGTTCATTCAGGACTTCGTCCCATCAGGCTTGAAACACTCAAGGAACAATCTGCAACAATGCTCAGCTGCTCTCGTGGAGGAGGGAAAACACCCCAGCTTAACTGACAGTGCAATTCCATCAAATATGCAGTCCAGAATCCAATCGTGCCTCAGCTTTACGATATTGTAATTACCCTCTGACCCTTCTGGTGCCCCAGGATATCCAAGCCCAGGGCCTGCATCACTGGCAGCACAGTACCTGAACTTAGCTTTAATTTAATCTAAATTAACTCAGAGTTTTACAGAAGTGCTCAGCGCTAGGAACAGCCCTTACCTTTGGAGTTGATTTTCAGCAAGTAGGAGCGTTCCAGAGTCTTTAAAAGAAAGGATGGGTTTTAGCAAACAGGCAGATTTGAATTATTTAAAAACCCTGTCAACTCCAAACTCAGTCATCCCCACACCCCTCATCCCAGGCTTTACCACCTCTGCACTCTGCTGCTCCTCTCTTCATTAGCTTAATTAGGTGATTAATGACTGAAAACACGCAATTCCACAGGAAGATTCCAGCACTGCTTTGGATTACAGAGTGTGGAGCACGGCAGGAGGTTCCACACTGTCCTGAACCCACAGGAGCTGTCTGGAGTCCCCAGAGCCCTAAACCTGAGGCAGACCCAAACCCCAGCAGCACAGCTCAGCTGGGTGTGGGGGCAGCAGAACAGCCCCTGGGGTGCTGTGGGGAGGATAAACGTGTGGGGTGACACCCTGAGAGAACTGCTCCACTGAGCAACGGCAAAACCAAAAACCCCTTCTTTGGCTAACTGAGGGTTAGAGCATTTCCTTTAGGAACGGCATCCAGCAACCCTCAGTGTGATCTGCTGTGAAACCCAGCCCCAGAGTTGAAATATTGCAGCAGCAAGAAAACTCCCTGATCATCCCACTGGGCAGCTGCTCAGTGCGGGCGCCCTCCATCTTCACAGCCCTGCTGATGTCCCACCCCTCCTGTGCCCCTCTCTGCCCCAGTGCAGATGATTCCACGAGCATTCCCCTCCTTCCAGCAGACCCAGCAGCAACGTGCTCCTCACCTTAAAGCCAAAGTAGTTGTAGGAGAAGTCTCTGTCGTAGATGATGGCAGAGTTCAGGCGCTGGCAGGAAATAAAATTGACTTTACAGGGTGTACCAAGGTTATCTATACCTGCTGGCACCCCTGGCCCCACAGCTGCGCTGTGTGAGGGGCACCAGAGCACAGGAACGAAGCAGCAACAGCACTTCCCTCAAAACAACAAAAGCACAGCTTCAACAGCTCTGTTTTTGGCTGAATTCACTGAAATATGATTGGACAACAGGAAACAAAACACAGGACCAAAGCACAAAAGGAACTTCCTGGTCAGAACACAGCCCTGGAATCACCTGGAAACTGAGCCCAAATGTCTTCTCTCCCTCCTGTGCTGCCTCACTTTGCTCCACACAAGGTACTTTTTCTCAAATTAATTACTTGTGCTGATCATGGCAGTGGGAACATCCAAGAAAGCAAATTTTACTACCAAAACATCCATAGAGGAAGAAAACTCCTATATCCCCTCTTACACCCTCCACTCATGCCCTGCACTGGTTTCTGTGTTGGCTTTTTACCCTAAAACAAACATGGCTTGCTTAAAAAGGAAGAAAAATATTTAGGTTTTCAAAATTCAGTGCAATGGCTCAGACGTGAAAAGAACCCCAGTACTTACATCTTTGTTGCTCAGAACTATGTCCAGAGTCTCCTTGGAGATCATTGGGGAGTGCTTCCCGTTGTGAGGGTTGATGTAGCTGTAGAGATCCTCCATCACCTCTGCCAGGGAAAGGCATGTGAGCAGGACACGTGCAGGCCTGCCCCTGCAGCTCGTGGCACTGGGATTCAGGGATGGGCAGGGCAGGAAAGCCCGTGGAAATAACCCCTGCAGCCCCTCAGACACACAGCTGCTCTGCTGCAGCTCAGCACCGCCAACCTGAACAACCCCCTTCTCCAAATGCTGCCAAAACCCCACTGTAAGAAGTAACAAATGGGGAGGAAAGCGGCTACGACCTGCTCTCAACCCAGCACATTTTTCACCATGCCTACATTTCTACAACTGCTTTTCACAAACCAGGCACTTTCCATTTGCCTTGGGAAACCCGTGGGCTTCATCTGCACGGCATTTTCAGGCAGCCTGGCCCCTCAGGAGCTCCCGCTTGGGAGGTTTCTCTCTTTCTGAGCCCCACACCCCTCCCTGTGCCCTGCCCCAGCAGCTGCAGGCGACCACCCACCACTGAAGACTTTCTTGGTCTCCTTGTGCAGGTTGGACACGGCGATGCGGGCGGCCAGGATGGCGTAGTCGGGGTGCTTGGTGGTCAGCGTGGCCGCGGTCTCTGCGGCCAGAGTGTCCAGCTCCACCGTGGTGACCCCGCTGTAGAGCCCCTGGATCACCTTCATGGTGATCTGCGCCTGCAGGGGGGAGATCCCGAGCTCAGCGACCCCGGCGCTCCGGGGCAGATGGATCAGGAGAGCGAAGGGAACAGCACACTGGGACAGCTGGAGTGCTCCTGGACACGCACTGGGGACAAGGATGGAGGGACAGCACACAGGGAACGGCTGCCAGTGCCAGAGGGCAGGGCTGGATGGGATCTTGAAAATGAGGAATTGTTCCCTGGCAGGGTGGGCAGGGGCTGGGATGGAATTCCCAGAGCAGCTGGGGCTGCCCCTGGATCCCTGGCAGTGCCCCAGGCCAGGCTGGACACTGGGGCTTGGAGCACCTGGCACAGCGGGAGGTGTCCCTGCCATGGCAGGGGTGGCACTGGGTGGCCTTGAAAGCTCATTCCAACCCAAGCCATTGTGGGATTCTGTGTGAGGATGGTTTCCTGGGAATAGGATTGACCAGTCTCTACTTTGGGAACTGCAGCTACTTTTGCACAACTCGTGGGATTTACAGCCTCGCTGGGAGCACCCAGGCCTTGGGAGGGCTCCTGCTGGCCTGGGAAGCTCCTGGCACAAGCAGATCCAAGTGTCACAGGAGAAACTGAGCTCCAGGGAAAGAGGTCACACACGACTGCAGAATAAATAAGAATTCAGGGGCACAAGGAGGCAGGAGGACTCAGAATTTCACTTGTGTCCCCAGCATCAACTCCCAGTCAGTGGGGGCAAGTCAGGGCACTCCATGCTGTTGTCACCAAGCCACCAGTGTCCTCCTCCTGCCATCCATCCCAAACACTTTTGGGTACAGGACCAACGGCAACTGTTTGATGGGTGGAATTTCAGACAGGAGAATGGATTCATGAGAGCCTGGGAGATTGGAAGAGCCTTAACTGGTGACTCCAAATGGCCAGACCGGGACTGAAACCCATAAAAATCTCACAGTCACCAGTGGAACCATCCTGGGCACAGGAAGGAGAAGCCTCCAGGAGTGGGATCAACGCCCACCCCAAATCAGCTCAGAAAACCAAGCAGGGATGTGGCAATGGCAGGGAATTCTATCCTGGTGTTTGACCAGCAGGGGATCCAGAGCTACTTCCATGTGGCATTGCTCCAGCCTTGCAGACACTGGGAGCAACCTAGCAAATCCAAACTATGGGAACTGGAGCAACTCAACTCGTTTTTTAACTACCAGGGACTCAGTGGCTTCCCCAAGGCTTGAGGAGAAAGCAGGGAAAGGGGATTTCCCCCTCCACAGTCTGTGCACTGGGAAGCCAAACCCCTCAGAGCACAAACAACGGCAACAAACCCATTCTGGATGTGTCTGCCAAGAGCTCAGGGAATCACAGAACATCCCCACCCCAACCCGGGACACCCCGGGAAGGCCCGCCCGGGTTCCCAGGCGGCTCTTGCCCAGGAGAGGTGGGGGTCAGGCAGGGGAGGGCACTCACAGGGTCCACGAAGTCAGCATTGAGGCCGTAGCAGAGCTTCTGGATGCGCGAGGTGATCTTGTCAAACATGACCCGCTCCTGGCGCCCATCTGGGACACAGACACGGGGCAGCAGTGAGAGACAGCACGGAACAGAGCACACGGGGCAGCCCAGTGAGAGCCGGGCCAGAACAGAGCACACGGGGCAGCCCAGTGAGAGCCGGGCCAGAACAGAGCACCCCAGCGATGCTCCAGTAAGAACCAGTTCAGAACAGAGCACCCCAGCCCAGCCCCTCCCGTGGGGGAATTCGGCGTGGGAATCTCCAGGGAGTGGGGTGGGGTGCTTGGGTGGGGTACAAGGGAAGGGGAGGCTCCCCCTCCACCCCAAGAATCCCCACCTAAAACTGCACCCACCCAACTCCCAGGGAGGGGACCCAGCTGAGGGTCACCCCCCACCTCAGCCTGGGGACCCCAGCGACCAAAAGAGGGGAGAGCGACCCAAAGCTCCTGCCATGGGACCCAAACCAAAGGAGAGGCCTCACCCCCCACTCTGGGGGTCTGGGGGGGGGCTCACCCCTCACTCTGGGGGTCTGGGGGGGGCTCACCCCTCACTCTGGGGGTCCGGGGGGGGCTCACCCCTCACTCTGGGGGTCCGGGGGGGGCTCACCCCTCACTCTGGGCTCCCCCAAAGCTGAGGGGAGCCCATCTCCTCCCACCGGGTGCCACCAGAGCTGAGGGGATCCCATCCTCCCATGGACGAGAGGGGGGCACCCCCTCTGCTCTCCATGGTGCCATGAGGGGGACCCCCAAAGCCAAGGGGCGTCTCACCCCCTCACTCCATGTGCCATAAGGTACCCCCAAAGCTGAGGGGGACCCATCCTGACCTTCCAAGAGGGACCCTTACAAAATGGGGGGATTCCCATCTGCTTACCTCGGGCGCCACGCAAGGGCTCCCCAAAGCAGAGGGAACCCCAGAACGGGGCATGGATCCCCCTGCAGGTGCCACGAGGGACCCCTAAATCCGAGGGGTGCCGTGCCCACACCCTGGCTGCCCTGGGCAGGACAGAGCCCCCCCCATCCCCGACACTCGGTACCCCCAGGGCAGCGGGGCTCCCCCTCCGAGAGCCGGGGAGCGCTCACCCCGCTTCACGACGTGCATGGTGGCGGCGGGTCCCCCTCGGTCGCTCGCGGCGTCCCCCTCGCTCCCTCACGGCGCCTCCGCTCCCGCCGCTTCCCGCGCCCGCCGCGCGCGCCCCGCCCCGCTGAGGCGGCCGCCGCCATCTCGCCCGCGGGCACGGCTGCCCGCCTCGCCCCTTCCCGCACCGCCCGGCTCCCGGCGCCGCCCGCGGCCGCGGGCCGACACCGAGCCCGGCCCCCATGCCGCTACCGTCCCCGCTTTTCCCCCCGGGAATCGCCGCCCGGCCGGGGAACACCGCGGATCCTGCCCGCTTCAAAGATGGCGGCGCCAGCGCTCCCCCCCCCCCTTCCCTGAGGGACGGGACGGGGCTGAGGGCGCCAAAGACAGAGCCCGCCGAGGGACAAACAGCGCGCCTGGAACGCCAAGGCAGGGCTAATTAACTGCGGTAATTGTGATTATCCGGAATCAGCGCCCAGGCGGGGAATGTGTGATTAAACTGTGGGTGCCACAGCCCGGGGAGGTGGTGGGGTCCCCGTCCATGCGGGTGTGCAAGGAATAACTTGTGAAAAACGCCAATCGCTTGGTTTTAAGATTTTAAAAGTTGAATAGTAATAAAATGGTTATAAAAATAGAAATATAATTAGAGTAATAGAAATATGAACAAAAGTTACGGACGGTCCGGGTGCCTTTTCTGGGCAAAATAAGCCCGAAAAAGGACCCACGTTAACAGAGGATTAACCCTTAAAAGCAACAGCCTGCTGCATATTCACACACCTCATCCATGGTGCAGAAATTCCATCCAAACAAAGGATTCTGGCTGGGCAGCGTCAGCTCCTTCCCCTGAATCCTGACGGCGTCTCCAGGGCTGAGCGAGGCGGGAAAAAGTTAATTTCTTCTGATGGTGGAGCAAAAAATTCTCTTTCTCAGCAGGCTCATTTCAAGGAGGGTTGCAGAGGAAAGGAGAACGTCGGTGCTGCCCCAGGACAGCTCCCACGGGAGGGCCTGGGGCAGGAACCACAGCCATGGCACCACCTCTGAGCCCTGTCCATGTGTCCTGAGCACTGCCCTGGGTATCCTGAGCCCTGCTCACCTGTGCTGAGCCCTGCCCAGGTGTGCTGAGCCCTGCCTGGGTATCCTGAGCCCCGCCTGGCTGTGCTGAGCCCTGCCCAGCTGTGCTGAGCCCTGTTCACGTCCTGAACCCTGCCTGGGTGTCCTGAACTCTGCCCAGGTGTGCTGAGCCCTGCCCAGGTGTCCTGAGCCCTGCCCAGGTGTGCTGAGCCCTGCCCAGGTGTCCTGAGACCCTGCCCGGGTGTGCTGAGCTGTTGGGGCTGGCTGGACTCGATGGCCTTGGAGGTCCCTTCCAGCCTGGTCATTCTGGGATTCTGTGAGCTGCTGCCCACGGAGCTGTCCCATCTCCTGAAGCACTTTGGGGGTGGGTGCCTGTCCCTGTCCTGGCTGCCAGCAGTGTCCCCATGGCAGTGGCAGTGCCAGGATGTCCCGGGGTGGATCCAATTCCCAAGGGAGAGGATGATGGCAGGGCCCTGGTGCAGGGGGAAGCCGGGAGTCCCTCTGCTCTGTCCCCATCCCCAGCAGGCACCAGCGCCCCAACCCCACCGTGCTGGAAGCCTGGCAAGGGCTGCAAGAAGAGAGCAGCAGCCGGCAGCTCGTAAAATAGACTACATGCTTTATTGGATTGAAAAGTTTTATGAAATGACAAAAAACAAAAAACAAAAACCACCTTAAATCAAGAGTTGGCAGATGCGTCAACAGTTGCCGTTTGGTGGATCCCCAACCCCTTCTCCAGAAGCATCCACAGGTCTCTGCCACCTCAAGCAGCTCCGGCCCCGACCCCGCTGGCCCCGCTCCCGGGGGCCCTGCCCGTGACAGCAGGGTGCTCACGAACTGGGGTGCCCATGGATTGGGGTGCCCACGAATCAGGATGCCCACGGATTGGGGTGACCACAAATTGTGGTGCCCATGGAATCAGGGTGCCCACGAACTGGGGTGCCCACAGGTTGGGGTGCCCAGGCAGCAGCCCCGTGGTGGGGCCGGGCGCGTCCCCCCGTCCCCAGGGAAATGCAGGCACTTAAAGTCATTGAGAGGAATTTTTCACTTATCCCAAAGCAACAGTGAAACCGTTTAACTCCCGCCTACGGAACAAAAAACACCTTTGTAGCCCTTCCTGAATTGTCAAGACACAAATATATTACTCTGGCATAAAGCAAGGCCCCAGGGGCTCTCGGCATCCGGCCCGGCCTCCTCTGCCTCCCCCCTGCCCACCCCAGGGATGTGTGGGACGGTGGCCTGGGGACGGAGGGGGTGCTGAGGACAGGGACCCCGGGCTGGGCTGGGGGGTCATGTGGTGCCAGGGAGCCGCCTCGAGTGGGGTGGGAGGGGGCTTGGGGGGTTCCCCGGCAGCCCTGGGCTGGGGGATGCTCCTGGAGGAGCTGGGAGGGGGGCAGGAGGTGGAGCAGGGCCCAGGGATGGGGCAGGGCTCAGTCCAGGGATGGGGCAGGGCTCATCCCTGGGACAGGCTCAGCCGCCGCAGCGAGTGGGACTCAGCCACAGCTGCTCCCTGAATGGGGACCCCCATGGTGGCCAGGCTGTGCTGGGGCCACGCCGAGGTGAGCCGGGGGCTGTGAGTAGCAGGATGTGACCCACAATGTGCTGAGGGGGGACAGGAGAGCCCCTGGGAGCGGCTCAGGACGGGCTGAGCCCCGGGTCAGGCTGGCACAGCCAGGGACACCCCGGCGTGTGGCCTCAGGGCAAGGGGGACACTGCCTGTGTGAGCCTCCTGCGTCCCTCAGGGGGCACAGAGCCCCAGCACCCTGCCTGCTCCAGGGGAGGACTCTGTCATGGTGCTGCCACCCCTGCCCTGGAGAGCCCCGCTGTGTCCTGGTCCCTGCCTCTGGCCCTGCCCCGCTAGGACAGGGGACACGGGACAGGCCCTGCTGCCGAGAGCCCCCTCCTCTCCTCTCCTCTTCTCTCCATGTGGATGTGGCGGGTGGACCTGGCTCTGCACCAACGCCCCTCGGGATGGCCTTTCCCTCACTGTCCCTGTCACCAGGGTCCCTCCCTCACTGTCCCTTGTCACCAGGGTCCCTCCCTCGCTGTCCCTTGTCACCAGGCTCCTCAGCCGGGTCCCCGGGGCGCGCGGGCTGGGAGGAGTGCAGGGGACCGGGGAGGGTGCTCGGGCAAGCCCAGCCGGGGACAGGCGTGGGCCCCTCCTGCCCGTGTCCCAGCCTTCCCCGTGTCACCGCAGAGCGGCGCGGGGACAGCCCCGTCCCCGCGGGCAGCGGGAGCACACAAGTACCGGCAAGGGCAGAGTCCTCCCCTGCTCCTGCTCGGGAGGGGATCCCCTTCCCAGGGGCGCGGTGGAGAAGTGACTCGGAGAAATGAGGGAGAACCGCTGCGACCTGAGTCCCCCCGGGGGGAGCCGCCCCGGCCCGCCCTCAGCCCGTGCAAACGTCGGAGGAGGCAGGAAAACTAATCGATAACAACGATAAAAAATAAAATAGAAAAAAAAAAATAAAACCACATTGAAACCAAACCCAAAGGCCGCGTGGCTGAGCAGAGCAGGAGTAACTGGAAGCCATGCACAGCAAAGCCGGGGCGCAGGGAGGGCAGGGGCGGCTCCGGGCGCGGGGAGCCGGCGGATCGCGCTCCTTCGTCTCGGAGATGAGGAAATAAATAAGTTTAAATAGCTCCTGCCGTGCCGGCGCTGGGGTGACTCGGGGTGCCGAGGCTGCCGGGGCCGCGCTGCGTTCCCGGCGCGCGGCCGGCCCCGGGCCCGGCGGGACGCGTCCGGGGGTGTCCCCCCCTACTTCTTGGGCTTCTTGAAGAGCTTCATGGGGAACTTTTTCTTGCTCTGGCCGAGGTCAACCTCGTCGCCCGTCAGGCTGCTGTCCTCGTCCCCCGGGCTCTTCTTGGCGGCCAGCTGCGGGATGCGGGTGTTCCTGGCGCCGCCGGGCCGGCAGTCAGAGATGGGGGAGGGGGTGTCGGGGTCGGTGGAGCTGGGGCTGTGCGACCGGGACGAATCCGAGTGGCTGGGCTTGCCGGCCGTCGGGTGGCTGATCTCCCCCAGGCTGGAGGACTTCTCCATGCCGTGGTTCACCATCATCATCTTCTTCATCACCATGGGGCTCTCGGGCGGCCGCTCCTGCAAGGCCGCCAGGGCGGAGGGCTCCCCGTGCCGGCTGCCGCCGTTGGGGGTGGGCGCGCCGGGGGGCCCGGGGGCAGCCTCCTCCACGGACCTGGTCAGCAGCGTGGGCCGGGCAGCCAGCAGCTTGGGCGCCGAGCTGGGCATACGCTGGTGGTCGCTCAGGTGCGGGATGGAGGAGTCGGAGTCGCAGCGAGTTAAATCTCTGCGGTGGAGAGCGAGAGAGACGGGGGTCAGTGCCCGCCTGGCCCCGCCAGGCCCCGCACACACGGATGGCAGCAGCGGCTGAGGGGCTGGGGACCCCAGGGACCCCGAGGGAGGCTGGCACTGAGCCCCTGCCCAGGGACCCCGAGGGAGGCTGGCACTGAGCCCCTGCCCAGGGACCCCGAGGGAGGCTGGCACTGAGCCCCTGCCCACCCGGCCCCGGCCCTGCCCCTCTCTGTGCCCCAGGGTCGGGGATCCCCGGGCCGGGGGCTCACCCTGAGCAGCTCGAGGGAGCGAGGACACAGACCTGGGATGGATTCCACCCCTCCCCATGGATCCCAGGGGATGCTAGAGCGCTCCCCACGCCCGGTGTCCCCCAGACTCCCCGGAGGGTCCCTCAGCCCTTGCCACATCCGTGCGTGCTCCCGCGCCCCCCGAGCCCCCCGCCCCTGCCCCGCGCCCGGCTCAGCCGGTGCCAGCCTCTAATCCCGGCGGCAGGAATTAGAGCTTGGCTGTCCCCACACGAAGCCATGCCCAGCCCCGCCGCTGCAGGTGGTTTGTGCCCAGCCTGTGCCTACCGCTGACGGCCAACGGGGCTCCCGCAGCCCCTCTGGAGAGTGGGAGGCAGGAGGACGAGGGAAATGACAAGTCACAGCTCGCTCCTCCCGGCTGGAGGCTGCTGGCCCCCTCCCCGGGGCCCGTGCGCAGGTGCCAGCGTGCCCACGGACCCCAGGGCACTGCGGGACGGGCGAGGGGCCCCGGCCCTGCCCACGCACAGGAGGGTGCAGGGAATGGGAGGCAAATGGAAAGGAAAGGAAAGGAGCGAGGGGAAGAGAAGCCAGAGGGTGGGAAGGGGTGGGAAGAGATGGGAGGTGCTGACCTGGCCCTGGAGCCCCCCTGATCTCTGCTCCTGGCACAGACCCCTGCACACGGGTCACCAAACCTGCCTGGCACTGCACAGAGCCCCCAGAGGATCTCCTAAGGCAGCACCATCACCATCGGCCTGGAGTGAGCCAGAGAGGGGCAAGACAAGGGAAAACCTCCTCAACAGAGCTGGAGACATCCAGGCAGAACTGCGGAGATGTTCAGGAATCCCAGGCTGGTTTGGGCGAGAAGGAACCAGGAGAACCACCCAGGGCCACCCCTGCCATGGCAGGGACACCTTCCCCTGTGCCAGGCTGCTCCAGCCCCAGTGTCCAGCCTGGCCTGGGGCACTGCCAGGGATCCAGGGGCAGCCCCAGCTGCTATGGGAATTCCATCCCTGCCCCTGCCCACCCTGCCAGGGAACAATTCCTCATTGCCAAGATCCCGTTTAACCCTGCCTTCCTTCAGCTTAAAGCCATTCCCTGTGTGCTGTCCCTGCATGCCCTGGGAATTGTCTCTCTCCAGGTTTCCTGGGGCTCCTGCAGGCCCTGCAAGGCCACCCTGAGCTCAGCCCAAAGCTTCTCCTGTGCAGGTGAACAATGCCAGCTGTGCCAGCCTTTGCTGCCAGCAGAGCTGCTCCAGCCCTCTGCTCATCCTGGAGCCTCCTCTGGGCTCTCTGCAGCAGCTCCAGCTCCTCCCAGGGCTGGGCCCAGGGCTGGGGCAGCTCTGCAGCTGGGGAATCACCTGAGGGGCACAGGGGCACAATCCCAATCCCTCTCCTGCTGCCCACCCTGTGGGATCACCCAGGGCACAGGCATTTCAGGTCCCAGTGCTGGTGGCCAGGGCCTGTGGAGCTTCTCCCAGCAATCCCCAGCTCCTTCTCCCCAGGCCGTGTCTGTGCTGGCGTTGCCCCGAGCCAGGTGCAGCCCTTGCCCCTGGCCCTGCTGAGCTGCAGAGGCTGGCATGGCCCCAGCTCTCCAGCCTGTCCAGGTGCCTCTGGATGCCCCATCCCTGCCCTGCAGCGTGTGCCCACAGCACCAGCTCCGTGTCACTGCCAGGCTGGGGCTGCCCTGGATCCCAGTGTCCCTGCCCTGGATCCCAGTGTCCCTGCCCTGGATCCCTGTTCCTGCTCTGGATCCCTGTCCTGCCCTGGATCCCTGCTCTGGATCCCAGTGTCCCTGCCTTGGATCCCTGCGTCCCTGCCCTGGATCCCAGTGTCCCTGCCTTGGATCCCTGTCCTGGATCCCAGTGTCCCTGCCCTGGATCCCAGTGTCCCTGCCCTGGATCCCTGTCCTGATGGTGTTTCCCACGCTGGTCCCAGTCCTGCCCTCTGAGGCAGGCACTCCTCCCTGCTCTCCACAAATGCTGGCACACGCTGGAGTCCTGGCTGTGCTGGCAGGGGGAGCTGGGGCAGGCCCAGAACATTCTCCTCGTGCTGGGACAAGAGCATTTCTCTATCAGAACCCACGGAATAAAGCCAGGCCCTCGTTCAGCAGCTCCAGGGAATGCACAGAGGAAAAGGGGATCCTGTGGGTGGCTGGCATTCAGCCCTGGATCTACTGGGGCAGCCCAGCTGTGCAGAAACCCCAGCTCTCCTCCTGCCCTGGGCACTGCTGGCATTGTCCTTGTCCTCGCACGGAGCCCAGCCTGGCCGGTGTCCGAGCTGCCAGGAGAACGAACAATCCAACGGTGTGAGATCCCAGGTTATTCTGAGAGGGCAGCTGGAGCCCCTCCAAGGGACACAAGTGCCATCGTCACACGTGTGGAGCCACCAGTGGATACTGCAAAGGTCACCGTCACGGCTGGTGGCCCACGGCTGTCACTGGGGAACAGCAGCAGCCATGGAACAGCGGGGCTGAACTCGGGGTGCTGGAGCTGACTCCCAGAACGTGGACACACCCGCAGCCTGGGCTGGGACACCTCGGGATGCTGCCAGTGCCCGCAGGCAGAATGTCACTGCCATCGCAGCCTCCAGCTCCTTCAAGGAATTCAGGAATCTCCTGCCCTTCCCAAATGTTTCTTCCCATGGCTTACCACACCTGCAAAGGGGGTTCCTGCTGGGAATTCCTGCCTGGACACTCCTCTCCCAGGGAAGATGGCAGAAGCCCTCACCTGCACATGCTGAGCCCTTGCTGAACATCCAGTTCCAGAGGTTTATGTCCTCCACAAATCCCTGAAGTGCCCCTTTCCAGGAGAACAAAGCAGCCTCTGGCTGCAGGGGCTGGCCCCAGCCCAAGGCCGGGAGCGGCCGGCGCTGGGTCCAGCAGAGCTGGACAAGGAGCCAGGCTGTGGGGCAGAACCTTGGCATGGGAACGGTGCTGGGCAGGGCCAGGGCCAGGGCCAGGCAGGATCAGATCCTGGCAGGAATGCAGTGCCCACTCTGGACTCAGGGAGGACGAGGGACAGCCCTGAGGGACCCGTGAGCCCTGGCTGGGGATGGGGGCACAGCAACACCCGCTCCCTTCACAGGCAGTGCCCCAGCTCCACCACAGAATCTTCTTTCCTGGGAAATCCAGCCCATCCCTTCTGCTGCCACAACCCCACAGGGAGAGAGCCGGTCAGGTCGGTGACAGTAATCCTTTCAAACAGCAAGAGGGCAGCAAATACAGGAGAAAACGGATTTCCTTCCGACTGAGGAGACTCCAAGGATGTGTGAAGAGGGCGCTGCTCCCTCTCCTGCAAGCCTGGCAGGTCCCAGTGCAGCAGGGACCAAAGCGGCCCTGCAGCGGGCGCAGAAAATGACGACGGCAGATGGAGAGCCATGCTCTGCTCCAGGAGGATCTTCTGCCCGGAGAGAAGACTGGGAACCCGATCCCAGGACAGCTGGAGGAGGTGGGCAGGGCCTCGGTGACACCACGGCCACTGTGTCACCTCCTGGGACCGCTCTGGCTGCAGCCCAGGGTCCGTGTCCCCGCTCCTGGGGGGGCTGTTCTCTGGGATCCATCTGGAGTGGAGGCACCACATGGGTTCCACCTCCTGGGAGCCCCAGTTCATCCCCTGGGCTCGTCCGGGGGGACTGAAGGAGCTGATGCCCAGGAGCACACAATTCCCAGATATTCCTACTCTGCTCAGGCACCATCTCTCAGCTGCAAGTCAGGAAGGACACAGGGAAGAGCTGGTGACAGCAGCGCCCACTCTGATGTGCCAGGCTCTGGGGACATCCTGGGACACAGGACACACCCACCACAGCAGGGACAATGCAAGGGACACCTGGCACAGGCACAGGGACCTCTGCATTCCTACTGGGGCACCCGCAGGCTGATTCTGGGAGCTGAACTCCAATAGCCAGGAACTGCTGGGATTTTCTTCAGCCCCAAATGAACTTTTTCCTGGTGGTTCCCACAAGAAGTGCACGACAGCAGGGACAGGATTCCTGGGATCACACTGGCTGGGTCAGAGGCAGCAAGAGGAGTGGACACTCCTGAGTCCATGTCAGGACAAGGGGGAGGAAAGAGAATTCCCAGGATACTGCCATCATCCTGGATGAGGCTCAGCAAGTCCTGGCCTATATCCCACTGATGTCCATGAGGATTATGCTCCTGAACTGTTCCAGCACACTTTCAAGAGGAAAAGCTATCCCAGGGCAGGCTGGCCTTGATGGGATCCCAGGAAGGGATCAGGAGTGTTTTTGTGGAGCAGCAGGAGCCCCTGACAGCTCATCCCTCCTGGACAGGGAAATACCTGGGAGCCCGAGCCTTCCTCCATGCCAGCAGTGCTCCCTGCCCTTTTCCATGGATCCAGGCACTCCAGCACCTCCACAGAGAGACCCTGCCTGAGGCAGGATGGATCTGCTTCCTCCTGGCTCTCTCCCGCCCCACCAGGATTCGCCCAAGCCGGGAGGGAGGGAGGGAGGGTGAGGAGATGGGGATGGTGAACAAAAGAAGCAGAGAGCAAAGCATGGAGTAAGGAAAGCCTGGAGTACAGGAAGCCTGGGAGTGGAAGAGGAGCAGGGGAGGAGCAGGAGGAGGATGGAGAACAAACACCTATTTTTCCCCAGCCCTGCAGCCCATGAGGGATTTCTCTGGGTGTTCCCACTGGGGTCCAGCCTGGCACGGCCAGGAGCTGCCCTGGGTGTGCTCCAGCAGCCAGAGAGCCCTGGCTGCCTCATCCCTGTGCCTGCCTCTCGGAGCACCCTCAGCTGCTGGGCTCCGTGCGTGTGGCACCAGGGACCAAGGCTTTTCTTAAGGCAAAGTCCCAAATTTGCTGCGGGGCTGAGCTTGGTGCAGCCCCAACGCACACCCAACAGCAGCCTCCTCCCTTCCACCCTGCCAGAGCTGTGAATTACTCATTTCCCTGCATTCCTGACTCTCTCCCTGCCCCGAGCTTGGGCTGCCGCCTCCCTTCCTGGTTGGAGAAGGGCCTGGGCACGGGCATTTGGTGCTACACTCCCATCTCCATGGGTTTTCTCCCCCTGAGGCAGGCACCGGCAGCAGAAACCCCTGTGCACACACAGCCCCTCCAGCCCCTCTCCCCCGCGGTCCCGCAGCCACTCTGACCTTATTGGCGCCGGATCCTCTGAAGCCAATTGCAAAAGAGAAGCAGAGAGTGAGGAGTTGAGGGAGAGGCTCCCTGCCAGGATAACCCCAGCAGGACTCCGGAGGCAGCGATCCCCAGCCTCGCTGCTGGGGGGCAGCTCCTGGGAGATGTTTCTCCTGCGAGCTCTGCCCAGCCTTGGCTCTGCTGGATGTGCAAGGAGCTCCAGCAGCCCCCAGCGCCAGGCCGGCACACTCCTCCTACCAAGGGAGCCAGGAATCTCTGGGGCTCTGCTCTGCTCCTTGCTGTGACTGCCTGGAAGGCCTTTCTGAGGCTCCCACCGTGCTGCCTGCCTCCCCAGGAGGCTGAGGGGTGTAAGGAAAGGCCTCCATATCAAGGAGGAGCAGCAATCCATCGGCCCGGCAGCGGCGCTCTTAGGGATGCACCAAAGCAGGCTCTGCTAGTGATGCAGCTGGATAAAACAATTATCAGCACCCCACAAAGCCACATCCTTGGGCACCCAACTCTTCATTTCTGCTGCTGGGCTGAGCAGGGATGATGAGGTGGGGGAGCTGCCGGCTGTGGTGCAGCTGGAGCAGATCCCAGGAGGGAGGTTCTGACTCCATCCCTTCTCCTGCATCACCAGCCAGGCTTAGCCACGGGAGCAGGGACAGGACAGTGCTGCTGGCACCCAGTGGTGACCAGCTGGGCTCTGACTTGCTCCCTCCTAACCACCTCTGGCACCGTCCCCTTCCCTGCCTGGGGTCCCCACACTGTGATCCCATTGCCCTCTGCCACTCTCAGGGGGTCTGCAGGGACTCAGGCTTTGTGCTGGGCAGGAATTCACGGATCTCGGTGGAAACAAATCCCATTTAAACAGCTGTTCTGGACACAGGACACGAGCCCCAGGCTGCCAGGATGAGCCCTGCCTCCTGCAGAGTCAGGGAGGCAATGGAAGCAGGGACCAGCAGCATTCCCGGCTTCTCCCAGTCCAACTGGGGCAGCCGCAATTGAGCTCCCACTGGCAGGAGTTAATTAATTACATTGCCTCTCATCATCCCCAGCCAACCATTACTGCATTAACTGAGATGCTGCTCTTTAATTCTCCACTGTGGAGCAGGCGCAGGAACTTCCCCCTCGGCATTCCAGACTCCAGAAGGTGCCTGGGGCTGCTCAGCTTGGAGACACGGGGGGCAGGGAGGGGGTGGAACATCCAAACCAGAGACTGTGAACACAGCCAGGAGAGATCCCAGCACCTGAGGGCAGAGGGACCCACAGGTAAGGGGATAACGGGACAACGTGCTGGGATGGGTGAAGATGTGGTGACTGGGAATGTTTCCCTGCCTGGAGAAATGATGGTGGAAGGACATTTCCCCTCTCCTCTGCCTCACCCAGAGATTCCAGCCTTCTCCCAGCAGTGTGCTCCTCTACTGAGGATCAGCAGACCGGTTCTAATTTCGCCATGGAGAAAGCATGGAAAAGAGATGGAATGAGCTGGCAGGGACAGGATTCCCTGCTCCATCACAGCCTCCCCACCGCCTGCATCCAGTGCTTGGCACACCTGAGGCCACAGGCACACACCCCAGTGCCCCAGGGGGATCCCACAGGGAACAACTGCTTGGGACTGGCTGCACCCCGCGGGACCAGGGTGTGTGGGATGGGATCTCACTTGGGTGAAAGCCACCCCAGGAGCCTGATCCTGTGCTTGGGACACACAGCATGCCTGCCAGGCTGCCAGGGAGCACCAGGCAGGATTCCTGCTCCTCCCTGCCACTGGCACTGTGAACTGGGACAGCTCTGGCATTGAGGGATGGAGGATAAGCAGTCCCTGGGATGAATAAAAATGCCAACTGAAAGGGACCAAGCTAAAGCCAACAGAAGCAGCTCCAACTCCCTCCTCAGACATTCCCTAGCCAAAACGCCCCCATTCCTCATCCCTACCAGACCAGAGCAGTCACTCCTGAACACGTTCCTGAACTGCCACTCTAGCCCCTCTGAAAACCATCCCAGATTTCTCCAGCTGCTACCTCGCGGTCCTCACCCCTCACGTTCCCTTTGCAATTCACTGGTGAGGACCCCCGGGAGGTCCAGGCCTCAAATCAGGTCAGGTCTGGTGAGCAGCTCTGTTACCTCCTCACATCCCCTTGGTCACGGAACACCGAGCACCTGGGAACTCTCATCTGCAGTGAAACAACAGCAGAGCACCTCGGGAAGGTGCCCCCACTGAGCTCGTGGGCATGGGGATGGCCCACGGAATCCTCCTTAGAGGCTCCAGCGGCTCGGGAGAGCAGCGGGAGGAACAAAAGCGGATAAATCACGGAACAAAGGCCCAAAAGAAAAGGGCGGGAGGAACGTGAGAGAAAGAGCACCCAGCAAGCACGAGCTGTGAGGCACGGCAGGCAGGAGGCAGCTAGAAAAGAAACAGCAATATACCCAAAGCTCCCAGTGCGACAGCGAACTCCAGAGGTGACATCAGGAGGGGGCAGGTCGGGGATGGAATCCATCTGGAGGAAATAAGAGGTGGTGTGATGGTAATAGATAGGGTGGACATGGCAAGCAGGAGCAGGTGCGGTGGTGGTGGATGAGGAGCAGGAGGTGGAGGAGGTGGAGGCAGGCGATGGGCTGGAGCCGGGCAGGTCGGAGCTGAAGGACTGTCCGGAGGTGAGGCTGTGCATTCGGCGCAGGGACACTCGGCCCGCCCGCAGCGGGGCCACGGGGCCCGCCTCGGGCTGCCCCGGCACGAGACTCTCTACCAACCTCTGCGATCCGTGGCCGTGCTGCGGCTCCACCAGGCGCTGCCGGACTGTGCTGGGCAAGGCCGGAGCTGCAACGACACACGGGGGACAGTGAGGGCGCGGCCCGGCCCGCGGAGCTCCGCCAGCACAGAGCGAGGGCATGGCCTGGCCCGCGGAGCTCCGATGGGAGAGAGCAGAGCTCCAATGGGAGAGAGCGAGGGCACGGCCCAGCCCGTGGAGCTCCACAGGAGAGAGCGAGGGCACAGCTCAGCCCGTGGAGCTCCACAGGAGAGAGCGAGGGCACGGCTCAGCCCGTGGAGCTCCACAGGAGAGAGCGAGGGCACGGCTCAGTCCGTGGAGCTCCACAGGAGAGAGCGAGGGCACGGCTCAGCCCGTGGAGCTCCACAGGAGAGAGCGAGGGCATGGCTCAGCTCGCGGAGCTCCACAGGAGAGAGCGAGGGCATGGCTCAGTCCGTGGAGCTCCACAGGAGAGAGCGAGGGCATGGCTCAGCTCGCGGAGCTCCACAGGAGAGAGCGAGGGCACGGCTCAGTCCGTGGAGCTCTGCTAGCAGAGAGCAAGGGCCCGGCCTGTGGAGCTCTGCCAGGAGAGTGTGAGAGCACGGCCCAGCCCAGCCGCAGAGCTCCACCAGGACAGAGCAAGGGCCCGGCCTGTGGAGCTCAGCCAGCAGAGAGGGAGGGCATGGCCCGGCCCACGGAGCTCCGCCCGCACTGGCACTGGCCCACTGGCACCATCCCTGTCCCACTGGCACCATCCCACGGCACCATCCCCATCGCGCTCGCGCCACCACAGCAGCATCACCCCACTGACACCATCCCACCATCGCAGTCCCACTGACGCCATCCCAGCAGCACCACGCCATCCCACTGTCCCTGTGCCACCAGCACTGTCCCACCTCGTGCCAGCAGTTAAGGCCTGTTTAATGCAGAAGCAGCTTTAAGCTGGTGCTGAACATGCTGGATTAATGCCCAGCCCACGGAGAACTCCAGCGTTGCTGATGTAGGTGCCTCTGAACACCTTATCTGAGCATCTTGCCTGACGCAGAGAGCGGCTGCGAGATTCATCCCGCCTGGAGCCGCCACCCGGCTCCTGGAGAGCCAGAATGGGGCACTTCCAGGGCCACTCCACCCTCACAGACATCCCATGGCTCCAGTCCTGCTGCCTGGGTGGGAGCTGCACAGCCCAAAGCAGGAGCCCCAGGTGAGCAGGTCAGTGTTGGCAGCTGAAGCTCTGCTCGGTTCACTGTGCAGGGGCAGCACCAGAGCAGAGCCCTGGCAGCATGGAATCATACAGGGATTGGGTTGGGAGGGCCCTAAAGATCATCTCTTCCCACCCCTGCCATGGCAGGGACACCTTCCCCTGTGCCAGGCTGCCCCAGCCCCAGTGTCCAGCCTGGCCTGGGGCACTGCCAGGGATCCAGGGGCAGTTCCCTGGTTGGTTGAAAATATCGGGGTTGAGGATATTGGGCAGGAATTGTTCCCTGGCAGGGTGGGCAGCCCTGGCACAGGGTGCCCAGAGCAGCTGGGGCTGCCCCTGGATCCTGGCAGTGCCCCAGGCCAGGCTGGACACTGGGGCTGGAGCAGCCTGGCACAGGGGAAGGTGTCCCTGCCATGGCAGGGGTGGGGTGGGATGAGCTTTAGGGTCACTCCCAAGCCAGACTTTCTGGGATTCATGCCTCCATGCCTGAACTGGTGACACTGGCCCAAGAGTGGCCAGCACCTGCTCCCAGCCTGTTCCAGGACCACTGTGACTGATCAGAGACCCTCAACCTGAGAAATATTCTCCTCTGGTTGCCAGTTCCCCCTGGTTTGGGGAGCCACATGGGAATGTCCTTTGGAGCCCCAACACCAGCTCCTGAACTGCCTCCAAAGCTCCTGGGGATCTCTCCAGCCCTGTGCTCACACCTGGCTGGAACTGGAGCCCAGCAAGCCCTGAGCAGCTGCCTGTGCCCCACACCCGCCCCCAGGGTCACCCCCAGAGCCAGGGGAGACCCCTTCAGCTGCCTGGAGCCTTGGGAATGCTCCCCTGCATCGTGGCAAGCGGGCTCCCAGGGCTGCAGCCCCATCCCCAGCTGGCTTTATTCCATCCCCAGCTGGCTTCATTCCGTCCCCTGGCTGCCATTCCACACAAGATGACCCTCCTTTGGCAGGAGATAAGGTGTTCAGGATCGCTCAGGATTTCTTATGTGCATAAGAAATTAATGTACAAATGGGTTAAAAAGATGCAGAGACAGGAAAGCTCAGAAGTGGAGGAGGAGGAGAGCTCCTTTGGGAATGGAAGAACCAGCAATCCCTGCTCTGGAAAATCCCAGCTGGACACACAGGGCTCCTCTGGCAGAACGACTCAGGACTGAGAGATCCACAGGGACATATTTCCAGTGGAAGAAGGAATAAGAAGGAATAATTCTGGCAACTTGGCTGCTTCCACAGCCCCAAGGTGAACCCCACTCTTTCCCACTGCTCCTTGCTCCCTACAGTGCCCATCCATGAACTTGGAATTTTACACCATCTATTCTATTGCAAGATTTTTTTATTCAGCTCCAGAGCTGCAATTCCAATTTGGGACTCTCGTTGTGGAGAGTTCACAGGGATCTGACTGCAGAGTAACTCACTGGGGTGATGGGTTTCTGCTACAGGTTTGGTTTTTTTTTTTCCCTTGGGATTTCCCTAAGGATTCCCCATTTTTTCCTGCTGTTCCACCCCTCCTTTCCCAACTCAGTGCTTCCCACCTTCGTGCTCTCCTTGTCCAAGACTTACCCTGCAATGAGCTCTGGAGCAGGCTGGGACCTGGCTTCCCAGACCCACCCCTTCCCCCCAGACACACATTTTACCAACATTCCCCAAACTCCCTGCCCAGCACCCCAAGGAAAAGCCCTCCCTGCTCGAGGCTGGCACATCCACCTGCTCTGTCTCTCTGAAGGGCAGGCTTCCAAAGGAGGCCAAGGCCAGGAGGCTGTGTGCCATGCCCAGGGCACTGGGGCTCCAGGGACAGGTTTCCCTAAGAGTGCTCCGTTTATTTTTAGGGATTCTGAGGGATCACGTCACCAGCAGCACCTGCAGGGAGGGCGGGGGCTGCATGGAATGAGGTGGGACGGGACAGGGAATGCTGCCACCTCCTCCTGGCCTCACCGGGTCCTTTATCTCCACCTCAGGGGTAAAACGGAGTGAGTCCAACCCCCAGATTCCCTAAGTGCACCCAGGAGCAGGTGGGAGCTGCAGCTGAGATTCTTCTTCATCCCACCGGACTCTTCCCGGGGTTAGTGCAGTGGCCATGGCTCAGTGAGGACAGATACATTCATTAGTTCCCGTGCCAGAAAAGATGGAAAATTGGTGGATGTATATTTTAGTCCAGAAAAAGGCCAGAGGGCAGAATAAAAAAATGAAAATAAAATTGAAGAGAACCAAACCAGGGTATTTCCAGAGGGACTGATCCTCCGAGGACAGCGAGGAGCGGTCGCTGAACCTGCGCCCGAAAAGCCAGGCTGCATCTGGGGGGGCAGCCAGGAGGGAACAGGAAAGAGAGAGATGGGATTTACTGGGAGAAGCACCACGGGTCCTCAGCAACACACCTGGGCAGGAGAAACTCAGCACTGCTCCCCCGAGGCAGGGTTTGTACACAAAGGAAGGAAATCCTACAGGGAAAGGCTCCCTTGCTTTGGGAACTGGAGTGCCCAGCGCTTGCTACAGGTGTGTCACCTGCAGGGAGGAGGGGGCAGGCAGGTGAGCAGCTGGGCACACAGGTGGGCAGGAGGGTGGGCAGGCTCTCTGCCCAGCCCTGGGATGATGGAACTGCAAGTGCTCCCTGGAAATGTCTCACTCGAGGTGTCTCAAGTGCCGAGAAGCTGAGGCTGAAGTCGGGGCTGGAGGTTCACACCTGGGCAGCTCAGGTCCTCAGGTGTCACCTGGGACCGTGCAAGCATCCCTGCCATCAGTGCCCAGCTGGGGCTGGGCAGGGCTGGATCAGAGATGTCCAGCTGGATGCTGACGGTGACTGGCAATGACAAGGAGCAGGATGCCTCCATTCCCTGAAGCTTTAATGTCCCCAAGCACAGCTGACCCCACAAACTGTGGCTCCAGCCCCCGTGTCTGCAGAGCCCTGGGAGCACACAGGTACCCCCCTTCCTCCTGCCCTACCCAAAGCCTCCAGGCCCTGCCCTGAGCCCCCCTCAGCACCTGCCCCAGACCTCCCCCGGGCTGAGGGGACGTGGGCCTGGCACACAGGCTGCTGCAGTGCCCACCCTGAGAGCCTTCTGCTGCTCCCTCCTGCTCCCCCAGACAGCCCTGGCTTGGATTGAATTGTCCAGAGTGGCCCAGAGCAGCTGGGGCTGCCCCTGGATCCCTGGCAGTGCCCCAGGCCAGGCTGGACACTGGGGCTGGAGCAGCCTGGCACAGGGGAAGGTGTCCCTGCCATGGCAGGGGGGGCCCTGGGTGGGATTTAAGGTCCTTCCAAGCCAATCCACTCTGTGATTCCATGATTCCATGAAAGTGCCCTGCCAGGTGCTGCTCCTGTGCCCCGAGGCCCTGTCCCTGCTCTACCCAAGGGGAAGCTATTTGGAAAATGCCCTTTGGGGAGGAGCAAGGCAGGGCCTGGACCAGCTGCAGGCAGGAACAGCAGCCAGGGCTGGCTCCCGGCTGCTGCAGAGAAGGTGACAGTGCCACCCAGCCCTGTGACACTAATTCCAGCAGCTGGGGGGTCACAGGCACAGGGTGATCCACGCTCAGCCCTCCCTCCGTGGGGTCTGGGCTTGGCAGAGCAGGGACAGCCACCCTGGGAGTGATGCTCTCTGTCACCAACAGAGGGACAGGAGGTGGCCCTGGCTGAGCCCAAGCCCTGCTCAGCTGGGAGCTGGGGCAGCCTGCAGGGAGTGTTTAACAGGTCCCGTGCTGCTCCCACCCGGAATGCTGCAGGAGGCAGGTCCAGCTGTGCCTCAGGACAGGGCACCTTGAGTCCTTTAAACCCCAAAAAGGTGCTCAGGCCAAGGGGACTTTGGGATAATCCCTTTTCCTGTCCCACTGCCATGGCTACCCATGCCTTTGGTTGGGTTTTTGGTAAATGCTTAAATCACTGCGTTGCCCAGAACAGCACAGATAGAATGAAATGATGATAATTAATTCCTAAATTAGCACTCATGCTGGAATTACCAGGCTCCCAACAACCCCAGCAGTGGGGCCTGGCCTGTTAGGGATGCTCCTGACCCTGATGGACCAGCTGTGGCCTTTGGGCTTGGGAACCCCAACTCGGATCAATGAACCCCTCCTGATACAGGTGCACTACGGATCCAGCCTGCTCTGTGCCACAGCCCCCAAGCCCAGCACACACAGCCCCGTTCCCAGGGAGCCGCCAGAGCCCCGTTCCCAGGGAGCTTCCCCATTGCCCCATTCCCAAGGAGCTTCCCCATTCCCAGGGAGCTTCCCCATTGCCCCATTCCCAGGGAGCTTCCCCATTCCCAGGGAGCTCCCCCACTGCCCCATTCCCAGGGAGCTTCCCCATTGCCCCATTCCCAGGGAGCTTCCCCATTGCCCCATTCCCAGGGAGCTTCCCCATTCTCAGGGAGCTCTCCCATTCCCAGGGAACTCCTAGAGCCCCCATTCCCAGGGAGCTTGCCCATTCCCAGGGAGCTTCCCCATTGCCCCATTTCCAAGGAGATCCTTCATTCCCAGGGAGCTCCCCATTCCCAGGAAGCCCCCAGAGCCCCCACTTCCCCAGGGAACTTCCAGAGCCCCGTTCCCAGGGATCCCCCACTGCCCCGTTCCCAGGGATCCCCCCGCTCCCAGGGCCGCCTACATTGTATGGACATGGGTGACACCAGCTCCTCGTCCAGGTCATCCACGTCGTCGGTGATGATGAAGTGGGAGGGGTTGGGCCGGGGCGTGCCCATCCAGGCGGGGTCGATGTTGAGGGCCGAGGCCAGCGAGTGCAGGCCGGGGTTGGTGACGATCTGGAAGCCGCAGAGCAGCTCGATCTGCTGCCAGCGGTGCAGCCGCTCGCGCAGCGCCGCCGTCACCTCGCTCAGCGCCTGCCTGGGGACAGCACGGGGACACGGGCACATGCGGGCGGCGCCGACACCGCCGCCCACACACCCGCCACGCAGCAGCACGGCTGCAGGGGACCTGCTGCCATCAGCACACGGACACGGAGATTTTTTAAAAATATAATAATTTTATATATATATATGTATATGTGTATGTGTGTATATATATATGTGTGTGTGTGTGTGTATATAAATATATATATATTATAGATTTATATATTTATTATATATGTATATAAATATATATTATAGATTTATATATTTATTATATAAATATATATATTTATATAATATATATTTATATATTTATTTATATATTTATTTATATGAATTATCTTTACATAGATAAATAAATAATTAGATACTACATATTTATTTGTTAATATCATTATATATTTTACATATTAGCTATATATTAATTATATATTACCTATTATTTTAATTAGTTAATTAATTACATAATTTTAAATATTATAATTTTTAATATATGTATATATGTGTGCATATATAAATATAAAAATATATATTATAGATTTATATATTTATCATATAAATATATATTTATATAATATATATTTTTATATTTATTTATTTATATATTTATTTATATAAATTATCTTTATATAGATAAATAAATATATAATTAGACACTACATATATATTTGTTAATATCATTATATATTTTACATATTATCTATATATTAATCATATATTAACTATTATTTTAATTAGTTAATTAACTACATAATTATTTAATTAATTAAATTATCTAATTAACTGTAATTAATTATATATTAATTTGTATATTAATTATGCATTATTTCTATAGCTATATATAAATATATAAGTATATTTTTTTATTTATACATATTTATGTATGTATATATATAATGTATATGTATATGTATATGTATATATATATATTTTATGTATATGTATGCATATATATGTATATATACTATATATAAAATATATATAGTATATATAATATACATAACAAATATTATATATACTATATACAATATATAAAACATATATTATATATTTAAATATATAATTATAAATAAATATATAATTATAAATAAATATATAATTTAAATATATAAAAATATAATTATATAGGTAACTTTATTATATAAATATGTCTAATCACTCAGAATCTATTCACGAAAACATCTCAGCCAAAGTGTTTATAATAAATTAGTTAAATTGAAGCTGATAATAAAACTTAGTTAAATAGTTGATTTAATTAATAAAATTTAACATCGCAAGTAAAAAAACTTTAAAATGTGAATTTATATATTTTGGTCATCGTAATAGTTGTCCTATTGTACAACTATTGTTGTTGTATTAAAAATGAAAGTTGATAATATATCTTAGTTAAATAATTGATTTAATCAACAAAATTTAGCATCGTAACTAAAAAAAAGCTTTTAAAAACAAATTTATACATTTTGGTCATCATAATAGTTGTACTATTGCACAACTAGTAGTACAACTATGATATTGTACAACTATTGTTGTATTAAAAATTAAAGTTGATAATAAACCTTAGTTAAATGGTTGATTTAATAGATATAATTTAACATCATAAGTAAAAGAAACTTTAAAAGTGAACATTTTAGTCAACGTAATAGTTGCACTATTGCACAACTATAACAGCTGTACTATTGTACAACTATTGTTCTCGTATTAAAAATTAAAGTTGATAAAACTCAGTGGAACAGTTGATTTAATAAACAAAATTTGACATCATAAACAAAAAAACCCTTTAAAAATGAATTTATACATTTTAGTCATCATAACAGTTGTACTATCGTACCACTATTGTACAGCTGTTCTCGTTGTGCTGCTGGTTGCACTGTAGCTGTGCTGCTAATCACAGCACCTTGTTTACTCCAGAACATTCAGCAAATAACTAAACTATTAACAGAGCCTACATAGTGAAAGAGCAGGAGGATGTGAGGGTCAGTGGGGTCAGCTGCGCATCCTGACACTGGAGACACTTTTCATTGCAACTCCAGGAACTCAGCAATTAACAGATGCAGTATCCAGGGATAACAACGAGGGGAATGGCTGCCAGTGCCACGGGGCAGGGCTGGATGGGAGCTTGGGAACCGGGAATTGTTCCCTGGCAGGGTGGGCAGGGGCTGGGATGGAATTCCATCCCTGGATCCCTGGCAGTGCCCAAGGCCAGGCTGGACACTGGGGCTGGAGCAGCCTGGCACAGGGGAAGGTGTCCCTGCCACGGCAGGGGTGGCACTGGGTGGGATTTGGGGTCCCTCCCAGCTCAAGCCATTCCATGAGAATCCCTCAGGCATCCTGCAGCCTCCTGGAACCTCATTTAGGCAGGACTTTTAATTGCCCCCTGTCCCTGTGATCCCGTTTCTCACAGGTAAAATCAGAAGGGTATTGAAGAAGAGGAGCACGTCCAAGCCCAGGGGACTGAGGACAAGGGAAGTTCAGCCAAACGAGCCCCAAAGCCCCTGCAGAGCTGAGGACACTCCTGCCTGGCACAGGGAGGGATGAAGAGGGAGGTGCTGAGCAGACACTCACTTTGCAGTTAAGATTTTATGATCCACATCATCCAGAGAGGAGCTGTGCGCAACGTGGAATGTCCCAAAAAGGGTGTTTCGCTTCTTTTTGATCTTTTCAGCCTGGAATATCAACAGAGAACGGTCACGGCGAGAAGACAACCTGAAGTTCCCTCCAAGCCAGGGACATCCTGGATGGGCTGAGGCAGGAGCAGCCCCTGCAGCTGCCTGCACATGGGGGAATGGTGGTGGTACTGAGGAATGCTCTCCCTGACACTGGGTGAGGAATTCCCCAGCAGCAAGCAGCAGGTTGGGGATTTCATGCTCCCAGTTTCCCAAAAATCAGAGGGAAGGCTGAACTTTGAGGGCAGAGCTGGAGTCCCCATCCCTGGAGGGATCTCACAGCCCTGTGGATGCGGCAGCTGGGGACATGGGGCAGGGGCTGCCTTGGCACTGCTTGGGGAATAGGTGGACTTGAAGGGCTCCGAGGGTTTCTCAACCCAAACCATTCCATGATTCCATGAGCCAGGTACCTCGCTCAGGGAAGGGCTCTGGCACATTGGCTGGTCTCTCCTGTGAATACCCACCAAACACACCCCAGGGTGTGGGCTGAGGAGGATTTCTGGTTTGAGGTTGTTTGTGCCATTGTATCAAACATTAAAGCCTCCTCCCACAGCTCCTCCACTCCCAGCTCCAGTGCAGGAACCCGGCACTCAGGAGAGCCAAGGACGTGGGTGCAAGAACTGACACAGCCAAGGGAAAACTGTTGGAATGTTCAAATGTTCCCAATCAAAGCAGATTAAGGCAGACAGCTTTCCCTGCTGCCAGCTCTGCTCCATATGGCCATGGGGACGAGGACGAGTCACAACAGCTCCCTGGGCTCATCCCTCAGGGCTGGCACACGAAACCCCAGCTTGGGAATGCAGGGATGATTCAGGACCTTGGGATTCCACTGCCTGTGCACGCTCATCACCTGGAGCAGGGATGATGCTGAGAGGGGCTAAGCCTTCTGCTCACCCAGCACCCAGGGCAGCAATCCCTGCCCCAGATCCCCAGGGCTCCAGCAGCACCCAGGGTGGGACCTGCCCACCCTGAGAGCCCACGGCTCAGGAGCACCATCCTCATCCTCAGCCCGTGCTCACACCTCTCTTGTGCTGCACTTTTACAAGATACAAACTTAGGGCATGAAGAGAGAAACTGCCCTTGAGCTGAGGGAGGGCAGGGCTGGATGGGATCTTGGCAATGAGGAATTGTTCCTGGCAGGGTGGGCAGGCCCTGGGATGGAATTCCCAGAGCAGCTGGGGCTGCCCCTGGATCCCTGGCAGTGCCCAAGGCCAGGCTGGACACTGGGGCTGGAGCAGCCTGGGATAAAATCAAAGGTGTCCCTGCCCATGGAATGAGATGAACTTCGAAGTCCTTCCCAACCCAAGCCACTCTGGGATTCCAGGATGCCACCAAACCAAGCAGGTGCAGAGACACCAGCTCTGCAGGCTGCACCCCCAGACCTCCCCAGGGACCCAGCTCTCACCCCTTCCTTGGCCACCAGCAGCTGCTTCTCTGCGTTCTGCTTCTTGATGTTGTAGTACTGCACCTCCACCTCGTGGGTCAGCTGCAGCCACTTCTGCAGGGCCTCGGGGGCAGCCCAGCTGCAGTGGGACTCCAGCTCCTTCTCCGCGTTCTTCAGCGCCATCCGCACCTGGGGAGAGGCGCCCGGGACACCGTGGAGCAGCCACGGGGACACAGCCCTGCCACAGCTCATCCCCCTCTGCTGCCAACCCCTTCCCAGGCAGCTGCAGCAGTCCTGGCAGCAGGAAACTCCTCTGGAGGAGTGGTGGCATCCTGAGGGCTGCAGGAGAGGAGCCACCCGCACGGCAGGGCTGCTGCTCCGAGCACCAGAACCTCCCACGGACCATTGCTGCCACCCTACAGCTCCTTGAGCTCCTTCCCCAGAAATTCCCAGCCAGCACCGTGTGCTCTGAGCACCAGAACCTCCCACGGACCACTGCTGCCACCCCAGAGCTGAGCTCCTTGCCCAGAAATTCCCAGCCAGCACTGTGCTCTGAGCACCAGAACCTCCCACGGACCACTGCTGCCACCCCAGAGCTGAGCTCCTTGCCCACAAGTTCCCAGCCAGCACCATGCTGAGCTCCCTCTTGACCCCTCCACGTCACCAGGAGCCCCAGGAAAACCCTCTGGAGCCCACGGCCCGGCGCACGAGGCGGTTCAAAGGGAATTAGGCTCGCAGAGAGGGTGCTCTGGGGTTTCTGCAGAGCTTGCTGCCTGTCTGTAAATCCCCCAGATCCCCCTGCGGAGGCAGAACCCCTGACAGGCAATCCCTGTCTCACCACAGCTCCGAGCCAAGCCCAGGGAGCTCGTCAGGAGACAACTTCCACACTGCAGAAAGTGAGAAAAATATTTAGACACAAAACATGTGCTGCTGGTCAGGAAAAGAAACAGCCTGGCTGGATCAGCCACTCCTGGGGTGTCTCCTTCCACCCCAGCCCAGGCTCCTGCACACCCTGACACCCCACAGAGATGAGGATTAGAAGGCACTGGCTGAGAAGCCAGTCGGGGACACTGCAGCCTCGCAGGAAAGCCTTTCGGGGTGCACACCCCCAAGAATGAATCTGCTGCAGTGCCCACCCTGTGGAGAGGCTCTGACAGCCCTGGAGCCTGGCTAGCCCTGCAGGAAGGGAAGGTGTGCCAGCCTGGAGCAGCGGCAGGAAGCACCCCAACCCCAGGACACACTGCAGGCACGGGGCACGGTGCCACCACAGCACGCTGGGGCTCGGGGGGGCCGTGGCTCCACTCTGCACAACAGCTTTGCCTCCCACCCACAGCAGCTGCCCTGCTCCTGCAGCTCCCGGCCCACGGGCACGGCCCGTGCCTGGCGGCGGTGGGCGGGTGCAGAGCCGCGATTCCGTGCAGGATTGCTCACGCTTGGAGCTTTTCCCTGGAGCTTTTCCCTGGATGTGCTCTTCTTCAACTCGGGCACGCCTCGCCCTGCCCAGCCCGGGGGGGTTCAGGCAGCCAAGAGCCCCGGGGTACAGGCAGATCTCTGAAATTCTGTGTTTTACCCAGAAGGACCATGCATCCAGGAGCAGCCCCCAGGCACCGCACGCACCAGGTCAAACACTTGCACCACTTGTGTGTGATTGAGGGTTGTTCAGGATCAAACTGCCTAAATCAGCCCCAGAGTGCCAAATTCAGTCCCAGAGCCCTGGTTTTCCCTGGCTTTTCCCATCAGACACCAGCAGCACCAGCCAGGTGCTGGTCCCACCTCAGCAGAACTCTGACCATCACCCACAGGCATCTGGGATTTGGGAATATGGAAAAACATGGGTAGGAAGTCTGTTGGTTGGGGTAGAGGAGTGCTCACAACACTCACAGGAACAATGTTTTTAGGAGGTGGTGGGACAGGGAAGTGCTGTGGAACAGGCAAGGACCAGTGGCTAAAATGAGTGTCCACAACCCAAACTCTGGTGGTTCTGCAGGGAATCCGTGCAAACAGGAGTTATTTTGTGTGTTTTCATTCTCCTGGGAAGACCTTTAGGACCCCATTAGGATCACTAAGAGCAACAATTTATAAGGGAATTTATACAAAAGTTACGCTCTGCCCTGGTGAGACCCCACCTGCAGTGCCTCCAGCCCTGGGGCCCAAGAGCAGGAGGGTGTGGAGCTCCAGGAGCCCGTCCAGAGCAGCCCCGGAGCTGCCCCAGGGCTGGAGCCCCTCTGCAGCCAGGCTGGGAGAGCTGGGGGTGCTCACCTGGGGAGGAGAAGCTCCAGGGAGAGCTCAGAGCCCCTGGCAGGGCCTGAAGGGGCTCCAGGAGAGCTGCAGAGGGGACTGGGGACAAGGAGGGACAGGAGCCAGGGAATGGCTGCCAGTGCCAGAGGGCAGGGCTGGATGGGATATTGGCAATGAGGAATTGTTCCCTGGCAGGGTGGGCAGGGGCTGGGATGGAATTCCATCCCTGGATCCCTGGCAGTGCCCAAGGCCAGGCTGGACACTGGGGCTGGAGCAGCCTGGCACAGGGGAAGGTGTCCCTGCCATGGCAGGGGTGGGGTGGGATGAGGTTTAAGGTCTCTCCAGCCCAAACCAGCCTGGGATTCTGTTCCACAACTCTCTCAGTGTTCTCTGGGTCCATGACTGGGGTCTGTGGAGGGTGACCCAGTGAGGAGGCAGGGATGGATGAAGATCCTGGGAACAGGACACTTCTCCATCCCGCACAGCCAGCTCCAGCAGGACCATCCAAACCCTGCAGCGTGGCTTGGGTGACCAGAAGCCTGGTGCAGAGGAGGTCTAGGTTAATGCTCCCTGGGAGCAGGGACTCTGCTGAGCTGGAGGAGCTGTGGGGTCACAGGGGGTGACAGGTTAATGTCACGAGTGTCCTGGAGCGGCGGGGGCGGTGCTGGGGTTACGGTCACACGGTGCTGTGGGACACTGCAGTACTCACCTCCCGACGGCCTGGGCACCCGCACAGCTCACATCAGCTCCTGGGCTCCTTGATGGGAACGCAGGGCAAGGGCAGGGTGAGAGCTGGGCAGCTCCAGAGCCGGCAGCCAGCCGGGGCCCAGGGCACCCAGCCCCACTGGTGCCCAAAGCACACTGCCCCCGTGTCTGTCCGTGCCAGCAGGGACACCCCAGGCCCCGTGGAGAGGCTGGCTGGCCACAGGAGGATGGGTAGGAGCACTCCTGAGGGGCTCGGGGCTGCTGCACTCCCAGGCAGGAAGGGAATTTGCTGTTTGTCCCCCTGCACTGCCCCGGGGCTCCCAGGACACCTGGTCCTGCCTTGCCTGGGGAAGCCCTGGATTCCTGCCTTGGTTTCCTCCCCATCCTCCAGGGTGGCAAAAAAGACTGGACGCAGCTGGGAGGACACATGGCCTTGGAACATCCAAGGAACCTGCCTGGCTCGTGCAGCTCTGGATCCAGTCTCATTGAAACTGATCTGTCACTTGCAGCCAGGTGAGAATTGTCCCTCAGGTGAGACAGGAAGCAGCTACTGGGATTGTGGGTTTGGACTTCCTTGTAGGTTTGGGGAGGTTAAGGTTGGATACAGGGAAAGTTTCCTAATGGAAAGGGTTCTCCAGCCCTGGCACAGGCTGCCCAGGGCAGTGCTGGAGTCACACCCATGGAGGGATTGAACAGCATGTGGCAACTGGGGACATGGTCAGTGGTGGCCTTGGCCGTGCTGGGCTGGACTGGATGGTCTCAGAGGGCTGTTCCAACCCTTACACACCCTCTGATCCACAAGAAAAAATGGAAAGCATAACTGACCTCATTCTAAATCCGTCCTAAAACCATGAACACAAATAAAGAGAGCCTGCATGGCCTGGGCTGAGCTCAGGGTGGCCTTGCAGGGCCTGGAGGAGCCCCAGGAAACCTGGAGAGAGACAATTTCCAGGGCATGGGGGACAGGACAGAGGGAATGGCTTAAAGCTGAAGGAAGGCAGTGTTAAACGGGATTTTGGCAATGAGGAATTGTTCCCTGGTAGGGTGGGCATGGATGGAATTGCCAGAGCAGCTGGGGCTGCCCCTGGATCCCTGGCAGTGCCCAGGCCAGGCTGGACACTGGGGCTGGAGCAGCCTGGCACAGGGGCAGGTGTCCCTGCCATGGCAGGGGTGGCACTGGGTGGGCTCTAAGGGCGCTCCCAACGCAGCCATTGTGTGCTTCTGTGATTGCCCAGAGGGATGCAGCAGCAGTGCCCTCAGTGCCATGTCTCTGTGCGGGTGCCTGCCCCAGGTGAGCCCTCACCTGCTCCAGCTCCTGCTCGGCGTATTTCTGGCGGCTGAGCTCGTTCTCAGTGCCCTCGCGCAGCTCCCGCAGCCTGTGTGCCTCCTGCTTGGCAATGCTGATCTCGTCCTGCAGCTTCTTCTCCAGGTGCACCTTCTCCACCTCCACGGAGCGGTGCTCCTCCTGCGCCTTCTGCAGCCTGCAACACACACACAGAGCCAGGGCCAGTGCTGGGCCAGCTCCCCGAGCCCTGCAGGGAGCCAGGACGGGGCTGCCCTCCAGAGCCAGCCCTGCTCTGCTCTCCAAAACCAGCCCTGTGCTCTGCTCTGCTCTCCAGAACCAGCCTTGTGCTCTCCAAAACCAGCCCTGTGCTCTGCTCTCCAGAACCAGCCCTGTGCTCTGCTCTCCAGAACCAGCCCTGTGCTCTGCTCTGCCCTCCTGAGCCAGCCTTGTGCTCACCAAAACCAGCCCTGTGCTCTGCTCTGCCCACCAGAACCATCTCTGCTCTGCCATCAGGTCCAGGTCCAGCCCTGCCCTGCTCTCCAGAGCCAGCCCTGCCCTGCTGTGCCCACGGAGATGGCAGGGAGACAGTTCACCACGGCTGGGAAGAAAGGAAATTGTCAACTGCCCGGTGTCAGCTCGATCAGTTGATCAAATCCTCAGGATGCATTTTCTTCATTTCCCACAGCACACCCAGATTTCCTCCAATGAGTCTCAAATTAAGCTCAATTTTCAGTATTGTCATCAAAGTGAAGACTTTGATAAGACAAAGCAGGGGAAGGTCTGCCAGAGCACATCAGACCGCCCAGAGGGGATGGATCCACCTTCCTCCCACAACACCCTGCAAATCCAGACACGGCTCAGTCCTGCCTGGACATCCTTGTTCCTCCTCACGACACACTGAATCAGCAGGAATACATGGCAGCAATGAAACCCTGGATCTCCATGGATCAGCGGGATCTTCCATGAGGAGCTGACCTGTGCTGAGGCTGTGAGGCTGGCAGGGCCAGTGACCTGCAGAGAGGATCCGAGTGGCACCTGTGCCAGGGGACACTGCACCCACCTGGAGCTGTCCCAGGGAACTGAACAGAGCCCAAGAGCTGTCCCAGGGGACTGAACACAGACCAAGAGCTGTCCCAGGGGGAAGACACCATTGGCCAAGACCATTAGCAAGGGGAATTCAACAGAGACATGGAGCTGTCCCAAAGTGAAGATGACAGCGACAAAGAGCTGCTGCAGAACTGAAAGCACGTGTCTGACACGAGCTGGGACAGGCTGGCACAGCCCTGCAGTCACCAGGACACCCCACACGCCCTGCTGGCACAGCCCCGGGCCCTGTCAGGCCCCACACACGATGTTCACTCACACAAGTGACACGCTGGTGACGTGTCCCCCTCATGCCTGGCCACGGGGATTTGGGGGCACAGCTGAGGAGTCATTATGGTCGTTTTTAGCTGAGTGGGGCAGGGGCACTATGCAAGGACGGGGCCATGCACAGGCACCTGGCTGGGCTGGAGAAGCTCCCACAAGGACAGGGCTTGCTGCTGCACCTGGCTGGGAGCAGTGCCTGAGGCTGCAGGCTTCACTCCTGCAGGCTGGGACAGATCACCCCCAGCAGCAGGAACCAGCAGTGAGACCACCCCTGCCATGGCAGGGACACCTCCCACTGTCCCAGCCCCAGTGTCCAGCCTGGCCTTGGGCACTGCCAGGGATCCAGGGCAGCCCCAGCTGCTCTGGGCAACCAGGGGGCTCCAATTCCAGGAGCTTCCACACAATCCACACATCTCCAAAACAGACCTGCCCACTCCCTTCAGGCTTCAGTAGGATGTGCCAAGACTTGATGATCTTGATGAGTCACTTAATGGCCTGGGAAGTGTCGCTGCTGCTGCGGGGCGTTCTCCAAGGTGCTCTGGAGATGAATAAAGGCTGGGGTCTGGTATGAACGCTCCCAGCTCCTCAGGAGCATGTCTGAGCTGCTCAGCAGATTCCAGCACTGGCACTGGAGAGGCATCTGTGCCTTCCCGAGGCTGCTGGGCACGGAGCTTCACCCAGCCAGCCCAGCAGGGCCCTGCACGCTCTGCAGATGGAGTCTCTGAGCAGAACTGCAGCACGACCTCTCCCCAGGCCCCGGAGCACTGCGGCTGTCCGGAGTTATCGCTGTTCCTGTGGCAGCTGAAGATCCCAGCTGGACCCCGCTGGGCCAGGATGAGGAAGGGAAGGGACATTTCCCCTCAAGAGGCCTCCCCAGGCCCCAGCTCGCCTCGCAGTCCCTGAGCACAGCTCGGTGCCCTCTGAGGAGGACGAGGAGCCCCAGCGGTTTTGTGTTTCTTCCTGAGGGGCTTTAGAGCATTAGCTGAACTTCCCAGGAACATCCACTTGTTTACACGGCTCTGCCCTCAGCAGCAGGGCCCAAGGTCACTCCCCACAGGCACATTATTCCCAGTTTGGAGCTCGGAGGTGACACCCAGCCGAGCCCTCCTGCCCTGGACACCGCTGCTCCAGGGATGGACACTGAGAAGGGATCCCTGTCTCCTTCCAGACGCAGGAAAAATAAATCAAACTTTCTTTGGGAGTGCTTCCAAGCTGTAAGACAAAACTCCACGAGGCTGTGCGGAGCCAGCTGTGGGCTGGAGCCACAGAGGGGAGTGGATTTGTGCCAGGGGAACGTGCCCAGCGTGGCTCCATCACCTGGGAGCTCTCTCCTCAGGGACACCACTGGTGTCACCTCACTGGGGAACAGAAGATCTTCCAGCAACACTCACGGGCAGGGTGAACCCCTGGAGGCTCTAACGGGCTCCTGGGCAAGAGGTGGGGCTGCACACCTGGGGAGGCACTGCACAGATTCCCAAAAGCTGGCTGGCTGCAGGCCTGACATCCTCAGGATCCTGGCACTCACCACACCCCATGACCGGCCTGGCATCAAACTCATGCTCACAGAAGTCACTGGAAATGCAGCCATCAGCTCACAGGGCCTAGTTAATGTTTATCCTCCCAAACTCCACTGAAACCTCACAGATAATCGTTACAGACCCACATTACCCTGCTCTGTTGTTTGCTAAATCTGCTAAATCTGCCCTTAAAATATTCCATTGCCAGAGCCCCCCATGGGTTTGTCACCACCATGGCTGGAGGCTCTTCCCTGTCCCAGGAGATCCCCATGTCCAGAGGCTCTCTTGGAGCATGCTCTCCCATCAGTAGCTCTGCTGGAACCATGGCACTGATTCCGGGGCCTGAGACTGCAGGATTTGATCCATGTGCCAAAAGCCCAGACATTCCTATTTAATACTCCAAAATGATGTACTTTTTTCACTTTCCAAGCAACACCCTTCAACTCAGGTATTGCTTCCCCACACAGCTCCAAGAATTCAAGAGGGGATGTGTAAATCCCTGACTGCTCCCACTGTTCAAACACAATTTTTCCCCACCAAAAGCCAAGGTGAAACAAGCTTGGATGACAAATTCCACGTGAGCTGGATTGCGTGGCAGGAGTGGGACTGGACAAGCTCCAGGATCCCTCTGAACCCTGGTTCTGTGACTGGGAAAGAACAGCCTGGTCCAGGAGTCCCTGCAGGAGGAACTAGGCTCCTACCTGAGCTCCAGAGGCTGCTGGCAGCTTTGCCAGTCCCTCAGGAAGGGGCTGACTCTGGCGTGAGGCACCAGGACAGCTAGAAACAATCATTTCCTGAAACCTGCAGGAACAGAACTGTGCAGGAAGGGCTGAGTGCTCCAGCTGGATGGACAGTGGGAACCTACCTCTCCTGCAGGTCATGGAGAGACTGCTCAGCCCTGTGGAGACCCTCCAGGTCCTTCATCATCTTCTTCATGTGCTCCTTGGAGTAGCGGTTCTGGATGTAGGCGAACCAGCAGCCGCCCACGCCGATGACGATGGACACCACCAGCATGAAGTCCTTGAGGTGGTTGTGACGAGTCACTGCAAGAGATCAGAGACACTGCTGGAGCCAAAGGATCACTGGGGGGACTCCAAAGGGCTCTGCCTGCACCAGGATTCAGGATTCACCAAGGGAAAAGCTGAGCTGGGTCAGTATTTAAGGGGGAAACAAGAAGCTTGAAAACATTTATTCCATTTGGAGACACAACAACAACAACAAAAGGATGAAATTCCAAATCTTCCAGCTCCAATTTGCCTGGCAATAAGTGCTCCAGGGGAAACTGCACAGAGGAACCCCTCCAGAATGGCTGTGATCTCCCAGGGCAGCACAGGTAACTAAGAACAAAATAAACACTTGGAAAAACACTGCTGAGATCACAGAGCTGGGGCAGCTCAAGTGTCCAACTGTCAAGCTGCCAAACTTTCCACCAGAATCACAACTCAGTGTGGAAATTCCCTTTTCCAACAGTAAATTCAAGAAAAGGTGTTGATGCACGTGAGAGGATGAAAGCAATTAAGTGGGGGCTCAAGTGCTAAACAAAGCCCAAAAGATGAGTCAAGCAGGTTGTTTTCCTGTAACTCAACCAAGTGAGTGCTGGAAAAGCCACAAATGAAAGAGCAGCTCAGTCTAGTGAGCTGGGACCTAATGATCAGCGTGATTGCTAACGATTGTTTGGTTTTGAACCAAACAACAGGCAATTCACACCAGGTACAGGGAAAAAATACCTGCACTGCAGGGCAGGCGCTGGCACAGGGTGCCCAGAGAAGCTGCGGCTCTGAAGGTGCCCCTGCCATGGCAGGGGTGCATTAGGCAGGGGATGAAGCCCCTCCCAAGCCAAGCTGTTCTCTGAGCACACATCTGGCAGGGCTGGGGGGACACAGGAGGGGACCTGGGAGATGGAAACTCGAATTGGGAAGGCAGAGCACAGCACGGACTGGCCTGGATGGACACGTGGGACAGGGCTGCTGCTCCCTGCCCGCGATGCAGAGGCTTCCCCTCAGAGGGAGAGGGACAGGAGGCCTCCCCAAGGCCCAGGAGAGAGGGAAGCACCATCTGCCCCAGCAGCTGTGATCCCTCACTCCCTGCAAACACACCCAGAGTAACTCCAACTCCAGAACGAAACAAGGTGAGCGCTGGCCCCGCTCCCCCTCCGGATGGATTAGCACAACATCCTCTTCCGAGGGAGCAGATCCTGGCAAGTGCCTGCACATCCCTCAGCCCCAGCCCCAGCAGCTCCCATCTGCAGAGTGCTTCGTGTTCCACCCTCCCACAGCCCCGCTCTCCTGCCCCTGGGGCCATTCCCTGCCAGCCCCACCCCACCTGGTCCCCGTGCTGCCCTGGTGCCAGCTGTGCTCAGCTCCAGCTGGGAGTCCAGCACGGCACACATCCTTCCCCTGCACCAGCCCTGGCCAAAGACACGGGCACGAGGAACCCCTGAGGAAAACCCAGCTCGGATGGGAATGCAGAAGCATGGAATGCCAGAATGCCTTGGGTTGGGAGGGACCTCAAAGCCCACCCAGGGCCACCCCTGCCAGGGCAGAGACACCTTCCCCTGTGCTAGGCTGCTCCAGCCCCAGGGTCCAGCCTGGCCCTGGGCACTGCCAGGGATCCAGGGGCAGCCCCAGCTGCTCTGGGCACCCTGTGCCAGGGCTGCCCACCCTGCCAGGGAACAATTCCTCATTGCCAAGATCCCACCCAGCCCTGCCCTCTGGCACTGGCAGCCATTCCCTGGCTCCTGGCCCCACAGAGCAGAGGGGCTCCAGCCCTGGGAGCACTCCATTTTCTCACCTTCACTGTAGATGCTCTTTTCTGGTCTCTAATCCCAACCAACCCTCCTGCAGCTCCAGACCTTCCCCCTTGTTCAGTCATTTCACTTCTTTCAAACACCAAGCCCAGGCAGAGCTGCAAACCCAGCAGGACACCAAGTCCTGCAGCTGAGCAGAACAATCAGTCTGAGATAAAACTGTGCCTGTCCTCCCTCCTCCTTTCCCAAAAAAAAGGAAATGAGAAAGGTGGAGAAGTCTGCTTTCCATGGTGCACGTGGCTTTTCCTGCAGCCTTCGCAGCGCAAGGTGAGCTCAGGTCTGCCTGCTGCTGGGAGCAGCCACGGCCACACGGGTGCAGAACAGGCTGTGGCAGCCCTGCTGCGGGCCAGGGACAAACCCAGAGGATTTAAATCACAATCGACTGCACAGGAACAATCTGAGGCCCTGCCACAGTGCCCTCGGTCTCTGGCCCAGGGCACAGGAGCAGCAGGGAAAGAGATTAAATTACAGAAAGTTCTGTCCCAAGCTCAAAAGCAGCAGAGCTGCACCTGCAGAGCCTCCAGCCCTGGGACACAACAGCAGGAGCTGCTGGAGAGAGCCCAGAGGAGCCCCAGGGCTGCAGCCAGGCTGGGAGATCTGGGGGGGCTCACCTGGAGAGGAGAAGCTCCAGGGAGAGCTCAGAGCCCCTGGCAGGGCCTGAAGGGGCTCCAGGAGAGCTGCAGAGGGACTGGGGACAAGGATGGAGGGACAGGAGCCAGGGAATGGCTGCCAGTGCCAGAGGGCAGGGCTGGATGGGATATTGGCAATGAGGAATTGTTCCCTGGCAGGGTGGGCAGGGGCTGGGATGGAATTCCATCCCTGGATCCCTGGCAGTGCCCAAGGCCAGGCTGGACACTGGGGCTGGAGCAGCCTGGCACAGGGGAAGGTGTCCCTGCCATGGCAGGGGTGGCACTGGGGGGGATTTGGGGTCCCTCCCAGCCCAAACCATCTTGGGATTCCATGTTTCACCTGCAGTTGTGCTATTTTGTGCCAGATAAATTCCTGAATCACAGGAACAGGACCCCAAAGGGACAGACACAGAAGGAATCACCTCATCTTGCTTGCATTATAATTGCACCACGCTCCCTTGCACTTGGATTAATTACAGAGCTGCAGTGGTCAGACCTGTTTGCCGGAGGAAATGGCAGGGCTGGAGTCTGGCAGCAAGAACCAGACCTGGAGGGATGGCAGGAGCCTGCAGCTCCACATGGAAACTGGCCCTGGAACCTGGCTGGAACCTCTGCCACGAGCCAGACACCCACCCCTGGAGCCCTGGGTTGGGAAAAGCTTCACCCAGCAGCAGGAACGGCACCGTGTCCACTTGCTGTGATCCCCACGGGCAGCAGGGTGTCTGGATTTGGGAGCCTGCAGGAGGCCTGGGGCTGCAACTGAGGCTGCTTTTATCAAAGCTTTTACACCTGCGGTGAACAGAGCTTCAAGAGAGGAGACAAACCCTTGGAACTCTGCACCTGTGCACCACAGCCCAGTGCCAGCAGCTCGGGGACCCCCAGAGCCCAGCTCTCCTCCAGAGCCACCTCCCCTGGCCATGGGAAAGGAGGTGTAAAGCAGCTTCTGCAGCTTGAAAGGTCACTGAGCACTGCCCAAAGCTGCCACTGGTGCTGGCTCCTGGAAGGTGTTGTGCAATCCATTCCTGAAGGAATTGGTTTAGCTAAACAACCTCTCCTCATGACTGGAGACAAAGCCATTCAGATGACCAGAAACCAGCAAATTTTACCTTCTGAAAAGGGATCAATCTCTCCTTCAGCTGCAGATATTAAAGTGTATTTCCTCTTCTCACACACCCTGTACATACAGTCCTGGAACCACGCAATGGGGTGGGTAGGGAGGGACCTCCAAGTTCATCCCATTGCACCTGCTGCTGTGAGCAGGGACACCTTCCAGTGGCCCAGGCTGGCCTGGAAAGCTCCCAGCAGGAGCTGAGGGGTGTGTGAGCAGCCCGAGCACCACGGCTCCCTGCTCGCTTTGATCTCCGTGCCCCAGCGAGGGTCAGAGAGCTGCAGGGCAGAACAAACAGCTCCAGCGTGCCAACAGACATTAATTCCCAGCCAGTACAAGCCATTCACTCTGCCATTTACACAGCACAACAACTCTGGAAGAATTCTGCCCCCAGCGCAGGAGTCGCTGGGCTGGAGCCACCCAGGCATCAAAAAGCTTCAAATTCAACACAGGCAATAAATGAAAACCAAACCGTGCCTGTGCAAAAAGAGGCTTTTCAATAACTGTGAGCAAGAATGGCTGATTGCACGAGCCAGGCCTGTGATTTCCTCCCTGTGCTCTGCCAAGCCTCACTCTGTGGTTCACACTGTGCAGGCAGTTTTCCCAGGATAGGGTGGGAATGGCTGGAGAGCAGCCCTGGGGAGAAGGATTGGGGGTGCTGGAGTGGGAGAGGCCAGACACGCCCCAGCCACGAGCACTGGGACCCTGAAATTCCTGTGGTGATCCCCCAGCACGGGCAGCAGGAAAGGGGGGATTCCACCCCTCTGCACCCAAAGCCCAGGGGAAAGCCATGCCAGAGAAGGAGAGAGACAAAAGCACCTTCAGTAGGGAGCAGCCAGGAGCCAGAGGGAACTGGGAGCACCTGGAGCGTGGAGATACACATCAGAGAGCTTGAGATCCTGATAAAGCATCAAAGGAGCCTCCCACCAGCCACCCTGAACTTCCCATCCAGCCTGGGGCTCCTTGCCTCCTCCAGAGGTGGGTAGCTCACAGCCTGAGTCACCAGCAGAGCCTCAGGACAGGGCAGGGGAGCCCCAGGAAAGCCCAGGACATGATGGCAGAGCTCCAGGCCACGGCAGCAGCTGCCCTGGGAGCAGGCAGGATAGGACTGCTGCCCTCCAGCACCTCGCCCCCACCATCAGCACCACAGAGGGGCAGCAGGCTTTACCCTGAGGACACAGGAGATCCCAGCAGGACAGCGGGAGACGCCAGCTGCACCTCTGGGACAGCCCTCTGGGATGGGAACGCCAGCCCAGGATGCTCCAGCCTCCAGAGCTGCTCCCATAAACCCAGGACCAAGCGCTCCTGCTCCAGGGGAACTGTGCTGGGGTGACTCCCCTGGCTCAGGCTGTGCTGGGCACTTTGGGTCAGCCAGGCCTGGCTCTGGTGCCCAGTCTGAGCAGAGCTGGGGGCCTTGGGGGTGGCTCCCAAGGCTGGGCAGGTGGGATGTGGGTACTCACACAGGGGAGGCCCGAAGAGCACCGTGTCCAGAGCCTTGAGCTGCAGCTTCTGCCGGTGGCTGCGGTCGGTCATCTTGAGCACAGTCCCCATCATGGTGGCGTTGTTCACTGCCAGCCTGCACAACAGGGGGACAAACTGCTGTGGGCACCTCCAGCAGGGCCAGCAACACGGCAGGCACGAGGGGGAGGCAGAGCAGGCCTGGGAGCTCCCTGCTACCAGGGCAAATTGCTCGCTGCTGCTGTCTCTGAGCAGGGTGTCTCTAGGACACTTGGCAGCAGCATTACTAGGACTGGGAGAGAGCAGGAAAAACCAGGGCCAGGCCTAATTCATTCCCTCACAGCATGAGGAACTGATTTCCCATCAAAACCCATCTTTTGGTGTCCCATCAATCGCTAATAAGTTTTTTTCAACCAAATCTCCATTGCCTTTACATCCTGTGTCACAGACCACAAACCACAGCTCTGCCTTGGAAGGGATGTGCGCACACATTGTGCTGCCTCAAAAACATCCTCAGTCTATCCCCAGTTAATCCCTCCTTCCCAGTCAGTTAAAAAGGCTTTTTTTAGTGACAGGAACCTTTATCCAAAAAAGCTGCACTGAGGTTTTTCAAACCTGTTACCAGCTTAGGTTGACTCCCATCCAGTGCTCCTCTTCCATGGAATCATGGAATGGTTTGGGTTGGGAAGGACCTCAGAGCCCACCCAGTGCCACCCCTGCCAGGGCAGAGACACCTTCCACTGTCCCAGGCTGCTCCAGCCCCAGTGTCCAGCCTGGCCCTGGGCACTGCCAGGGATCCAGGGGCAGCCCCAGCTGCTCTGGGCACCCTGTGCCAGGGCCTGCCCACCCTGCCAGGGAACAATTCCTTCCCTGTATCAAACCCAAATTTCCCCTCATTCCACTCACAGCTGGAGCAGAACTGGGCAGTGCACAGGCCCAGGAACTTCAGGGGATGAGAGGAGCTGACTGCTGCCAGGCCCTGGGTCTGTCCCTGCACACATCCCATGGGGACACTGTGGGCAATGACCTGGGCATGGCACTGACCTGGGCATGGCACTGACCCGGGCATGGCACTGACCAGGACATGGCACTGACCTGGGCATGGCGTGGCCGCTGAGCTGCAGCTTGCGGAAGGTCTCCTCGTACTGGGGCAGCTCCACGTAGGAAATGAGCCACTGCACCACCTCGTCCACCGTCCAGTTGTACACTGCAGAGAGCACAAGAGCCCACAGCTCATTCGGGGGCATGGACACCGGGGAGTCACAGCTTTGGCTCGGGAGGGACCCCACAGCCCACCCAGTGCCACCCCTGCCATGGCAGGGACACCTTCCCCTGTCCCAGGCTGCTCCAGCCCCAGTGTCCAGCCTGGCTTGGGCACTGCCAGGGATCCAGGGGCAGCCCCAGCTGCTCTGGGAATTTCATCCCTGCCCACCCTGCCAGGGAACAATTCCTCATTGCCAATATCCCATCCAGCCCTGCCCTCTGGCACTGGCACACTCCAGGCAGTCCTGCAGGACCTCAGCGCCCCCCTCGTGGGACCATTTTTGCCCAGCCTCAGGAACTCCTGAGGTTCTGCTGCCCCTGAGCCCCCACAGACCCCACATGGCGTGGGAAGAGCTGCCTGGAGCTTTCCCTGGGACAACACACCTTTCCCAGGGCTGGTTTGCCCCTGTGCTCCCAGTTCCCAAAATTAAGACATGCAACGAGGCCATCAGATAGAGGAGCAGAGGAGGCTCCACCTCCTGCCACGGCACCAGCAGGGCTCGGGCTGGGCACCCTGGCAGGACCAACACCCAGAGCGCTGCCAGGTGCCAGCTGGGATCACTGGGATTTCTAGCAGCCAGGTGATCCTGCAGCCTCCACACTCCCAACAGGGAATGCTCATCCTCAGCACGTGCCCAAAGGCCCTGAGTTCTGAGGTCAGCTCCCAAAGCCTCACCCCCTGCTCCAGTCCCTGGCACAGGGTGCCCAGAGCAGCTGAGGCTGCCCCTGGATCCCTGGCAGTGCCAAGGCCAGGCTGGACACTGGGGCTGGAGCAGCCTGGTGCAGGAGAAGGTGTCCCTGCCATGGCAGGGGTGGCACTGGGTGGGATTTGGGGTCCCTCCCAACCCAAACCCTTTGGTGATTCTGGGATTCCCTGTGAGCTTTGACCAAGAGAAGCACACACGGAGGGTACAATCAATCCGAAGCAGCTTGAGGAGGCATCTGTGGGAGGAGGTGGAGCAGGTGCTGCAGCCCAAGTGAACCAGGTGAACTTTGCTCCTCAGCCTCCTCCCCGGGCATCTGTGGATTATTCATGGAGCTGTCATGCTGCTCCAGAGCCGTGAGGAAACCTTAGGAAATCAAGCTGCTGCCTTGGCCACTTTGTTGTGCTGTACTTGCAGCAATGCTCTGGAGGCAAACACAATCCCAGAATCCCAGACTGGTTTGGGTTGGAAGGAACCTAAAATCCCATCCAGTGCCACCCCTGCCATGGCAGGGACACCTTCCCCTGTCCCAGTGTCACGTCCAACCTGGCCTGGGACACAGCAGATGTGTGTATGGGACAGAGGGGGCTTTGTAACACTTGAATTGATCACCCCCTGGCCCTGTCCCTGGCAGGGCTGCATGGCTCTGCTGCTCTCCACGAGCACAGAAACATCTTCCCAAACTCCAGGGAGCCCAACGCCTCCCACAGGGAGCTGGGGGGTGAGGGAGAGGAGGGATGGGTGATCTGGGAGAGATGAGGGAGCTGGGGGACATGGGGGAGCTGAGAGACATGGGGGAGATGGAGCTCAGAGAAATGAGATGAGAGATCTGAGAGAGATGAGGGAGCTGGAGCTGAGAGAGATGAGGGAGATGAGGGAGCTGGAGCTCAGAGAAATGAGATGAGAGATCTGAGAGAGATGAAGGAGATGGAGCTGTGAGAGCTGGGGGAGCTGAGAGAGATGAGCGAGCTCAGAGAGCTGACTGAACTGGTGAAGTGGAGAAAGATGAAGATGAGGAAGCTGAGGGAGCTGAGGGAGATGGAGCTCAGAGAAATGACAGAAATGAGAGAGATGAGGGATCTGGGAGAGATGAGTGAGCTCAGAGATGGAGCTCAGAGCTAACTGAGTGGATGAAGCTGAGGGAGGTGATGAAGCTGAGGGAGGTGAGGCAGAGCCCAGTGCTGAGCGAGGACACCAAGGCTCCAAAGGAAGGTGCCATCCCCACGGACACTGGCACAGTGACCCAGCTGCAGGGTGGCACAGACGAGGCCACCAACCTGCCCTGGCTGCAGGGAGCTCCTGTCACTGTCCCACACACTGGGGACACCTGTGGCTGTGGGCACCAGCAGGATGGGAGAAGCCACAGGGCCTGCACGGTGACATCACCAGCACTTGCCACAGGACGTGAGGCCACATCCCCAGCCAGCAGCCCCGCTGGCCCTGGGCTCCTGCAGAGCCCCTGGCTCCTCTCACTGCCATGTACAGCCGTGTTTCTGTTGGGAAGAATCCCTGAGAACCACAGGCACAGATGAGCAGGGCCCTGCCCTGCCTCCTGACCCCAGGGGCTGACCTGGCATCGCTTCCATGGCTGGGGCAGAGCCGGGCTCACCCAGGTGCCATCCCTCAGACCCAGCACCAGTGAGGGCATCACAGCCTTTATCTTCTGCCATAATTCAGGGGCAGAATCTTTTTTTTTAACTTTCCTCATGTGACCAGGAACAGCAGTGATAGAAGGGAGGAAAAGCAATGGCTTGGTAAAGAAATGACACAGCCCAGCTACCCCATCCCTGTGGGATGTCAGTGCCCTACACAGCTGCTTGTCACACCCACAGGAGGGGGCAGACCTTTCCTAGGAGCCTGATTGATGACTTCAGCTCCAACTCCAAAATCAGGCTTCAAGTTTCCCTGGCAGTGCCCAAGGCCAGGCTGGACACTGGGGCTGGAGCAGCCTGGCACAGGGGAAGGTGTCCCTGCCTGGCAGGGGTGGCACTGGGTGGCTGTGAGGTCCCTCCCATCCCTCTCTGTGATTCCATGACATCAGAGCACCCTTCAGAAACCAGCCACTTATTCTATCAGCCCGATCTAAAGATGATGAAAGGGAAAACAAGAGCAGGAGCTCAGTCCAGCCCTGGACACCCACTGTGCCACAGCAGCTCTGCCAGGCCCCGGGTGTGCCGGGGCAGGGACAGAGCCAGGGCAGGTCAGTAATTAGGGGCCTGGTGAGTATCAAGGGATGTTCTCCTCCATCCCTTAATGACTTCTACCCTTTCCCAGCTGACAGCAAAACACACTCCAGGCAAAGCCATGTGTAAACAGTCCTGTAAGGGGATAAATATTTCTTACAGGAGGCACTCCTTGCACACAGGAGGCACAGGGACTGGGAGTCATGGAATCACAGCATCCCTGAGGCTGGGAAACCCCTCTGAGCCCACAGAGCCCTACCACCCCAGCCAAGGCCACCACTGACCATGCTCCCAAGTGCCACATCCACAGGGCTGTGATATCCCCCCGGATGTGATTCCAGCCCTGTCCTGGGCAACTGTGCCACTCCTAAAGTGCTGTGGACAAGAATTTCCAACACATCCCTGTCCAGCTCCATGGGAGAGAGTCTGGTCTGGGATACACAGCCCTGGATTTGTCACATGGATATCACAGAGACTGCTTTGGGCTGTGAGGTCCCTCCCAGCCCACCCAGTGCCACCCCTGCCATGGCAGGGACACCTTCCCCTGTGCCAGGCTGCTCCAGCCCCAGGGTCCAGCCTGGCCTTGGGCACTGCCAGGGATCCAGGGATGGAATTCCATCCCAGCCTCTGCCCACCCTGCCAGGGAACAATTCCTCATTGCCAAGATCCCACCCAGCCCTGCCCTCTGGCACTGGCAGCCATTCCCTGGCTCCTGTCCCTCCTTGTCCCCAGTCCCTCTGCAGCTCTCCTGGAGCCCTGGCAGGGCTCTGAGCTCTCCCTGGAGCTTCTCTCCTCACGCACAGCCCCACTGTGCTGTCAGCCCATGCTGCAGATGCTGCACCTCACTCAGTGCTCCTGGGCACGGCAGGCACTGCTGCACTCCCTGCAGCTGCATCCACAGCTCTGGGAACACAGAGACATCCCAGAGCCATTTAAGGACTAATACAGGAAAGTCAAATACCAACAGGACACAAAGGAGAAACTGGAATTTCTGTGGCAGGTGAGCTGATTGGAAGATTAATATCCAGTATTTCAGGGAGTGGATACAGACAGAACTCCTCTCTTAGAGATGAGGAGCACTGAAAAAAACTGGATTAATGATTTCTGTGGAACTCTGTGTGAAAGCACTGGGGAAGCACTTGCCAGTCTTAAAAGTTTGTTCCAAGATTCCCAGGTTTCAGGAGGTCTCTCAGCAGAGGCTGAAGTCCCACCACCTCCCTGGGTGCTGGGATGAATACCAGCACTTTGGAGCTAAAAGTTATTTCTACATGGACTGTACTTGACACTTCCTGGATTTTATTCTCCCTTCTTTTCACTGTGAAGGAGCTTTCCAGGTGCAGAAAGTTTCTCCTAAGGAAAACACCACGTGCAGGAAAGCTCCCAAGCAGCTCTACTGAATATTCAGGATTTTATCACCCCAGTAGAACGCCAGCTGGAACTGGGTGTTTGAAGAACCTGAATTTGGCTGTATTTAACACCCATTTCTAGGGCAGAGGAACAAAACAGGAGCTGATCCTTTGGTGGCCACGCTCAGGTGCAGCAGGAACAGTTTGGAAGCACCAACCCTGAGGAAATCCTGGGAATCCACACCTGGGAAAGGGAGCTGGAAGAGCACAAGGCCTGTGCAAGGGAGGAAACGCAGCACACTCTCCTGAGAGCTGCACACTCTGCCCAGGGCATCTGCAATCCAAACTCTCTGGCACTCCTGGGAAAGGATTTCTTGGCTTTTTGCCCTTTTTTACCTTCAGATGTTTTCCAGGCCTTCCAGAGGTCTTCCACACTGATGAGCTTGTCCTCTCCATGGAAAGTGCTGTGCTTGACTGCTGGGTCATGGTAATTCAAGTCTTCCCTCAAGAACTAGGAGAGGAATTAACAGCAGGATTAAGCTTTGGTTCATCTTTCAGGGAGATGAGGAGCATAAAAAAAATTCTGAATAGTAATAATTTTGATGGGAGAGTCATAGCAAATCTGAATTTTAGAAAACCCATCAATATAATTGATATATTAGATATATACATCTATCTTTTATACAGATTTAAGTATGTTCCCTGCAGTACACCCCTGAACAGCTCTGTTCCTGGGAAGACCAGCCAGGAAATATTCGGAAAGTAAATACATTAAATTCATTTATGGTGGAGAAGGGATAATTAATCAGAACCTTTGATCTTGGGATTCCAGACTTTTCCTTGAATTATAGTAACACCAAAAACCCATCTAAGTGGCACAATGGAACCAGCTTTATGTCACTGGAGTAAGAACCCAAGAATTATTACTGGATTTGATCTGCACCTTCAAATCCAAGGTGGAACAAATGCCACAGGCAGGAGGGGAGGCAGTTCCACTGGAAAATATAAATAAATCCCAGCTCAGTGGGGCCCAGAGCAGCTGGGGCTGCCCCTGGATCCCTGGCAGTGCCCCAGGCCAGGCTGGACACTGGGGCTGGAGCAGCCTGGCACAGGGGAAGGTGTCCCTGCCATGGCAGGGGTGGCACTGGGTGGATTTAAGGTCTCTTCCAGCCAAACCAGGCTGTGAAACCCACCAGGGAGCCACTCACATTCCAGTGCCCAACAGGTGGAACCAAGTTCAGGGATAATTCCACATTCCCACCCCCAGGACAAGATCCCCACACGGGCAGCTTCATCCCTGGGCTCTTCCACGTGGAGCAGGATGATACCCACACCCAAAGACCCCCTCAGATCTGGAGGTGGTGTTTCAGCAGCACACAGGGCACGGAGATCTGGGCAGCTTTACACCCCAGCTCCCTGCAGGAGCCGCAGAGGCAGCCCCAGCCTGGGGCTCTGCCCTGCTGCCCAAAAGCTGCCACGGCTCTTCCCGCCCAGCAGAACACAGGAAAACCGAGAATCTGGGGGAATGTGGGAAATGGGGGAACGTGGGGAAATGGGGGAAACGTGGGGAAATGGGGGAAACGTGGGGAAATGGGGGAAACGTGGGGAAATGGGGGAAACGTGGGGAATTTGTGGGAATGTGGGAAATGGGGGAAATGGAAAATTTGGGGGAATGTGGGAAATGGGGGAAATGGAGAATTTGGGGGAATGTGGGAAATGGGGGAAATGGAGAATTTGGGGGAATGTGGGAAATGGGGGAAATGGAGAATTTGGGGGAATGTGGGAAATGGGGGAAATGGAGAATTTGGGGGAATGTGGGAAATGGGGGAAATGGAGAATTTGGGGGAATGTGGGAAACAGGAAATTTGGGGAAATGTGGGAAATGGGAGAATCTGGGGAAATGTGGGAAACGGGAAAATGTGGGGAAATGTGGAAAATGAGGGAATCTGGGGAAATGTGGAGAATGTGGGGAGATGTGGAGAATGTGGGGAGATGTGGTTTCAGCAGGGCTGAGCCTCGGGGCTCCAGCCGTGCCAAGCCTTGGCGAGAGGCGCCGTCGCCCGTGACCGAGCGGGAACGCGGCAATGTCACCGATGTCACCGGCCTGCTCCAGCTCCAGCTCCCACCACGGCAGGGTCAGCTGCTGCTCTGTATATTTAGCTCCTCGGGAGCACAGAAAGGAAAGGTGATCCCTCAGCTTCCCTCGGGCTGACGGCGGCCAAAGCAAAGCCAAGGACTCGGCGGAGGGGACGGAGCTGGGCTGGGGGATGTCCCGATAAACGAGCAGGGAGAGGATGCAGGATGGGGCTGGGGGAGCTGGGCTGAGCCCACCAGAGCCCAGAGACCTTAAAGCACATTTTCCACCAGAACCTTCTGGGGAAAAGACAAACTCATGGAGTCCCAGGCTGGTTTGGGCTGGGAAGGACCTTGAAGTCCACCCAGTCCCACCCCTGGCATGGACAGGGGCAACTTCCACTATCCCAGATGTTCCAAACCCCAGGCACAAGAACCACGGTGCAGAGCACTGACCTACTTGCAAACCACTGAGAAGCCGCACTTCCAAGTGTTAAAGATCCCACTGATCCCAAGCCTGGAGACACCCAAAGCTCTGAGCCCCGGGCAGAGGGTGGACCAGACCATTGCCAAGGCCCCACAGACCATCTCCAAGATCCCATCCAGACCACCCCAGCATCAGCCAGGCTGTGAATCCACGAGGACAGAAGGAAAAATGAGTCAATCCTGAGTCTCCCCATCAAGTTCAGGGAAAGGCAAACCCTGGTCAAACCAGCCAAAAGCAATGGGACCAGAACCACTGCTCCAAACCCCAGGAGGAGCTGGGATCACAGTGCGAAGACTCAGCCTGGGAATGCTGATCTTGGTACTCTGGGGCCTCCAACAGCAGGAGGACCTGGAGCTGCTGGAGAGAGCCCAGAGGAGCCATGGGCTGCTCCAGGGCTGGAGCCAGGCTGGGAGAGCTGGGGGTGCTCACCTGGGGAGGAGAAGCTCCAGGGAGAGCTCAGAGCCCCTGCCAGGGCCTGGAGGGGCTCCAGGAGAGCTGCAGAGGGACTGGGGACAAACTTGCTGGCTGAAGGCACACTCAGAAATGAGCAGATCCACAAAATGGGATTTCCTGAAGGTTTGATTTTTTTTCCCCCATAGAATCACAGAATTTCCTGAGTTGGGAAGGACCCAAAAGGATCACCAAGTCCAAGTCCTGGCTCTGCACAACCCCAACAATCCCCCCTTGTGCCTGAGAGCATTGTCCAGCCTCTCCTTGAACTGCATTCTGTGGTTTTTTTTTCTCTGCAGAAACTCCAGCTACTGCAGTGATTTTTCAAAGCTTCCCATGCCTCCCACATCCCTGGATGTGTGCCACCCTCCCCGCTGAGCCCCAGCTCCCGCTGTGCCGAGCCACGGGCCAGACCCGGCCACGTGCCGGCAGCTCGCTGCGCTCCCCAGCTCCAGCAGCTGCTGCGAGCCTCCAGCTGCACCACGGGGACCCAAAACTCCTGTCTCCACAGCCTTCCCCACCCAGCGCACCCAGGCAGAGGGATCTGGCTCGGGGAGGAGCCAGAGAAAGGATGAGCAGCAACACAAACCTTGTTTCCTGAGGAAACCAGGCTGGCAGCGTCCCAGAGCCCTGGCACCGGGCAGCCACGTCCCAAAGAGCCGGAGCTGCCTTGGCTGTGAGCGTGGAGACAGGAATAGATCCCTCATTAGAAGACTGCCCCATGAGGGACAGCTCTTTCACTTTAATCGAGGCCACTGATGTCATCTGAAACTTCATTGAAAATTCACTTCCCAGCAGGGAAGCTGCAAGGATCATGCACGGACAGCGTGAAGCTGAGGGACCAAACCCCACCCACAATTCATCTTAAAAACATCGTGGGCTGTGTGTCCCCTTCCGCCCAGGCAGGGGGGTCAGCCCAACAAAACACTCCCATCGCTTGCCCCCAAAGGGCAGGGGCTAAAATAATAAATGAAAATGTAAAGTTCTCAACCAAGCAGGAAAATGCCCATCCCTGGAAGTGTTCCAGTCCAGGCTGGACCAGGCTTAGAGCAACCTGGGATAAGGGAAGGTGTCTCTGCCCATGGAAGGTGGTGGAACTGGATGAGGTTTAAAGTGCCTCCCAACCCAGACCATCCTGGAAGTCCACGAACCCCGTAAAAGGTTTAAATTTGAGCCTCCTGCATTCTTGCCAATAATCCCCCGGCAGCTGTCCCCCCACAGCCCAGAGTTAAACCTGACTGCAGGGTCCGTGTGGGGGAGAGTGATAACCTTGACAGGGAGAACACAGCAGGAGCCAGCTCAGACAGGGGAATTCCTGCAATCCCTCACCGAGCGCCTCCAGAGCTTACTGACAGGTGAGCCTAATGCAGCTTCAGTAAAAGCTCAGCAGAGGTAAAGCAGCAACTGCATGGATGGAATCCAGGGACAGGGAACCACTGAGGCTGGAAAACACTTCCAAAACCATGGAGCCCAACTGCAAATGCAACAACCTGAGCGCTCTGGCTCGGGGCAATGCCAGCACAAACACGGCCTGGGGAGAATGGACTGGGAGCAGCCCTGGGGAGAAGGAGCTGGGGATTGCTGGGAGAAGCTCCACAGGCCCTGGCCACGAGCACTGGGACCTGAAATGCCTGTTCCCCACTCAGGCTGGACAGCCCTCTCCAGGAGGAATTTTCCCAATGTCCAACCTGAACTTCCCCTGGTGCAATTAAGGCTGCTCCCCCTCCTCCTGTCCCTGTTCCCTGGCAGCACAGCCCGACCCCCCCGGCTGTCCCCTCCTGGCAGGGACTTGTGCAGAGCCACAAGGTCCCCCCTGAGCCTCCTTTGCTCCAGGCTGAGCCCCCTCAGCCTCTCCTGGGGCTCCAGACCCTTTTCCAGGCCTGTTGCCCTGCTAAAAGCAGAGCAGAGGTGCTGGGAGCAGGAGCCAGGGCTCAGCACTGCTCAGATGCAGCTCACAGGGGTTTGGGGAGTGGCTGTAGGAGCACTGAGGCAGTGATTCTGGAGCCTCTGGAAAAACCCATTGAATCCTCCCACCCTGGCAGCATCCCTGTGCCAAGGCTCTGAGCACACGTTCCCAGCAGTGTTCTGTACCAGGAGCTCCCAATGGCTCCAGTGGGAGTGGGGGCAAGACTTGCTCAGAGACATAAAACTGCCAGCTCTGCCCAGCCCTAAGGACACGAGGCTTATTCCCAATTTGATGCCAGGGAACAGCACAGCTGGGCTGAACTGGGCTGCCCAAGGCTGCCCCATCCCTGGGAGAGGCTGAGCTGCAGCTCCAGCCACCCAGTGCAGGCAACTGCCTCCAGGGAAACACCTCAAGTGGTGGAGGAAATGCAACTGGAAGCCTTTCAATTGTTTTCATTACCCAGCCAAGTGGGATTGAGGCACAGGGAACAGCCCTGCAAGCTGGGAACAGCCACCCCAAACCAGCAGCTCCTGGCACCAGGGGCCTATGCTGCGTCCCTGGGGACTGTCACTGCTCCAGAGGGACATTGTGATGGCTGGGTTTGCAAGAGCAGCTGGGGCTGCCCCTGGATCCCTGCAGTGCCCAGGGCCAGGCAGGACACTGGGGCTGGAGCAGCCTGGCACAGGGGAAGGTGTCCCTGCCATGGCAGGGGTGGCACTGGGTGGATTTAAGGTCTCTTCCAGCCAAACCAGTCTGGGATTCTGTCACCTGGCAGCAGATCCCTGCACCCACGTGCTTCCTTTCAGCTTCCAACACTCTGCCTTTCCTGTTTAGCTGCCAGTTCTCCCTAGAAGACAGAATTCCTCACCTCCAACGAGCACCCACCACAACTGAGGCAACGCTGCGAACAAAGAGCTCTTTCCCTCTTACAGCAGACTCTTATTTCCATCAGTGCTTGTGTAAACAAAGAACAACAACTTTCTTTCTCGTCAATCCTTTATCAGCTAAAACGTCCAAGGCTGACACAACAAAAAGCTGCTCCTTTTTTTGCAGTGAGCACACATGGACTGAAACTTCCTTAGTTGGCTGCCTGAAGGAATGCAGTCAACATAAAATCATGGAATGGTTTGGGTTGGGAGGGACATTAAAGCTCATTTAATTTCACCCTCTGCCATGGGCAGTGACATCTTCCACTGTCCCAGGTTGCTCCAAGCCTCATCCAACCTGGCCTTGGACGCTTTTAGTGATAGGACACCCATAGCTGCTCTGACAACGATGAAGTGGCTACAAACCCCCAGCAGTGAGGAGCAGCCCCAGCCAGCACTGGTGACAGTGCTGAGACACCCCTTGGATCATCTCAAGGTCACACGTGGCTTCCTCTGTGCTGAGGAGGAGGCACCAAGCCCAAGTGCAGCCCTGGCTGCAGCAGGCTGACTGTGAGAGCAGCCCCAGCACTGCGCAGGACAAGGCCCTGGTGATACCTTGGGTTTTCAGTTTCTCTGGTCTGTCTTGGTGTGCAGCTTTTAGCTTTATATTCAGTGTTACTGGGATCTTTTCACAGGGTGGGGAAGACAAAACAATCCCATTCCAGCTGGGGACTCAAGGACAATCTCTTCAAACTTCAGGCCCAAAGCACAAACAAGGTGAAAAGAGGAGGGCAGGCAAGCAAGGAGGATGAAACTTCATCATTTGAAGCTATTAACTGGGCAGTTAACTCCTGTATTCAAATGCACTAAACTTATAAAAATGTGAGATGACCAAGCTCTTTTGCTTCCATCTTGGAGCCACCTGGGCAGAGCCACGACTGTGGCTGCGGTCCTGCCAGGGTGTGGCCTTTGAAGGCCCTGCAATAAACACCCTCTTCACTCCCCTGAACTCCATCCAGCCCCTGTTCCAGCTGCTCGAGAGCCCCGCACCGACCTCGTCGCTCTCCTCCACGTCCACGTTGCCGTTGGCGTCGTCGTCCATCTGCTTGTGGATGTTGCGCACGGCCTCGAAGCTCAGCTGCTCGTCCTCGTCGTGGCACAGCGCCTTGTCGATGCGGCAGAACTCTGCAGGGGCAGACAGCAGCACGTCAGGCAGTGGCACCAGCCCCCCAGGAGCGGCACCAGCCCCCCCAGGAGTGGCACCAGCCCCCCCAGGAGCGGCACCAGCCCCCCAGGAGCGGCGCCAGCCCCCCAGGAGCGGCGCCAGCCCCCAGCACGTCCCTGCAGCTGGCAGGGCTGCCGTGGCCACGCAGCCAGGCAGGGCAGAGCAGGGTGTCCCTGTCACCCCAGCCCTCCACACCCCACCAGGACAGCTCTCTCAGCAGGGGCTGGCTCCTGCCCACAGCCCCAGCAGGGCAGAGCAGGGTGTCCCTGTCACCCCAGCCCTCCAACTCCACCAGGACAGCTCTCCCAGCAGGGGCTGGCTCCTGCCCACGGCCCCAGCAGGGCAGAGCAGGGTGTCCCTGTCACCCCAGCCCTCCACACTCCACCAGGACAGCTCTCCCAGCAGGGGCTGGCTCCTGCCCCTCCACGTCTCCCCTGGAGGCTGTTGGTGTTGGCACCATGTGCAGCCGGGGCGTTTGGGGAGGAAGAGCTGTGTGTTTATAAAACACGGCAATTAAAACCCTCCCCTCTTCCTGATTATGGAACGGGCTCTTCTGGCTGCTTTTCACACCATTTTCTACTGTCTGAGACTAACACTTCACATTTTGCTGCGTGCCCGAGTCCACGCGAGCACCAAGCAGGGCTGATCCAGCCCCCGTGGCACTGCCAGGTGGTGACACCAGACCCAGGGATGGGCAATCCTCAGGGACCTGGGCAGGCTGGAGAGCTGGGACCATGCCAAGGCCATGGAGCTCAGCAGGGCCAAGTGCAAGGTGCTGCAGGGGCTGGGAGAGCCGGGGCTGCTCACCTGGAGAAGAGATACCTGAGAGCCCCTTGCAGGGCCTGAAGGAGCTCCAGGAGAGCTGCAGAGGGACTGGGGACAAGGGAATAGCTTCCCACTGACAAGATGGCCTGGACAGTGATGCAGCATCCTGCAGAGGCAGGGCTGGTGTCCTGCTGCTCCCAAACCTCGGGGAGTTCACTCCGTGCTAACCCGTGTGGCCAGGGGAGTCCAGCAGCGCTGTGAACTGGGGACAAACCAGTGAGTGAACTGGGAACCTTCCCCAGGGCTCCCCCAGGCCACTCCTGAAGGGACGCCCAGAACCACATGGACCTCGGAAGAACGCTGGCTGCCCTGGGGCTGATTTGGAGAGATGTGGGGCTCCTCTCCTACCCTGCCAGAGCTCTCGGTGGCTCAGAACTGTGGCTGGGCCTTCTGTGCTGGCTGCTCCCGTTATCTCCGAGGCAGCGAGCAGGGACACGAGATGGTCTCTGTGTTTATGCTGCCCTTGGACACGACTCCAGCAGGAAAAATGAAGCCAGGCTAAACGGTATCTCCCAAAATACGACACGGTTATCTTGTTCCGAGCCTGTGCTTGTTGTTGCAGGGGAGAACGCGGCAACGCTGTAGCGAAGTTTGGATTATAGGAAGGGAAGGTCGGGTTATTGCAAAAGTGGGTTTATTCAGGTTAACCCCCTCCTGACCACGGAACTCCTGAGCCCTGGCTCAGGTCTGTCTAAGGGGATCAAGCAGGCAAAGAGACCTGAAGGGATGAAGAATGGAAGGGATGAAGGATTAGAAGAATCAAGGATTGAGGGGATCCTGCCCTGATTTCCTGCCACCCCCAGGACAACCCCTGGATATTCGCAGCACAAATGCCAGGAATGAAGATTGGCTGAGAGCAGCAGCAAGAGCAATGAGACAAGGCTTTCAAGAGCTGCCAGGTGCCGATAATCAACTGCACCATCAACAGCAATCAAACCAAACCCGGGAGGAATTCGGTGCTTTCATTAAGACCAAAAGGAGCCTGAATATGGGGCACAAGTGATTTAATCAGCAGACAGCCCTGAAGTGACAACAGAATGGTCCCAACATTTCAGCAGCCACTCCGGGCTGCTCATTCCCCTCCCTGTTATCTCCCTTCCTCTCCCAGTTATCTCCGCGGGCTGCAGCTGCGGGAATACCCAAATGAAGGAACAAAGACCAGCACCAGCCACTTTGCCTAAGACTGATGTAAGATTAAACCTGAAGATCACAGCACAGAATCGTCCTTTGTGTGAGAAAGGACCTTTAAAGCTCATCCACACCTTCCACTGCCCCAGGCTGCTGCAAGCCCGGTCCAAGCAGACCTGGAATACTGCAATCAGGCTATTCCAACACACCTTCGGCGAACAAAAGCCTCAAAATGAGTGCGAAATTGGCTTTGTTTAAGTAAATCTCCCTCTCCAGAACGTCCAGCCCTGCCTTTTGCTCCAGCAGCTTCCCCAGGAGACACCTGCTGCCTGGTCCTCAGCAGGGCTGTGACTCCCGAGGAGCACCAGCATCACCTCCACTCCCACCCCGCCCCTGTGAGTCATCGGGAACCTTCTGTCTCCATCCCGCTGCTCGGTGGCTCCACGCCTGCTCTTTATCTCCCCACCATCGACCCACAGGCCGCATCTGCCCCGCCGTGCAGAACAAAGAGTCCCTTGTCCCTGCCAAGGGGTGTCCTTGATGGGCCATTAACCGGGGCACACCGACCCGGGCCGGCCTCACGTCCCTCCTGCTGGCCCTTTCACCCTCCTGCTGGCCCTTCCATCCCTCCTGTTGCTCCTTCCATCCATCCATCCATCCCTGCTGCCCTCACATCCCTCCTCCTGCCCCCCCTCCATCCCTCCCTGCTGCCCACTCCATCCCTCCTCCTGCCCCCCCTCCATCCCTCACCCCTCGGGGCTCGCTGTCCCCACCAAAGGCACTCTGCAGCCTCTGCTCAGGGCTCCTGCTGCCACCCCAAAGGACCCTGAGGCCGGAGCGCTGAAGCAGAGCTGGAATTTCACCGAGCCATGAGCTTGGAAAAGCCCTTGGACACCATCGAGTGCTGCTGTTCCCCAGCACTGCCAAGGCCACCAGTGACCATGCCCCCAAGTGCCACATCTGTGAAACCCATCCAGGGATGTGACTGCACCTGTGCCAGGGCTGGACAACATCTTCCACGAAGGAATTCTTCCCGACATCCAACCTGAACCTCCCCGGTGCAATCTGAAGCCATTTCCACCTAGCACGGAAAGCAGTTAGGGGTGGTTTTGTAACAGATGACAAAGACGTGTCTTATGGTGGCCCCGGCTGGCACCAATCACACAGACTTGTTTTGTTACTCTTGTTTTGGGGGCTCCAGCCATGGGGCCACCCAAATTCAACAGGACATGGCCCTGGACCAGCAGCTCTGGGGAGCTCTGAGAGGACGATCTCCAGAGCTCCCCTGCACCATCACTTCATTCCAGACCTCTCCTTTCTCATGGGAGATTCTCTCTAACGAGGATTTTGTTTGTTTAATTCCCCTTGATTTCCTTCTGCGAGGTCCCATTATCTCCAATAACGGCCCAAGCCCCTGCAGCTCTGAGCTCTGCAGCAGCAGTAGCCCTGGGGACAGCACAGAACAGCAGCTTAATTATTACAATTGTCATTTACATAACTGGCTTTTATAAACACCGGGAGGGCAGCCAAGGAAAAAAAAGCCCTATATTTGGGGAAAAAGAACTGTTTACATATTTTACCCGTGTAAACAAGGGCTCGGTTGAACTTCGTGCTCAGGGTTCCTCCCCTGGAACTCTGGGTTTCAACTCAAAAATGCCAAGGACAACTTCAGGAATTTTAACGAAGGCACTAAGCTGTGAGGGATGTATCCAGAGATTTCCATTCCCTCCGGAAGGGTAAGGAATAGCAAGGGAAGCCTGGGACATCTTGCAAGGCTGCAGAGCAGCGGCACAGAGAGCAAGGCTAAAAGGGCACAGCAATAATCCTGGGTTTGCAGCTCTGATTCCCAAACATCAGAGCCTGATGGAGCTACGAGAGCACCCAGCCATTCCCACTGTCAGGAAGTCCTCAGAGGGGTTTTATACTTCAAGCTGACACTGCACAGCGTGTTCACTACAGAGAGAACTGTCAGACTCCAGGTCTAATGCACCATGCTGGGCCACAAACACACATGAAATTCACATATAAATCATTTGTGCCAAAAAAAAAAAAGTCAAACAGAACCGGGATTTTAGCACACGCTCGTTCTCCTGTTCCTTCTGACCTACTTTCCCTAGCAGACTCCTTCCCTGGGAGGTGCAGAGCCAGGGCACCGAGTCCTGCTCTGGGCAGGCAGCAACCCAGAGGGCAGGGCTGGAGGGGATCTTGGCAATGAGGAATTGTTCCCTGGCAGGGTGGGCAGGCCCTGGCACAGGGTGCCCAGAGCAGCTGGGGCTGCCCCTGGATCCCTGGCAGTGCCCAAGGCCAGGCTGGACACTGGAGCAGCCTGGCACAGTGGGAGGTGTCCCTGCCATGGCAGGGGTGGGATTTATGGTCCCTCCCAGCCCAAATCAGCCTGTGATTCCATGACCAACACCGACCTCATCAGGCTCCCACCTCCTTTCTAGTGTGGAAACTCCTGGAGTGACTCTCCCAGCAGTTTTGGGATGTAGGATCTGGCAGCTGAGGGGAGTTTGCTCAGAGCACACCAAGGAGAGCATTCAAGCATGTGCTCAACAGGGAATTATCCCCGTGCTCCTGCTGTGGAGTTCCCATCACCCTTGGGACAGAGCAGGGTCTGGAGCAGCTCAACAGGGACTCACTGCATTCACCAGTTTCCCACCCCATGGAATCCCACACTGCCTGGGGTTGGGAGGGACCCTAAAGCCCATCCAGTGCCACCCCCAGCCAGCCCCATGTTGCTCCAACCTTCCACAACTACGGAAGTTTTAGCAGGAGCTCAAGGAGACTTTTCTCCTCTAAGGCAGCACCTTGCACGATGCAAAAAACCAAATCCTTGTAGTCAAGTCAGATTAAACAGTCTAGAAAAAATGTAAATTCTAGCAGAGGTTGGACTGTTTGATCTCTGAGAGACTTTCAAAGAAGTACCTACGCCCTCGGGTGTCTCCGCTGGAAGGGCCAGCCCTGAATGTTCACAAACCATTTACTAACAGTGCCCAGGGAAACAGGCTGTGCCCAGCTCCTGGGGCCAAAGCTGTCTGTTCTGGGAGTGCCCCGAGTCTCAGGATCAGCATGACAAAGCCACACAGGGTCACACAGATGCAGGAGGAAGCCCTGTGTGATGCAGGGAGCCTCGCGCCACCACAGCTGAGCAGAGCCACGGGAAGGAATCAAGCAGCAAAGGGAGGTTATTGTACAGTCATGAACTCACACTCAATTAAAACCTTAAAATTCCTTCCCCAAATGGGCTCCTCTCCTTGGCACAGGCTCAACGTTTATTTACTACCATCAATTCTCTCACCACCGAGTGCAATCAGCCTTTTTCATCCTCTCCATGCACCAATTTACTGATTTAACGTCAGCCCATTGCTTCCAGACATCCTCCCCCTTCCCTTCCCCGCAGCAGCAGCACAGCCCTTTCATCCCCGGCTTCCACCCAGTCCCCCCCACCAGAACTTTGTGACCCCACTTTTCATCAAGGGCTTCGCTCTTTCCACCCCATTAAAACAACACACACCCCCAAATCACACACAACCCCTAAAAAACAAGGCTGGTGTTGGAGTGGGAACACATGGCCCCATCTCCATCCCTTGCCTGTCCTGGCAGTGCCCACCCCTCCTCCTGCCTATGCTGTCCCAACACAGGATCCCCTCCATCTGGGAACAAACCCCCGGGTGCAGCAGAGTTTTTGGGAATGACTCCACCCTCGCTGGGGCTCCCAAACCTCCCCAGAGCAGATCTGGGCACCCTGGCTTGGGTGCTCCGGCCTCCAAGGGCCAACTGCACCCATTTCCTTCCGCAGGGATCTCTGCCTGCTTCCCTCAGCCCAAGGCCTGGGGGACATTTCTCCTGGGCTGAACAAATAAGATAACAGAGGTGGTTCTGGTACCACCCTGTCGGGCACAGCGGCTCTGCCCACGGGCAGCTCCAAAATACCACGTCAGGGCCTTCTCTGAGGAGCAGCAGAAGCCAAAATATCCCGTGGGCAGGGAAGTTCTAAGGAGCTGAAATAACTGGAGATTGGGTTACTTCATAACCATAACACACGTAATCTGAGCGCTGACACATTCCTGCCCCACTGCGTGGAACAAAACTGAATCATCTGAGCTGCAGCCACAGCCAGGGCCACCCAAACCTGACGGGAGAGGGACGTTTTACACGGGCAGACACGGACACAACATGGGAAATGGTTTGAAACTAAGGAGAGTTACACTGGAGACTGGGGGAAGTTCTTCCCAGTACGGGTGGTGAGGTCATGCCCCAGAGAAGCTGTGGCTGCCCCTGGATCCCTGGCAGTGCCCAAGGATGGGATTTGGAGCAACCTGGGATGGTGGAAGGTGTCCTGCCCATGGCAGGGGGTGGCAGCAGATGAGCTTTGTGGTTCCTCTCAGCTCACACCACTGTAGGATTCCATGATGCCATGTGTTGGGAATGCTCTGCAAAGCCCTGGCAGTGCTGTGCACCAGAGGAATCCACGGGACAGACAATCCCATGGCACCTGCTCCAGCTCTCAGGGACCCAGGATCAACATTCCTGCTCTGCAAAGAGACAGGATTATACCATGGCCCACACCAGCTCTCCAGTGATTTTCAGAACCCCAAAATGGTTTGGGTTGGGAAGAACCTCAAAGATCATCGAGTCTCACCCCCTGCCACGGCAGGGACACCTTCCACTGTCCCAGGCTGCTCCCAGCCCCATCCAAGGTGGCCTTGGGCACTGCCAGGGATCCAGGGGCAGCCAGAGCTGCTGTTCAGTGTACTCTGAAAGGCTCCCAGTGAGGGGTGGGAAGGAATCCAAGCCCCCCTGAGCCCCCATCCCAGCCGTGAGTCACCGCTCCAGGCAGCCCCAGCCCACGGCACCGAGCGCTGGCTGCTGCACACTGGGATCCAAAGCCATAATCATGGAGTGAAAGAGAAATCTGAAAGTCAGGAAACCACATAATGGATGAGTGAGTCATCCCTGCCTGAAAAATTGAAGATGCCAGAGAAAGCTCAGAAGTCCAAGAAAAACCCACAGCATTGCTGCTGTTGCATCCCGCCAGCCCTGAGCCGGGAGATCCATCCCTGCAGCACTGCCTGCCCACAGCCAGCATTCCAGGGACAGCTCTGGGCCACAAACACCTGGAGCAGGGAGAGCTCGAGATACAGAAGCAAAAATTTTGGTAGTTCTGACAAGGTAACGAAGTACAGAATTCCTCTCTTGCTGTCAGAATTTACTGAGAAATCACAGAATGGCAAAAAGGCTCATGTTGGGAGGGACCTCAAAGCGCACCCAGTGTCACCCCTGCCATGGCAGAGACACCTTCCACTGTGCCAGGTGCTCCAAGCCCCATCCAAGCTGGCCTCTGGCACTGGCAGCCATTCCCTGTGTGCTGTCCCTGCAGGCCTTGTCCCCAGTCCCTCTGCAGCTCTCCTGGAGCCCCTTCAGGCCCTGCCAGGGGCTCTGAGCTCTCCCTGGAGCTTCTCCTCTCCAGGTGAGCACCCCCAGCTCTCCCAGCCTGGCTCCAGCTCTTGGAGCCCCTCTGTGGCTCCTCTGGACTTGTTCCCACAGCTCCATGTCCATTCCCAGCTGGAGGCCCGGGATGGAGAGCTCAGAGCTGAGCCAAAATCCAGGCTCACAGCCCAGTTCTGTCTCACCTTCACAGCCTCACAGGATGGCTGAGGGAGCCCAGGGCCCAGGAGCAATGTGGATCTTCAGAAGGACTCTTCCCTGCATTTCCTGGCCTCTTCCTCCTCCTCCCCAGCAGCCCAGGCTCCAAGCACTGCCCTGCTCCCTTCCCAGACACGCTCTGCAGAATTAATCCAAGGGCAGCAGCAAGCACCATTCCCACGCTGCCGTACAAGGACAGCTTCTCCCAGTTCCAGCCTTCTTTCTCCCTCCTGTGTCTCACCAAGAACTGACGATTCCCATGTTCACAGGAGCCCTGCAGAGCAGGAAACAGGGTGACAACAGCCTCTGCCCTGGCCATGGCACACGCTGCACAATCTGCTTTTCCTGCAGAGGAGGAACGAGCTGCTCCCAAGGCACCCACGCTGCTGCAGCCAGCTCATGTCTTTCCCAGCAAAGCCCTTCCCTTCCATTGAAGAACGGGATCCAAGAGGGCAAGGCCCTGCCAGGGCGAGGTGCTGCCTGTCCCCAGATTCCTACAGCTGATCCCGCAGGAAATCCCTAGCCCTAACCTCAATTATCCAACCTCAACAGCAGCCTGCAGCCATCACCTTGACTTCTTTGGGAATAAAAACCCTTCCCAGTGATCCCGTTATCCTCTGCTCCCCCAAACTCAAGCAAAGCCACTCTCCTGCATAATTCCCTTCCCACAAGGATCAGGACAGCAGGAAAGGGGACCCAAGGCAGATGTGGATCCTGGCACACAGAGGAGGGGAAAACCAAAGGCACGGGAAGAAGGGGGAGGAAAGGAGCAGGAGGAGGAAGGAAGGAGCTTGTGAGCAGTCCACAAAAAAGCCAAGTTCTTATTCTTGGTGCTCACAGACCTGCTCAGTTTCAGGCACAAACGACCACAGTGGGAATCCCAGAAGAAGAACAAGATCCTGGATGTGCCAGGCACTGCCTGTGCAGTGCAGCAGCAAGGGAATGCCACCAGACCCCACATGGGACAAGCTCAGTGACATGGCAGGAGAAGGGGTTAAAAAGTGACATCTTGGGGAAGAAATGGGGAAGAAAATGACATCTCTCAGCAGGACAGGCTGCAGGAGAGTGGCCACACCACTCACAAGGGGGAATCCTGACCTCCACTCACACATGGGGAGGAGAAAGACTCTTCCCACAAAACCCCACACATCTTTTTCCCACTGAGTGTCACTACAAAAGATCACCTCAAGCCCCAGGTGCTTCCCTTCCCCGTGCCCAGTCACTGCCAGGGGACACCACACAGCACACGGGGTGGCAGAGTGTGAAAAGCAGCACCTTAGGGGCAGCACCAGCAGCACAAATGAAAACAAATCCCTGTTCCAGCGGGCAAAGATCATTCACACTAGGAAAACAGCAGTTTGAAAGTATTTTCCCTTCCTTGCCAGCCACACATGAGCACTTTGGGTTACATCAGGGCCAGGAGAATGAGAGAATCCCAGAATGTCCTGAGCTGGGAGACACCCCCAGGGATCCCCCAGTGCCACCCCTGCCCTGCCCAGAGCCCAGCAAGCCCAGCCTGGGCACCCCTGGCAGCGCTGGCCAAAGGCTCCTGGAGCTCTGGCAGCCTCGGGGCCGTGCCCATTGCGTGGGCAGCCTGGGCAGTGCCAGCCCCCTCTGGGGAAGAGCCTTGCCCTAAAACCCAAACTAAATCCCTCCTGGCCCAGCCACTCCCTCAGGTAGAAAAAAATCATCCATGGAGGGATGGGCAAACAGCAATGATCCCAAACGTGCTGCTACAAGGCAGGTGTTCCTGAATTCTAAACCTCCTGCCCCAAAGTGAGACTGCTGGTTTTTAATCAAATGGGGAAATGAGAAGCCCCCCCAGCTCTGAGTGGCACCGTGCCAGCAGTGAAGGAGCCCTGCCTGCCTGCAGCTGCCTCACTGAAAAGGTTGTTACTAAAAAAACAATTTAAAAAGAAAGTCTTGAAATGAGTCACTGTGGAACCAGGATTAAATTGTGAATTTTATGCTTTGCCACACTGGAAGATGGAAATGCTACTTTTGGAGGAGGCAGGGGGGAGATTCGTCCCTCAGTTAAAAAACACCTCTCCTAAAGCAGCTGTTTTCTGAGGGTGATCAGGAAAAGAGGAACTTTCTAGAACAGATACAGACCAAGAGCAGCCCTGGAGCCCTGAGGCTCCTCGTCCCAGCAGGGTCCTGGCAGTGCTGTGGCAGCAAAAGGTGACACAAAACACGAGGTGTCCCCTCTAGTCCATGAAACCTGGGGGGTGAGAGCAGGAGCTGCACAAACCAAAGGCAATCCCCAAAATCCCCGGGCCTGGCACAGCCCTGCCAGCCCATGCAGTGCCAGCTGTGCCCCACGGCCACCTTGTCCCCAGCCCAGAGCACTCAGTGCCACCTGCAGGGGACACCTGCAGGGATGGGCACTGCAAAGCTGCCTGGGCAGCCCCTGCCAAGGCCTGAGCACCCCTTCCATGGGCAAATTCCTGCTGCTGGCCAAGCTGAGCCTGCCCTGGCCCAGCCTGAGGCCGTTCCCTCTTGTGCTGTCAAGGAGGAAGGAGGGAAGGGAGCAGGGGAAGAGGGAAGGAGGGATGGAGGGAATGCTTTCCAGAGATGACAAGTGGTGATTCCATCAGCTCAGCAGCTCCTGAAGCCTCACCCTTGGCCTGAAAATTCCACATGGAGAGGCAGCTCCCACACCTGGCTTCCCTGAGGACCAGGAGACACACGGCCACTTGTGCTTCAGGAACAGCAGGGATTTCAGAGTGATCCTAAAGCTCAGCAAACAGAGGTTTCCAAAACCTCTTTCCCTCAACAGAGACTTCCCAAAATCCTTCAGGGCCTTAGAAGTAATAAAGAGGCTTCAAAAGACAAGCTGGGAACTCCTTGGACAGCATACTCTTCATCCTCAGCACACAGGGAAGAGCTCCGGCGTGATGCAACCCCTGTTGCAGTTCAGCATTTAAACTGATGTTGTGTAAGCAAAAACACAAGGAAGGAAACCCCCAAGCCTTTCCTGAGCCCAGCTCCAGTGCCACCCCACAGCTGCTGCTCCTCTGTCTGTGGTAAACCCAGCTTAACCCTCCCTGAGACTGCCCAGAGTCACCTGGGAACACCGAGTGTAGAATGCCCAGAAAATCCTCAAATCTCAGCAGATCTGAGGGTCCCCCAGAAGGGCAGCTCACCTTTCTCCCCCATCATTCCTAAACCATGGTTTACCTGTGGCTTTCTCCAGAGGCACTGCAGGGTTGGAATATGCCCTTGGTCTGAGCCCTGTGTGGAGAGGAGCTGGTTTTAGGGGAAGCTGAGGCAGGAAAGGGGCAGTTTTCCAAACCCCAGTCACTGGGAGCCAGACTGTGACAGCCCAGCCACAGAATGCCAGACTGGTTTGGGTTGGGAGGGACCTCACAGCCACCCAGGGCCACCCCTGCCATGGCAGGGACACCTTCCCCTGTGCCAGGCTGCTCCAGTGTCCAGCCTGGCCTGGGGCACTGCCAGGGATCCAGGGCCTGCCCACCCTGCCAGGGAACAATTCCTTCCCTAATTCAATTCCTAATCCATCCCTGCCTTCCGTCCCTTGTACCACGTACCTGCACAGGCACCTTTTACTGCCCCAAGTGCCCCTCAGGCCGCAAGGCCGTGGGATAGGGGCTACAGGTGCTACCTCCACCTGCCCCATGCCCAGACCCCAGCGTGCTGCAGCTTTCCCCACAGCCCATTGCATGTCCAGACCCCACAGAGCTGCTGCATTCCCCAGTCCATTGCACCCCCAGACCCCACAGAGCTGCTGCTTTCCCCACAGACCCACAAGCCACGTCCCCGTGGTTCCCCAGCGCTGAGGGGGACCGCGCCATGCAGAGCAGCCCGGGCAGGAGCCAGGCCAGCGGGGCCGGCTCTGACCCCGCAGCAGCGGGGCGGACAGACAGATCCTTCCCGCAGCCGGTGCCTCGCTAAGGAAATGCCGCCGGGGTGTCGGTGAGGGGATAAATCAAACAGGGCAGGCCGGTGTGAGGGCCCGAGCCGCGCTCCCGGAGCCGCCGGCCCCACAGGAACCCGCGGCACAGGCAGTGCTCGCAGCAGCACTCCAAGGGCAAACAAATAAATTCCTCGGGCACCTTCCTCAGCGCTCCATAAATCCTGCCGGCACACGGGGGCAGGAGGCGGGAGCTCTGTGCACGGGAGCCATGCCCAGCAGAGCTGCAGGCCTGCTCTGGGACCAGCATGGCGCTCCCGTCCTCCCCTCACGGCCCTGGCCAGCCTCACAAGCACACACCCAGAGCTGAGTGTGCTCAGAGCCACGGACAGGGCTCCGGGATCCCTCTCCCTGTTCCCATCCCACGGCTGGGGACACTGCACTGGGATATTCCCCGTGGGAACAGCGGCCTGGCAGGGACAGCCCTGTCACCCGGAGCAGCCCCTCAGCAGAGCACACAGAGCACAGCACACACAGCTCAAACTGCACCAAAGTGCACCTGGAAGGGTGTGGGACCACCCCGGGAACACAGAGCACTTCGTTTAGCAGCGTTAATTACAGAGCAGCACAGCTTCCAGCGAGCTGAGGCTGCCTCGGAGATCCTTCTCAAATCACAGAAATTGGCCTTGACTTATTTAAGAAGATTCTTGTTCCCAAGCACATGTGGGAGGGACCAAGACTTTCTGCATGACGTCAACCGCCAAACTTGAGAAAACAGCAGCTTTCCCTGTGAAAATTGAAAATAAAATATTTTCATTGCTTAAAAAAAAAAAAAAGAGACTCAACATTATTATGGTCATGAGCAGCTTAAAAGTTAAATTTTTAAAAAACCTGGACCTGGTCGCTTCTTGAAAGAGACACTGAAATCCCACCCAGGGCCACCCCTGCCATGGCAGGGACACCTTCCCCTGTGCCAGGCTGCTCCAGCCCCAGGGTCCAGCCTGGCCTGGGCACTGCCAGGGATCCAGGGATGGAATTCCATCCCAGCCCCTGCCCACCCTGCCAGGGAACAATTCCTCATTGCCCAGATCCCATCCAGCCCTGCCCTCTGGCACTGGCAGCCATTCCCTGGCTCCTGTCCCTCCATCCTTGTCCCCAGTCCCTCTGCAGCTCTCCTGGAGCCCCTTCAGGCCCTGCCAGGGGCTCTGAGCTCTCCCTGGAGCTTCTCCTCCCCAGGTGAGCCCCCCCAGCTCTCCCAGCCTGGCTGCAGAGGGGCTCCAGCCCTGGGGCAGCCCCACAGCTCCTCTGGGCACTCTCCAGCAGCTCCAGCTCCCTCCTATGCAGGGACCCCCCCAAACTGGAGCAGGTGTGCTGTGGGGTCAGCCCAGGGAAGGGGGTTTGGGGCTGGAGCTGCTATTCCTGAGGGCAGAGCCCATCCCAGCCAATCCCACTCCTGGATCACCTGGCTGGAAGCTTTATTTGCCCAGAGTTTTGGACACTTCTCTTGAGGGTAAAAAGCATTTGTAAGGAAAAAATAAATGTTACTTTTTCATGTAAGTCTTGTATCTTCAGGCTACATCAGCTGATGTAAAAAAAAAAAAAATCCCCAAAACCCAAAAAAGGAAGCTGAGTTTCTCTCTATCAACTCTCCTGACCAGTACCAGCACAGGACACCACCACTGGCTGTACTGGTGGTATTTCTTTCCCAAGAGCAGAAGTGTCACCTCTGCAGCACTTCCGTGCCCAGCCAGAACACACAGGACTAAGTTTAGCCACCGTTAGGCCACAGAGAAATCCCTCCTAAGCCCTGTCCACTCCCAGAGCCAAGGAGGCACCAGCAAACCAAACCATCTACAGAGAGCTCTGCATTCACCCAAATCTGACTCTTTGAACTCACTATTCAGGGCTAATTCCTCTTCCAGGACCAGAGGAGCAGCAGCCCTGGGGGAGCTGCAACATTTGGGGATGTTGGGCTGCAAAAATCCTGTCGGAGTGTGAAATTCTGGGTTACTCCTGCTAGGCTGCGCTGACTCGGCGTTGAGCACCAGCCACAGCCACGCTGAAGGACTGTGTTTACCAAAGGGATAACTCTGGCTACCAGGGAAGCTCCCTGCCAAATCCTAACACAAACACTCAGGTGACTCAGGAGGACGAGCCCAGACTCCTCTGGATCTTCTTTAATACCTCATTAATTCGGGAAAAAAACACTCCATACCCTCCAGGCAGAAAATATTCTTTCCAGCAGCAGCATAAAGGGGAAAAGGAGCCACGAGCTTTCCTCCCTCCTCTGCTGCCAACAGGGAACTTCCCTGCAGCTTCCCTGAAAATTCTTGTCCAAACCAATTACAAGTGGCCCAGGCTGCCAGGGCAGGCATGGAATCGCATCCCTGGAGGGATCTAACAGCCCTGTGGACGTGGCACTTGGGGACATGGCTTAGTTGAACTCTGCAAGGGCTTTCCCAACCTAAGTAATTCCAGGATACTCCCCAGTAAACCCAGCCCTTTCTCACCTCGAGCACCAAAGCCTGCACGAGTATTTCTACCAATGCTCACACAAAGACTCTAGTGAACAATAAAGCCGTTTTCCGCCTCCTTCCCAACACAAATTCCCTTGCTTCTCTAGGACAGAAGGTGCTGGATTCACTCCCAGGGCCAGGGCAGGTGCCAGTGAAGCCCCAGCCTCCTGGGAATGCTGGACGTGCCACCACACTGCCCTTGAAGAGGCTCTCGAGCCCCTGCTCTGCCAGGTGACTTCTGCACAGCAGTGCCATCTCTGCACATCACTCCTGCCTCGGGAACAGGGAGCCTGGCGCTTCCACATCCCACAGCACCACGAGGTTACACAGCCAGAGCCCGTGAGGAACTCCAAGGAGTTGGAATTCCCAGCACAGGCGTTCGGCAGACGCTGGTGAAGCCACCTGAGCTTGAACCACAGAGCAAGACTTGTGTCTGGCTGAACAATTCCTGTTCCCTGAGTGAACAGCAGCTGGAGTTTCTCCCAACCCCCAAGGAAGCACGAGAATGAACCCGTTACACATTGTCAGTGGGAGTAAGGATGAGCTGGGGTGAAATGTCCCCTTTTTCCACACCTCAGGCAACCTCCACCCCAGTTCCAGCGCTCCTGGCAGGACCCAAGAGCAGCACATCCCACACCCCCGTGGGCACAGCAGGCCTGGGCTGATCCTGGCTTTCCTGCTGCTTCTCCCACGCAGAGCTCAGCTTTGTCCTGGATCCTCGCATGTCCCCAGCCTCAGGAGGGCACCAGGGCCACCACACTGCTGGGATTTGGGGCTCCCTGTGCAGAGCCCAGATGGCTCCTCCAAACCCCTGAGTGGGGCCAAGCCAGCGAAGAGCCAAATTTACTGCGGGGCTGGCTGGGATGAGCTGGGACAGTGGACAGCAGGATAGTGGGATAGCAGGACATCTCCGAGTCCCAGGGAGCAGGAAAGCATCTCAGCCATTTCACCTTGTTAGCTGAGCACTGAAAATAGCCCCGGGATGAAAAACAAACCAGCTGCACAAGTTCTCCACAGCAGGAGGCTCTGGCCAGCAGTGAGCGAGCTCTGTCCTGTGCCCTGTCCTCTGTCCTAAGCTCTATCCTGAGCTTGCCCCTGTCCTGCCCCCTGTCCTGAGCTCTGTCCCTTGTCCTGTCCCCTGCCCGGAGCTCTGTCCTGCCAGGAGCTCAGCCCTGTCCCCTACCCTGAGCTCTGTCCTCTGTCCTGACCTCTGTCCTGTCTGGAGGTCTGTCCTCTGTCCCCTGCCCTGACCTCTGTCCTGTCTGGAGCTCTGTCCTCTGTCTCCTGCCCGGAGCTCTGTCCTGCCCAGGGAGCTCCAGAGGGGTCAGTGCCACTGGAGCAGCCCCCAGGCCAGCCCTTGGGAAGGGAGGGGTGGCAGGGAGAGCAGTGCCCCATCCAGCACACCTTGGAAGATATCCATCTGCAGGATGGCACTGGAATGCCAGACATTCCCGTTAAAGAGGTGACAAACTCCAAGGGCTGAGCCTCGCCCTTTGAAACATCAAATATTTTTTCTCCTTTCTCAAGAGGAAAAATAAAAGATGGGAGAAAAAATAACCAGCAATCCCACTTATCACACCGATTGCTGTCAGGAAAACTTCTCTAGGAATCATGCTGCAGTGGGGGAGAACAGCACTGAATGCCCTCAAATATCCCTTTCCACCCTCTTTTTGTGTTAATGATACAGCAAATGAAATGAACAGGAAAACCTGTTTATCTCCAAAACCCAGCGTGCAAATCTCCAGGAAACAGTGTGGTCCATGAAAACCTCTGAGAGCAGCAGGAGCAGGGGCCAGGAGGGCAGGGATGGCATGGGATGGGGACAGCCTTGGGTGGCACAGGGAGAGCACCATGGTGGGATGAGGACAGCCCCCATCACTGCCCCACCAAGAGATCCCTCTGCCAGGTGTGGTGCCATCACCATTCCCACAAAACCAGCAGTAGCTTCCACACTTGCCAGTTCCACGCTTTTGGAGATGTCCTTTTTCATCCAGAGGCCCTCCAGGACACAGCTTCATCAACACACTCTCGCCTCAGCAGGCCAGGCTGCAGGAGTGCCACTCCCTGAGGAAGCTGAGGCTCCTCTTCATGCTGCCAGCCCTGCAGGATGCACTCACTCCTCTCCGGACACCGCCAGCCACAGCCAGCCTGGGCTCCGGGAAGAAGCTGGGAAGCCAAAATCTCCGAGACCCTGGGTATCAGGACAAAGCAGAGCTGGGGCTGCTCTGGCAGAGCCTGGCACAACCAACCCCCCAGATCCCCTGGCAGCATCAGCAGCTGGGCTGGGTTTGTGCCCCAGTCCTGCCTGGGGACAAACCAACCTGAGCCCCCAGGCAGAGCCACCTGGGCCCACACACCACACAGACAAAAGCATGGCACGGACAAGAACGTCCTTTCTGATCCTTTCCACAGGTTTGGAAAAGATCTTGATTTTGCAGTTTACAGCCCAGCCCCAGTGTGAAACCCCAGGAACACCGAATGGCTGTCACCTTCTCAAAACACTCCGAGGTGCTCAGACCTTCCATCAGTCATTTCCCCATCAACACTTCATCCCTGGACTTGAAACCAGCTCCAGAAATGCCAACCAGAGGAGGCAGCTGGGAAGCTCCAGCGGGATCTGCCCTGCCTGAGATGCACTTCCCTCGGCAGCAACCCCTGAGCTGAGCCCCAGCAGGTGGGAAAAGCCATCACACAGGGATTCAGAGGGAATAACCCTTCCACACCTGCCGGGCCTGGAGCTCCCCTCACCTCACCTGCAGTCCTGGAGCTGCTCTGTGACAAGCACGAGGCCTTCAGGCCAGCACAAGTGCCAGACCTGGATTTTTGCCTTCCAGCTGCCCAACTGCCAGAACAAACCCACCCAGGCACCCTGAACAACAGCAGCTGCTTGCAGCATAATACTTCCAGAATTATTTCTGTCCCCCGAAAAATTAGTTTCTATCCTCCATCCATCTCTATCCAGTTAAAACAATAACTTTTTTTCCCTTTGGCTTACTCACCCATTAATTATGTCCTGGCACTCTTACAGATCTAAACACATGCATTGCTTAGCAGCTTTAATCCTGAATTATTCCTCCCTTTCCTGCAATCCAAAGCCTCCCTTGCCTGGGAAGGGGCAGGCTGTTCCAACCAGCAAGCTGTTCCTTTGTAACTCAGAGAGGAACATTCCTCAAGTTCTCCTGTTTATTGCGTTTTTATCCTCCCAGAACAGCCGAATTTACGGCACCGGAGCTCCAAACCTGCAGAGAAGAACTAAACTGACCTTAAAACTCCATCCTTCAGGGAAAAACAAACACTGGGCTACAAAAATAGTGCCTTTCCCTGCAAAACGTGTGTGTTACCAAACATCCCCGTTTCCAACTGCACTGCTGCTGCTTCCACTTTCTGAGAGCTGCTGGGATCAGCGAGGAGGAGGTGAAGGGCTGGTGGAACTGAGAGCACGCAGAGCTCCTTGGTGGCACAAAGAGCACTTCCAAGGAGGTGTCTCTGTAGATCCTGCAAGTGTCTCTTGTGGCAAACCTCAGCAAGGTGGGCATAAAAATATATATACAAAAAAAAAAAAAATATATATATGTGCCAGAGGCAACCCCTCTCCCCCTCAGGGTGGTGAGAGACTTCCAAGGAGCACTTGGTGGTTCCCAAAGTCAAACCCCACAGATGCCCGTGACACACACAGTGAGTTAATGCATTTTCCAAAGTGGAAAAAATAGGTTACTTAAAAATAGGTCCATAATCCAAACAAACAAGCACCCCGGTACTATTTCACAGAGGGAAAACAAGCAGGCAGGGACAGTGCTGGGACACAACCACACATGGCACCCCAGTGGCTGCCTCATGCTCCTCTCAAGGTTTTCCATCCTTGGAATGCAGGGCTGGGCACACTGACCAGGACTGCCAGGAAAAGCTCCTAGGCACAGTCCTGCCATCATTCCTCACCATCAATTGCATTATTCGGATTATTGCAGAGAGCTCAGAGCCCCTGGCAGGGCCTGAAGGGGCTCCAGGAGAGCTGCAGAGGCACTGGGGACAAGGCCTGCAGGGACAGCACACAGGGAATGGCTGCCAGTGCCAGAGGGCAGGGCTGGGTGGGATCTTGGCAATGAGGAATTGTCCCCTGGCAGGGTGGGCAGCCCTGGCACAGCATGAGGCAGGAGCTCCTCAAGGCTCCCATGTGCTGCAGGAGTGACAGAGCAATGGCTTTAATTAAAGAGTCCTCGTCCCTGCCAGCACCAGCTCCTAAAACTCAACCAGAGCTCTGGAGGTGCCACAAAATTAATCAGGCACGGCTGCAGGGGCTGGGGAAACGAAGGTGAGGGAAAATTAAAGTGTTCCAGAGAGCCCAGCTTGGAGCAGCCACGGGAGCAGAGCAGACTCAGCACGACAGCGCTGCCTCCACAGGAAACATCCCCAAATTCAGCAACAAAGAGAGTCTGGAGAGCAGGAGGGGGAAGCAGCAGGTCCCAGGGCTGCACCTGGAAACAGGGAGAAGGCAGAAAAGAGGCCAAAACCCCCACAATTCACAGCAGGGCTGCACACAGCTGGGCCAGCCAGAACAGGAACCACCCTGGTCCCAAAGGGCCTTTCCAGAGGCAATCCAGAGCTGCCCAGGGAGAGCCACGACTGTCCAGCCTGCCAGGAGTTTATTTATCCCTCTCTGGGTTCAAAGCAAAGCTAATTAACGGAGGAAACAGCTTTTTCAGCACTAATAAGTTTGTGCAATTAGGGCTCTGGGGAGCAGAATGCCAGGCTGGGCAGAGTCCAGCATGAAGGGCGGCCAGGGCTGGCACTGACCCTGGGCTTGGGAGCACCAGGGACAGGAGCCACTGCCAGTGCCTTTCCACCAGCACAGCCTCCAAGTGGGACAAGCAGCAGGACAGGGATCACCCCAGGGAAGCGCCGCTGTTCAGCCACCAGCTCGCAGAAAGGGATATTTTACTAACAAATCCCAGAATCCCAAATCCCTAGGGCTGGCACAGCCCTGCCAGCCCGTGCAGTGCCAGCTGTGCCCCACGGCCACCTTGTCCCCAGCCCAGAGCACTCAGTGCCACCTGCAGGGGACACCTGCAGGGATGGGCACTGCAGAGCTCCCTGGGCAGCCCCTAACACCAGGATGGCCTTTTAGCTCCCCTCCCTCCCCAGATGCCAGGCAGATCATGAACCACACCTCCCTGGAGGGTACCTCAGCTCCCCTGGGGACACTCACCCAACCCTCCAGCCCCTGCCCAGGGGAGGAGAGGGAATTCCCACAGGGAATTGCGGTGTACCAACACACCCAGGCAGCCCACAAGCCAAACACCAGCTGAGCAGCCACAGAAACACAAAGTGCTTTTCCTTCTCACTCCTCTTGGGATACGGCTCTGCTCCAGGCCCACCAGAGCATCCCAGACCCCGCAGCTGCACCACGAGGGATGTCAGGAGGCTCCATCCTCACCCATCTTCTGCTCCATGCCCTCCTGAGAGCAGAGGGTGGAAAGGACAGGAGGGCTGCTGCCTTGGAGTTCCACGTGGATGTGTGTATCCCTGCCCCACGGCGGGAAAGGCCAAGCCAAAGCCCGGTTTGGAGCAGGGGCCCCCCAGCAGCTCCCCCTGCACCCTCCTGCGGGAAGGGACCACCCCAGGGGCACAGCAGACATGGAGACAGCTGCTTGCCAAGGGAGCAAATAAATAAATCTAACAAGAAATTAAATTAAGATCCTCTCTCTGATCCAGCTGAGCATTACTCCAAGTTTCTGGGCCAAGCAGGGAAGGGAATGAGCTGGAGGGAGCCAGGAGCTCCCCAGCAGCCCCAGCGCTGCCCAGGCGGCCCTGCTCCTCCTCCTCCTCCACATGAGGCCACTTTGCTGCCAAAACACAGTTTTTCCAGCTCTCAGAATGGCAATTCCTCGAGATGAGCTTCACTCCTGAAGGAAGCCAAGGCTGGGCTTCCAACTGAGCTGGGGAAGAACGTGCACTTTCCCCTGGCACAGCTCTGCAAGTATTCTCACAACTGCATCTTGTCAAAGCAAGGAGGGCACAGGGAGTCGCTGTGCCCCGTGAACCCCACAGGTCCCTGGAAGGACAGAGCCCCTGCCTGTTCCTCTGCAGGCTGAGCCATCACTGAGCTCCCCATGGCTCCACCGAGGCCACGTCCTGCTCACAGCACAAAAGCCCTCGCTGCTGGTTTCAAGCCCAAACCCATCACTTCCCAAGGCAGAGGTTTTGCAGTGAAGGATTCACTTCCAATGGACCCCTGGGCCTTGGGATGGCAAGGACAGGGCTTGGGCACAGCCTCCTCACCCAGAAATTCACCTTCTCCCCTCGGGAATCAATGACAGCCACCAGCCTGGGGCTGCAGCCCCCCTTCCTCACCCTGACTTGGTCCCACAGGATGCTCCCTGGGTTTGAGGGCAGCTCCAGGTGCTCCAGGAAACACAGGAACAGCCGTGGGCACAGCCCTGCAGCTTTGGGCACTGACACGATCAGGATGTGGGTTTCACTTGCTTTTTAAACCACTGAGATAAGAGCGAGGATGACTCAAGAAGGGCTGCGATGAAGGAGTCAGGACAGGGAAGCAGGAGCCAGGGCAGGGGAAAGAAGAGAGAGAGGAGCTGCTGTGAGAGAGGAAAAGCCACCAAACCTGTGCCAGCCCCGCACCAGAGCCCAGCCCTTGCCACCCTCGGAGGCATCGCCCAGAAATGCCTCCACCCAACACACAGGCCAGAGCCCACCTCTGAGCTGCTGCAGGAAAGAGGGAAAACCCACACCACAACCCCTGACCTGCCTCAAGGATGCCAGAACAGGGACGGGAGAGGCCCAGGTCCCTGCGCATGCCAGAGCCCAGGAAGGAATTCCGTGCACAATGCAATAAGGCTCAGGGCGATGCAGACTTGCACCACTCCCACATTATTGCAAGGGGATCTGGGTCCCCCTGGATCTGCAGGGGGAAGATGTCACCATGGAGGGAACCAGGGATGAGCCCCAGCCATCCAAACCCCCACCTCTCCACAGTCAGCTTTCCTTGGATCTCCTACAAACACACCTGGAAGTGCCCACCTGTGCTGGGCTGCACAGAGGGCAAGCAATTAAAATAAAAACAACCCTAAATCCCACACGCCGGGTGCAGGTGATGTGATTCAAGGAGGAAGAGCCAGCTGAGCAAGATTAGTATTTCAAATGAGATGAAATTTAAGACATTTGACCCAAACAATGGGTCACATTTTCGATGGCCCACATAAAACTCATGTAAAACAGCCCCGGAGGATGTTCTGATAAGGACCAGAAAAAGGACCAAAACCTGGCTGATCTGGGCAACAGCCAGAGTACAGCAAATGAGCAGAAAGAGAGGGGGAAAATTCCTGCAAGTCCAGTTTGTCCCCGAGGAGCCTCGTTTGCCCCCTTTTAGGGGGTGTGAAAAGGTCCCAGGGCCGGGCTGCAGCCTGACAAATTCGGGCTAAAAATAACCAGGGCGGGTGCAAACAATGCCGTGGGGCCGTCACACATCCTGTGACAGCGGCAGGAGCCCCAACCTGGCCTCGGGCAGGGCCAGGGGCTCCTGCTGCCTGGCCTGGCCTCCAAACCCCCCACACCTCCTTACAGGGCTCCCGTGCTGCCCAGCGGAACCCAACCTCAGTGTGATCCCGGCAGGAAAAATTACCGATCAAAGATCAAGGCCTGAATTCGCCTCTGAGGGAGTCAAAGCCAGGAGAAAATCTGGTTTTCCCCGGGGTTCAGTCACCTGCTCTGGTTTTCCTGCATGAATAAACCCACCCGTTTCAAACTCTTGCTTAAAAATATCTCCCAGGAATTGGGACCATTCCCTAATCCTCTGTAAAACCTGCTGATGCATCCCCTGAGCGTGCAGAGCAGCCTCAGCAGCCCGAGCAGCGCTGCAGCCCAGGCTCCTGCTCTCTGCAAGCACTTCCCTGCATCGCCTGAGAAACTTCCCCGGTGCTGACATCTTATCGTTAAAATCCCGCCATCCCCACTAATTAATTTTATAAAACAAAATGAAGCACCTTTGCACGTTGGAAACCGTGTCAGAGCCGAGCGCTTTCACTTTCAGAAACGTCCGGCACTCACCTCTGCCTCCCACCGAGCAGCCAGCACCTTCTGCTTCCAGGGAAAGCCCCGGCAGAGCGCGTCCCGAGCCGGCCGAGGACATTCCCTGCCGGGAGCCGGGGGCGACAGCTCCGAGAGCTCCAAAGCCAACGGCCCAGAGGCCTCGGGGTCTGCGGAGCTGCGGCAGGGCAGGGCACGGAGCCCTCCCGGCCCCGGAGCAGGGCACACCACACTCGTGCAGCGCTGGGGCTCCATCCCAGCCAGCCAGGAGCCCCATGCGGGCTGGGGAGCCAAAGCACGGCCCGGAGCGGCACACGGCGCAGCAGCCGCCTCTCCGGGGGGATTTCTGGGGCTGCTCCCACCGGAGCCGGGGCTGCCTCCGCTCGCCAAGAGCAGAGCCAGCAGCTGAATCACCCAGGCTGCCACACTTCTGCAGGGCCTCCAAAAATAACCGCGCTGGAAATTCCTTGGAGGCACAAACCTCGCTTCACAAGGACTGCGGAGATCCAGTTTCCTTAGCGGAGCGGACTGCATGCGAGCGGGCCCGAGGGCCCAGGAGCACGGCCAGAGGGGATGAGGAGCCCTCGTCCCGGAGCCAGCCAGCAGCGAGCCACAGAGCCCATCCCGGGCGGGACAGACCCGCCGAGCTGCCCGGGCTCACACCCCGAGCTAACCGGGGCTCACATCCCCCGAGCCAACCGGGGCTCACCCCTCCCGACCTAAGCGGGGCTCACACCCCGAGCTGCCCGGGCACACACCCCTCGAGCCAACCGGGGCTCACGCACCCCCCGAGCCAACCGGGGCTCTCACACCCCCCGAGCCAACCGGGGCTCACGCACCCCCGAGCCAACCGGGGCTCACGCACCCCCGAGCCAACCGGGGCTCACGCACCCCCGAGCCAACCGGGGCTCACGCACCCCCCGAGCTGCCCACGGTTCCGCGGGTCCCCCACCCCAGGGCCAGCTCCTTGCCCCGCTCCCCGCGAGCAGCCGAGCCCTTCCCAGGCCGCCTTCTACCGAACACCAGCATCCAAGCAGCGCCCCAGCATCCCCCGAGCCCCGCGGGGCCGGGCTGCAGCCCGGGGGTCCCGCGGCGCGGCTCGGCGCTGCCGGTGCCCGCAGCTGCCCGGGGCCGGGCCCGGCGGGATTCGCGGCCAGCTGCGGCTGACCTCGGGCACCGCCACAAGGGCACGCTCGGAGCCCCCGGAGCCGGGCTCGGGGCAAGCCCGCAGCGCGCCGGCGGCTCGGCTCCCGCTGCCCGGCGGCTCCGGGGGCGCCGGGGACGGGAACGGGGCAAGCCGAGCGCCGGGGCTCCTCAGGTGGGACCCGCTGCTGCCGCCAGCGCTGGCTCCCGCAGCCGGGAACGGCCCCAAAAACAGCTGAGAGCGGAGTTCCCGGCACCGACCCCAGCTCCCGGGCACGCTCCCGGTACCGCGGGGCCAGCGAGCAAATAACACCGATTATCCCAAATCCCGCGAGCCGCTCCCGGCCGGTGCCTTGAACGAAGAAGAGCGCAGTATTCCCAGTGAGCTGAAACGTAAAACTTTGCACCCAAACAGCCGGAGCCCGCCGCAGGAGCAAGCAGGGGTCATTGCGGTCCCTGCGGGGTCCCGAAGCGCGGAGCACCGCAGCTCTTGCCCGAAAGGCGGAGGAATGGCCCCAAAACGGAGCGCGGGGGGGGCTGGCACGGCCTTCCCCGGGCAGCGGCCGAGCCCGGCGGGGCGGGCAGGGCACCCCGGGGGCACGGGCGGGGGGCTCACCTGCGATGGCCGAGTCGTCCAGGTGCGAGCCGGGGGCCCGCTCGGCGCGGCCGGGATGCTGCAGCAGCAGGAGGAGGAGGAGGAGGAAGAGGCCGCACAGCGCCCGCACGGCCCGGCCCGGCCGCGGCTCCATTTCCGCGTCCCCGCCGCCGTCAGCTGCTCCTCGGCATCGGCACCGGCTGGGGGGCCGCGGGGTGTCCCGGTTATCCCGGTTATCCCGGCTGTCCCGGCACCGCCGCCAGCTGCGGCCGCGCACCGGCTACCGGAACCCTCTGCCCCCCCGCCCCGCAGTGGTCTCTCCCACGACAGCCTCCCCCCCCGCCGCAGTGGTCTCTCCCGGGACAGCCCCAGTCCCCCCGTCCTCAGTGGTCTCTTCCCGGGGTAACCCCGCCAGCCCCTCTCCGCTCTGCCGGGATAACCCCTGTTCCCGCCACCTCCGCTGGCGTCTCCCCGGCCCGCTGCGCCCCTCCGCCGCCTCCCGGCAGCCGTGCCTCCCGGAAAACCCCGCTCTGTCTGTGCCGGGACAGCCCCGCACCACTCCCCCCCGCCGCCCGCGGTGGTCTCGTCCGCCCCCCCCCCCGCGGGCCGCGCGCTACGCACCGGGCCCAGGCGCCGCCGCGCGCGCTGACAGGGGGCGTGACCAAGAGCCAACGGGCCACACCCACCAGAGGGCGGGGCCAATGGGGGCGGGCGCGTGGCCACGCCCCCGCTCCCGCCCGCGCGCGCACGGCGCTGGCCCGCAGCGACCTCTGGCGGACAGAGCGGGAAATGGCGGGGCTCGGGGACCGGGACAGCGACAGGGACACAGGGACAGGGACACAGGGACAGGAGACACACAGCGACAGGGACACACAGCGATAGGGACACACAGCGACAGGAGACACACAGCGATAGAGACACAGTGACAGGGACACAGCGACTGGGACACACAGCGACAGGGACACAGCGACAGGGACACAGGGACAGGGGACACAGCGACAGGAGACACAGCGACAGGGACACAGCGACAGGACACACAGCGACAGGACACACAGCGACAGGAGACACACAGCGACAGGGACACAGTGACAGGGGACACACAGTGACAGGGACACAGCGACAGGACACAGGGACAGGGGACACAGGGACAGGGGACACAGGGACAGGGGACACACAGCGACAGGGACACAGCGACAGGGACACAGCGACAGGGGACACACAGTGACAGGGACACCGCGACAGGGGACACACGCGACAGGGGACACACAGCGACAGGGACACAGCGACAGGGGACACAGCGACAGGGGACACAGTGACAGGGGACACAGCGACAGGGGACACACAGTGACAGGGACACACAGTGACAGGGGACACAGCGACAGGGGGACACAGGGACAGGGACACAGCGACAGGGGACACACAGCGACAGGGGGACAGGGACACAGTGACAGGGGACACACAGTGACAGGGGACACACAGTGACAGGGACACAGCGACAGGGGACACAGCGACAGGAGGGACACAGGGACAGGGACACAGCGCGACATGGGATACACCGCGACAGGGGGGACACTTCATGATATGGGACACACTGAGACAGGGGACACACTGAGACAGGGGACACACCGGGACAGGGGAGACCTTGTGACAGGGGACAGACACGTCGCGATATGGGACACACCGGGACAGGGGAGACACTGCGGCAGGGGACACACCACGACACATGACACACCCGACGTGTGACACACCCCAACATGTCACCCACACGCCGTGTCACCCACCCTGGCTCTCTGCGCAGACATTCCAGGTTCCTGGCACGTGGTTCCTCAGCAGGGCTGGGGACATTTCGACACCTCCTGGAGCTGTGACACCTCCAGGGCCACATGCTCCCGGTGGCACGGCTGGACCGATGCCACCAGTGTGCCCACAGTCCACTGGGTGGGGGGGACGGGGAGCTCACATCTGTCCCACCCCTCACATCTGTCCCACCCCCATCTGTCCCACTGGGCCGGGGTGCTCCCAAGAAGTGACAGTCCTGTCCCTGGAGCCCCCCACCCTTGCCCCACGGCCCCGCTCTGGGGTGGGGGGCCCTTGGGGTCCCCCGGCCATGGCGGGTGTCCGGGCAGGGACACGGGGCTGGCTCCTGTCCAGGCTGATGTCCACTCTCCCTCGGGTTCTGGTCGCCGTGCTGGCTCCAGGGAAGATGCCGGCTGTGCGTGGGGGTCCCACACCTGCAGACCCCGAGATGAGGATGGGGACAGGCCATTCGGGTGGGGACAGGCCACTCCCTCCTGGGAACTTCCCCCCCTCCATGCCCAGGTGTCCCCCCAAGCCCCTCCTGCCCCAGGGACCCCCACGGGCTGTGGGTGCTGCTGGGGGGGACCTGGCCCTTATGGGGACCCCCAGACTGGGGGACCCGGCCCCCGGGGGGACCCCCACAGCACCCGGGCTCCCCTGGCCTGGCCCAGCGCAGCTCGGGGCTGGGGGGGGCACTCCTGCAGCACCCCGGAGACCCCCTGCTCCACCTTGGGGTGCACCAGGGGAGCCCCAGTTCCCCCAGGGGCAGCTGCCACCCCCTGTGCTGCCCCCCCTGTGCTGCCCCCCCCTGTGCTGTCACCCCCTGTGCTGTCACCCCCTCCCTAAGCACTCCCGGGGCAGCCCGAGGGCAGGGGCTGTCACCTCCCCCCCGCCGTCAGCCCCAGGCCGCCCCGGGTGGGTGGGCTCCCCTCCCTGCTCGCCCCCGCACCCCCAGAGCTCTGCCCCCCCCAGGCTGGCAGTGGCCGTGCCGGTGTGTCCCTGTCCCCAGCCCTGTCCCCAGCGTGGGCTCGGGGTGAGCGGCGGGGGCCAGGGGGGTCTCAGGGGTTTAGGGGTCAGGGATGGGTGCCCGGGGTGGGGGGTCAGGGGTGGGCTCAAGGGTGGGGGGCGCGGGAGGAGGGTCCCTGCGGCTCCCCGGCCCGGGGGCTGCTCGGGGCGGCTCCGGGGTCGTTCCCGGGGTGCTGCCCCAAAGGCTCCGCGGCTCGGCCCGCAGCCCCGAGTCGGTGCCCGCAGCCCGGGGCGGCGGCGGAGGGCGCGGGGGCTGCGCTGCCCCGGCGGGGCCGAGGAAGGAAGCGGCGGGCGCGGGGGGCCGGGCGCGGCGGGGGAAGTTTCTCCGCGGGACCGCCCGGGGCGGCGGAGGAGGCGGCCGCAGACTTCCTCCTCCTCCTCCTCTTCGTCCTGCTCTTCGTCCTCCTGCCGCTGCCGCCGCCGCCCCGGCCCCGCGCCCGCCGCCGCGCCATGCCCCGGGGTGAGTGCGGGGCCGGGGGCACCGGGGAGGGCCGGGGGTCCCGCGGCCGGGGGTCCCCGCCGGGCCGGGCGCCGAGCGGGGGGCGGGAGGAGCCGCCTGTCGGGGCCAGGGCGGGGGCGGCGGGACCCGCCCGGAGCGGGACCACGGGGGATAACGGGGCTGCCCGGGATAACGGAGCTGCCGGGAGAACGGGGCTGGGATTAGCGGAGCTCCGCGGACGAGGGGACCGCGGGGATAACGGACCCGACAGGGATAACGGGCGCTGGGGATAACGGGACGGCCGGGGTAACGGGGGACCGCGGTGCCGGAGAAGCGGAGATTGGGGCGGGAGCGGGCCCGGCAGCAGCCGGGGCTGAGCGGGGACAGAAAGTGGCCCGGCCCGGTCCCCCCGACCCCGCACCCGCCGAATCTGCGGCCGCACCCCCGCCCGCTCCCGGGCCCGGCGCTGCCGGGGCTGCGCTGACACCGGGGGGCGCTGCACGGCCGGAGGGACCCCGACCCCCGTCCTGACCCGCGTCCCCCTGCACTGACCCCCTGCACTGACCCCCCTGCACTGACCCCCTGCCCTGACCCCCTGCGCTGACCCCCCACTGACCCCCTGACCCCCCTGCACTGACCCCCTGCGCTGACCCAGCGCCCCTGCTCTGCTCCCCACTGCTGTGATCCCCCGACCCCGTGCAATGCGTACTGAGCCCCCACCCTGAGCAGCCTGCACTGACCCCCCCGGCACTGCTCCACTGCTCTGACCCCCTGATCCCCCTGACCTGACCTGGCCCCCACACTGACCCCAGTGACACCTCCAGGTGTTCCCCCACGCTGACCCCACTGCCCCCTGCCCTGCCCGCCGCAGTGACCCACTGACCCCCCGTGTGACCCCACGCATCCCTTGCGGGCCCTGCCACGCGTGTGCAGCAGCCAGGACCTGCCAGCGCTGTCCCTGCGGCCCTGGGTGCTTGTCATGGGGTCCCCTGGGGTGCCCCTGGGGTCACTGGGTCAGCATGGGGACACCCGTGGGTCCCCTGGAGCCTGCGGGGGGGGCTGGGGGCTGCTGGCTTCCCCCGCTTGGCTCAGGGGAAGGAGAAGCCACCGAGGTCCTGAGGTACCGTTTGTGGCCTATGGGGACAAGCTGTGGTGGCAGTGTGGCGGGAGGGGGCCCATGGGGACGGGCTGTGGTGGGAGGGGGCCGGCCCAGGCGCCAGCAGTGCCTGTGGGCAGCTGTGGAGCTGCTGGGCCGTGCTGGCCACGGTGCAGGTGCAGGTGTGGGCTGTGCCCTCGTGCGTGGAAGTGGGGTTGGTTTGGCCGTGGCCCAGAGAGGCGCTGGAGCAGCACGGGGCTGCCAGCCTGCACTGGGACCCGCTGGAAGCCAGGGAGACTGGCCTGGCCTGGCTGGCTCCATCATCCATCCATCCATCATCCATCCATCCATCCATCCATCATCCATCCATCATCATCCATCCATCATCATCCATCCATCATCCATCATCCATCATCCATCATCCATCCATCATCCATCATCCATCATCCATCATCCATCATCCATCCATCCATCATCCCTCCATCATCCATCCATCATCCATCATCCATCATCCATCCATCCATCCATCATCCATCATCCATCATCCATCCATCCATCATCCATCCATCATCCATCATCCATCCATCATCCCATCCATCCATCATCCATCCATCATCCATCCATCATCCATCCATCATCCATCCATCATCATCCATCATCCATCCATCCATCCATCCATCCATCCATCATCCATCATCCATCCATCATCCATCCATCCATCCATCCATCCATCATCCATCCATCCATCCATCATCCATTCCCCCCATCCCGGATGTCCCTGCTCCAGCACAGTGGGACAGTGCCCAGCTCCAGGAGGGGTCCCCCCATGGAGGCCCTGCCTGGGTCCCCCCGTGTCCCGGGGCTGTGGCAGCGCTGGAGCAGAGGCCGAGGGCCGGGGGTGGCCGTGGTGCGGAGCAGAGCAGGGCCCGGCCTGGAGGGAAATCAAATGAGGAAATTAGTCATGACAGCTGGAAAATGAGGGAAATCAAAATCCCCCGACTCAGCACGGGAGTTATTTTAGCTGCCGCGGCAGAGCCTGGGGCAGAGCTGGCGGCCCCTGGGGGGTCCCTGCGTCCCCACCACGGCCATGGCCCCCGTGGGGTCCCTGCTTGGGATCCAGGGATTTTAGCAGTTGGATTGATTTCCTGATTCTGCTGCTGGCAGGCTGCAGGGCCGGGGGCGAGGCTGTGCCTGCCCCCAGAGCAGGAGTGCCCCCGGTGAGCCGGGCACGTCCCTGGGGCCGGGCGGGAGCCGCGGCTGGGGAGGGGTGCCCGGGGCAGGGCGGGGAGCACGGGGCAGGGCAATGGGAGCACGGTGGGCTGTGGGTGCCCGCAGTGGGGTGTGCCGGCGGCTGTGGGGCGGGGAAGGGCTGCCTGGGGCGTGCAGGGTCGGTTCAGGGAGGTTTTGGGCACCGTGGGACGGGGAGCTCACGGGGGCGGCTGCTCCACTTCCCCGGCGGAAAACCCCCGGGGGCTGCCCCGGCCGGGAGCGCTGGCAGAGGGTTTTGCTTCCCTTTTCTGCTGAAGAGATGAGTCGCTTTTCCCGTGCCAGGGGGTGGCGATGGGAGGGGGGACCTCTGCGTGTCACCCCCAGCCCCCCGCACGCCCCCCGAGTGCCCCCGCAGTGAGGAGCGTGCCCGGGGGGGCTCGGGGTGCCGAGCCCCGGGGCTGGGCACCCTGCAGCCCCCCGTGCTCCCACCCTTCCTGCCCCGGGCCCCTCTGGTGGGGCTGGGAAGGGGCAGGTGTCCCCACGGGCTGTGTCCCCCGCGGGCTGTCCCCTCAGCCCCCACGAGGCCGCTTTCCCCCCGGCATCCCGGGGGGCTCGGAAGGGTTAAATGCGCGGCCGGCCGGATCTCCTGGCAGAACAGAGCTGGCCTTGTGCCGGCAGCGGAGCCGGCAGCCGGCGGTGGGGCACACCAGGGCCGAGGCACCCACCCCGCGTCCCCGGACCGGCCCGTCCTGCCCTCGGGAGCCCCGGCGTGGCTGCAGGGACACGCTGATCTCCAGCCCCTGCCTGGCACCATCCGGATGCCCCCGGGCAGCCCCTGCCCTGTCCTGGAATGGGGTTCCTTTGGCAGGGCTCCTGTCCCGGGCGGGGGGACACAGGGGCCCAGGGGGCAGGGCACTGGTCCCTCCTCATCCTCCCCGGGAGGATAGGCGCGAGCTGGGGGCTTGGCTGGGGCTGGGGGGCCGGTTGGGACTGTGATGTGGGGGCTGTGGCCGCACACCTTGGCCCCCCTGGCACCCACATCCCTCCATGGCACCCTGACAGACTTGGGGCTGCCGCGGGGGCTCGGCCCTACACAGCCCCCTCCTCAGCGAGGCTTCGCCCCGTGAGCGTGGGCCGTGCCTGCAGGTCCCCTCCTTGTGCCACGGGCACCTCGTGCCTGGTGCTGGCAGTGCCAGGGCTGGCAGGAGCCAAAACGCTCCTGGGTGAGCCTGCAGCTCCTGTGTGGCCCCTCCATGGGCACCGCGGTGTGTGCCCACGCTTGCTGTGTGCTGGAGACAAACCTGGGGACACTGGGGCTCCACACCCCGAGGTGATGGGTGATGGAGAAGTGACCCCTGGCCTCGAGCCCCTCCTTCTCCTCCTCTTCCTTTCCCTCCTCCTCTTCCTCCTCCTTTTCTTCCTCCTCTCGATTTTCCAGTGGTGATGCCCTTCATGGGCACGAGTGTTTCCTCTGGGGATGGGATGGGATGGGATGGGATGGATGGGGATGGGGATGGGATGGCTCCTGCCAGGTGCAGCCCATCCCAAGGTGTCCACGGTCAGTTTGGGCTCGGCCTCAGCCGTGTGTGCCATGTGTGGGATGGGCACAGGGCCAGGCTGGCGCTCGGGGCTGCTTCGGGTCCAGACTGAGTCAGAGGGGCCAAATGGGGCCTTGGGGTGACAGGGGCAGCTGTGTCCCACTGCAGGGGCTGCCCTGGGCTATCCCCCTGCCCTGGGAGCCCTGGGCCAGGGGGTGGGGTGGCTGCAGGACAGAAGGGGCACAGGGGACATGGGTGGCAGTTACAGCCCCTGTGGAAGGTGCCTGTCCCTGAGGGGGGCCCTGTGCAGCCACGGAGGAACCTCAGCCTCCCACATCCCATCCATCATCCATCATCCATCATCCATCAGTCCTGATCCCAGACCCCCTGATTCTGGTCCCATGTCCCTGATCCTGCTCCTCCCTCTGCTCATGCTCCCATTGCTCCGATCCACTTCCTTCTTCCACTGCCCTGCTCCAGCTCCTCCTGATCCAGTTCCTTCTCCCACTGTCCTGGTCCCCTTGATCCTGATCCCATGGTTTTCATTCTGGTCCCATCATCCATCCTCCATGCTGCTGCTGCCCCCCGTGTCCCTTGTCCCACGGCCCCACGCCGTCCCCCCCAGCCCTGCAGCCCAGCGCTGCCCGGCCCGCCCCGGGCTGAGCAGCTGGGGCGTGAGGAAACCTCCGGGCTGCCTTCGCTCCCATCCCAAGCTGGAGGCCAAAGGCCGGCACTGCGTTTGCGGCCCCCGGGGACCCCGCAGGCGACTTCCTGCGGGGGTGGGGACGGGGGGGCCGCCTGCGCCGGCCCCGCTGCTCCCCGATGGCACGGCAGGGATGCGGGGATGCGCGGGGGAAGCTGAGGCACGGCAGCCCCCCGTGCCGGTGCCGGGGGTCGGGGCACAGCCAGGCAGGGCGGGGGTCACGGCACAGCCGCAGGAAGCCGCGTGTCAGGGCGGGAAGAGGAAGAGCCGCTTCCCCATCCGAGGGGGCAGGGACGGGCTGGGGCTCGGCCCGGGGGGCTCGGGCGCTTCCCCCTTCCCCAGCCCCGCGGACTCAGCGGGCTCGGGGCAGCGGGGACCCCCGGCCCGGGACTCCGGGACTCTGCGGCTTCTCTGCCCCGCCACTTTGCTCCCTGCCCGCCCCTGGCACACGAGCGGGGCTCCCATCCTCCCGCAGGGACCCCGTGGGTGGGCAGCAGCTGCCCCCGGCAGGAGCCCGGGGGAAAGGGCTGCCGGCCCCAGCCCAGCTCCGTGGGGTGCCCCCGCCTCGGCCGGGCAGCGCTCGGCACGCCTGGCTCCGGCCAGCAGCAGGAAGGGGAGCAGGATGCAGCCCTTAATGGGAATCGCAGAGGGAACCTGAGGAAGGAAAACGCGCGCCGGGACTGGGGATAAACACAGCTGCCGGAGCGGACGCTGGCTCCGGGGCCGCGCCAGCCGCAGCGCCAGCCCGCCGGGACCAGCCCCTGCCCCGCTCGGTGTGGGCAGCACGGGGCTGGGACAGACGGTGACAGCCCGTGTGGCAGCCCCGGCATGGCCCTGCTGCCCGCCGGGGGCTGGAGGCACGGCACGGCACGGCACGGCACGGCACGGCACGGCACGGCACGGCACGGCACGGCACGGCACGGGATGGCACGGGGTGCTGCCACAGCCTGGCTGGGCTGGGGGACGATGCGGTCCCCATGCACACTGGCCATGGTGGCGCACGCGTGTCCCTGGGTGATGGCAGGCAGATCCCCATTGGGGGGGTCTCTGTCGGGGGGGTTTGCCTGCCTGGGAAGCTCATCTGGGCACTGGGTTGGATGGTGAACAAGGGGGTGACCTCTGTGCAGCCCCCGTCCTCGGGGCGTCACAGCAGGGGGACCAGGCTGCCCCAGCCCCGGAGCGTCCCCTCCCTGAGCCCGTTCTCTTCCCGCAGGCTGCTGAAGGGGACGCCAGGACGCCGGGATGCAGAGCATCAAGTGCGTGGTGGTGGGCGACGGGGCGGTGGGCAAGACCTGCCTGCTCATCTGCTACACCACCAACGCCTTCCCCAAGGAGTACATCCCCACCGTGTTCGACAACTACAGCGCCCAGAACACGGTGGACGGCAGGACTATTAACCTAAACCTGTGGGACACGGCCGGCCAGGAGGAGTACGACCGCCTGCGGACGCTTTCCTACCCCCAGACCAACGTCTTCATCATCTGCTTCTCCATCGCCAGCCCGCCCTCCTACGAGAACGTCAAGCACAAGTGGTACCCCGAGGTGTGCCACCACTGCCCCAGCGTGCCCATCCTCCTCGTGGGCACCAAGAAGGATCTGAGGAACAACCCCGAGACCATGAAGCGGCTCAAGGAGCAGAACCAGGCGCCCATCACCACCCAGCAGGGCATCAGCCTCTCCAAGCAGATCCGCGCCGTCAAGTACCTGGAGTGCTCGGCTCTCAACCAGGAGGGCATCAAGGATGTGTTCACCGAGGCCGTGAGGGCCGTGCTCAACCCCGTCCCCGCCAAGCCCAAGAAGCCCTGCGTGCTCTTGTGACGGGGCTGCCCAGAGACCATCCTGCCCCTGCCCCCGTGCCCCCACACACCTCCTGCCCCCCAGCCACCCCCGTGCCTCCATGGGAGCGGGGCCGCCAGCCCGAAGCCTCCAGCTTTAATAATACAGACCTTGTTTGCACTAACTGGCCTCCTGCCCCGGGGCACCGGGCTCCCGCCCCGCCCGGCTCCCAGCGGTCGCTTTTGGTGACGCCTCTGCCGTCCTGACACAGCAACGCTTCCTGAGAAGGGGACGCCCAGGGTGGGCCAACCCCGCTCCAGCCCTGAGCGCCCCACGGGGACCTGCCACCTCCACCCTCTACACCAGCTGGGGCACAGGGGGTCCCCAGCCCCTCTGTGCCAGCCCTGGCACTCGCCCAGCCCGGAGCATCTCGCTGGCACTGCCTCCTCCTGCCCCTGGTGGCACCAGGGGCTCCTGGGGGGTGTTTGGGGTGAGCCCCACACCAGAGACCTCCACGGCTGCTGAGAGCAGAGCCAGCGTGGCCGGAGTAAAGAGTTCTTGCCCTGGCTGGTGCTGGAGCTCCACAGGGCAGCAGGACTCACCTGTAACCAGCTGCCCCCAGAGTCGCTTCTCCTTAAATAAAAACCTGCCCAGGCCCCCCGTGTCCTGTGCTCTCCCAGACGCACCCACCTTTCCTGGGCATGGGGACACTGCCTGGAGGGACACGGGTGTCACTGGCCCCAGCTGGGCTGGGACCCCTCACCAGGCCAGGGCCAAGCTGAGGGTGCTCATGGTGCCTGCCAGGGCTCTCTTCTGGGGGGAACAGCCAGGGGAACATTGGGATGTCCCTGCCATGGCCAGTCCTGACCCCACCATCTCTGTGCCCAGCTGAGCTCCCACCCAGGGGCTTGGGGACATTGTAAGGGACAGCAACGGAGACAGTGCAGGAGGTGGCCACGGGGCCATTGAACTGTGGGAATGGGGACACTGAGGATAAGGACATTGCAGGAGCTGGCACACGAGTGGGGTTCCCCCCTGGGCAGCTCCCAGCCAGCCCAGCCCCAGTACTGCCTCTGGAGCGGCAGGTGGGGGGCAGAGCCCTGTGTTCCCATGCCCAGGGGTGTCCTTGGTGCTCCCGTGTGCTGCGGCTGGCGATGCCAGCAGCGAGGGAGCAGTGGCATCCCCAGCCGCTCTCGCCACCCCCCCCGGCACGTGCTGGCGGGCGGCCAGGCCCGGACACGGGCCCCTTGTCCGGCCCCGGGGCCTTCCTGCAGGAAGGGCAGAGACCCGGCGCCCGCCACAAGCCGCCTTTGTTCCCTGCTCCCGCCTGCAGCCAGAGCCGGGGCAGGCGTGGGCAGCGGGGCCGGGGGGCTCCGGCCACGGCCGCGCCTCCCGGGGCACGGCAGAGCGGGGGCCCTGCAGACCCCACCCCGGAGCCCACGGCCAGGGGACACGGCCCCAGGGGCGCTGCACAGCCACGGGCTCGTGGGTCCCTGCTGCACCAAACCCTGCTCCCACCATGGGCATCCAACAGCCCTGTCCTGGTCTGTCTGGGGGGCGAACCCCACGGCCACCTCCTGCTCCCACTGTGCTGGATCCCTACAGCCACGTCCTGGTCCCACAGTGGGGATCCCCAAGGCCGTGTCCTGGTCCCACTGTGGGGCTGGCGAGGTGCCACCCCGGTGGGGTTGGGTGTAGAAGTGGGTGCTGGGATGAGGAGGGGAGCCTGTGATGCCAGGAGCGGGACACAGCCCTGCCCTGGCCGGCACAGCAGGATGAGCTCATGGCTCTTCCCCTCCCAGCTGCTCCCGGGGCGGCCGCAGCGAGGGCAGGGCCCCACCATGGCCCGGGACAGGAGGAACCAAGCCCCCGGCAGCTCCCCTGCCCATGCCCAGCTCCAGCCGTGCCAGCCCCAGCCCTGCTGGCTCCAGGCTCTGTCCCCGGGGCTGTGCTGGCCCTGGCCCCACAGCATCCCTACGATCTGCAGGATCCGCAGCCAAGTCAGCGGCCCCAGGAGCTGGGCGGGGAGCGGGGCCGCCAGCTGCGGGGTGGGCTCAGTCCCACGCCTCCAGCCCGGCTCCTGGCTACTTCCCAGCCTCACTGAGCCTTCCCGGGCTTCATCCGGCACCCAGGGGCCACGTCCCACACCACAGCCCCAGGAGCCAGGATCCACAGCCCACACCCCAGCGATCCACACCCCACACCCCAGCACCAGGATTCACATTCCAATCCCAGGGATCCACACCCCACACCCCAGCACCCAGATTCACATTCCAACCGTGGCAATCCATACCCCACACCTCAGCAATCCATGCTCCACACCCCAGCACTCAGGATTCACATTCCACACCTCAGCAATCCATACTCCACACCCCAGCACCAAGGATTCCCATTCCACACCCAGCAATCCACACCCCACATCCCAAGATTCACATTCCAGCCCCAGCGATCCACATCCTGCAGGGATCTGCATGCTGAGCCCCAGCTCCAGGGATCCACACCCCAGAACCCAGTGGTCATATCTTGCATCCCAGCTCCAACAGCCAGGATCCACATCCCACACTCCAGCCCCAGTGCCCAGGGTCCATGTCCTGCAGCCATTCCAGCCCCCACCCTGCCCATGGTGCTGGTCTGGACCTGCTGGCTGCTCCAGGGCCGTGCCAGGCTGGGCCAGGTGGAAATGCTATGGAGGTTGCCGAGAGCTCACAAAAATACTTAGTGCTTTATTTCCACCTCAAAGCCAAGGCGCCGCGGGGGCAGCGCGTCACACGCATGCAGGGACACGGATGGAGCCCATGGATGGGGACACCGACGATGGACACGTGCAGCAGGACCCGCTCGAAGCCAGCTCGGCCCCAGCTCTGCCAGGGCCCCGCAGCTCCCGCTGGAGGAGGCTCTGCCCAGCCCTGGGATGAGCACCGGGACATCCCAGGGGACTCTCGGTGGTGGCTGTGCTCAGGTGAAGGGCAGGGAGGGACCCACGCCAAGCTGGCCAAGCGTGGGGTGGCACGAGCCCTGGCAAGTGCAGACCTCCCCAAAATCAAGCCAGCTCCAGGTGCCCCTTCCAGCAGCATCGCAGGAGGAACTTGGGGACACTGTCAGCCCCCATCTGCCATCCAGCCATGTCCCCTGCGCCCTGGCAGCCAGAGCTGCACACTGGGAGCACTGCTGAACCCCAGCAGCTCCCGGCTCCAGCCCCACGGCACAGGGGAAGCCATGGGGACATTGGGGCAAAGACCTCCAGCACCAGCACACTCACCCTTCCTCCTCAAACTGGGTTGGAACGGGCACAGCGCCCCTGGAACAGCCTGTGCTGCTGGGGGGCTTCTGGGAAAGGCAGGAGTGAGACGTGGATGCTGCCAGCACCTCTCTGCCCCGTGTGCTCCCACCCTGCTCCAGGCAGTCCCTGCACAGCCCAGCACCTTCCCGCTCCCCTCCCGGGCACTCAGGCACACATGGGCCAGGACCCTGCCCCAGTCCAGTGGGAGACCTGTGCCTGAAGCCAGCCCAAAAGGCCACCAGCCCTTTTTGAGGACTTGCCCCAAGACCCCCATCCTGGAGGAGGAACCGTGAGACCCCCCAGGCCAAGAAAGGACAGGGCAGGGCTGGACCCCCGTGCCCCGATACCAGGAGCAGCATCCTGCTCTCCCTGGAGCATTCTCCAAAGCAACAGGCAGCAGGTTCCTCCTGTGTCCTGCCCTCCTGGAGCTGGAGGGAGCCAGGACAGGGGGTCCCTGGAAGAGCCCGCAGCTCCCCTGGGGCAGAGCTGCAGGGGCAGGAGGGACAGACACTCAGGGATCTCGGGAGGATCCTCGCAGCAGCTCCACAGCAAACACCCGGCCCCGGCAGGACAGGGAACAGGAGCCCCCAGCAGCGGGGCTGGCTAGAAGTGCTTGTCCTCCAGCAGCGAGCTCACCACCAGCTCCTTGTTGCCGAAGTCCCAGAAGGCAGTCATGTGGAAGGCCATGTTGGAGAGCACAACCAGGTACTCCAGGAAGGCGAAGACAGTGTACACTGCGGGAGGAAACACAGCAGCTGAGGGGGACCCACAGCCGCATCTGCCCCAGGAGCTGGGGGGTCTCTGGGCCACCTGTTTGGGACAGCAGAGCAGGGGCTGGGGGGCTCGGACCCCACCAGGGAAGAAGCGTGGCTGGGCACCTGGAGCTTCCCTGGGACGGGATTTGGAAGGCAGGGTGTCACATTAGGAGGATGCCAGACAGGAAGAATTCTTGGACATCAGAAGGAATTTTTTCATAGAAGGGGTGTTCAGGCATTGGAAGAAGCTGCCCAGGGAGGTTCGGAGTGCCCATGCCTAGAAGTGTCCAAGGAAGGCCTGGAGGTGGCACTCAGTGCCCTGGGCTGGGGACAAGGTGGGCATGGGGCACAGCTGGGACTTGCTGATGCCAGGGATCTCTTCCAACCTTGACGATCCTGTGATTCAGTTATTCTGGGACCACCCAGCCCCTTCCCCACACGCCCGCCCGGCAGCCCCCTCACCTCCGGGGCCGCAGTACCAGTTGTGGTGGAAGTAAACGCACACGGCGAACGCGAACGTGATGAAGGTGAAGAAGAAGAGCAGCTGCTTCCACTTGTACGACTTGCGCTCCTGGAAGAGGCCAAGGGCTGCGTGATGCCAGAGCAGCCATGCCATGCCATCCCCTCCCCTCCCATCCCAGGGAAGCTCTGCCCTGCCCCGCACAGCCCCGGGGGTCTCTGCACCCTGGCTCCTTGCGCAGAGCCCCCCAGGCCAGCCCCAGGGGTGGCTTGGGCAGGGCTGGGTGATGCCAGAGGCACACGGGACTCACACAGACATGGAGATACAGGGCATGAGGGAGTCACGGGGTCCCAGCAAATATGGGGCCCCCGGTGCCGGGGTGCTCAGGGGACTCCTCGAGGATGGGCCAAGGCTCTACCAGAGGCAGGTCCCCTGGCCCAGGTGGCTGCAGGTGGCCCCAGGGCACAGGGAATTTACCGGGTGCTGCACCCCGTCACCCACAACAGCAGCAGGGAGGAGGAAACCACATGAAGGGCGGCAGCCGGGGCGGGTGCTGCGCTGGAGAGCTCGCCCAGCATGCCCTGGCAGCGGAGGGGCCCCATCCTGCCCCCCAGCACCGCCTCTGCTGGGGCAGGGACAGAGCACGGGGATGCTGCCAGCGGCCCCACGCCCCCAGCTCACTGCTTCTGTCCCCCAGAGCTCAGCCTGTGTGACAACCCAGGGGCCAGGCCTGTCCCCTGTGATAGGCTCCCCAACCCACTGCCCAGCACCCCAAAGCTGGGGCTGTGGGTGCAGGGACCCCCGGCAGCCACAGCAGCTACTGGCTCCAATTCCCTTCCTCTATTTCTCCCATCACACTGAGGGTCATGGATAAGGATCCTACAGCCTGGGGGGCAGAGGAACCCCAAGCCATGTCTGGAGCCCAAGGAGCAGGGGGGCTGCAAGGGGGGACAGCCCCACAGAAGGGGCTGGGGATACCACAGAGAGCCCTGGCTGTTACAGGTGGGAGGGGAATTTCCCCCACGTCTGACACTTCACGTGAGACAAAGATTCCATTCCGAGGGAGTGCTGATAATAAGGAAAATTTAAATTGCCCCATCACACTTTCCATTACCCCCGGAACGCGTGCCAGGGGCCGGGCCAGGGAGGAAAACCCAGAGAGGAAGGACGGATTCAGGGGCACTTCACCACGTGGGGACACGCGGGTGACGCCACCTCCAGCCCACGGGGCCTGGGCTGGTCCTTCCTGCTGGGACCCACGGTCCCTGTGGCCAGCAGCGGCTCAGCCGGGCGCGGGGTGTGAGGAGCAGCGGTGGCACCGGGAGCAGCAGAGCCCCGAGCCGGGGCGCGGTGCCGAGTTTCACACCGGAAAAGCGGCTGGGAACAGCCACTGTCACCGCGCTGCCACCGCGCTCCCACGGCAAACGGCTGCGCCGAGCCCCGGCGGAGCCCCGCCGCACCCACACAGCCCTGCCGGGGCCTCCGGGGACCCGCCGGGGCCTCCAGGGAGCTCCCGGGAGCACCGAGGCACGGAACTGCCTGGGTCATCCAGCTCCAACCCCTGCAGGAGCCCGAGATAGGCCTGGGAGAGCCACCCCGGTCACCACCGTGACCTTGCACCTCGGGGTGTCCCCTGAGCTCCCCCTCTCCCGGTCTGGGCTGAGGATTATCACACGGATTATTAATTAGGTGTTAATCCCTAATTCCAGGGCACAGCTGGCTCAGCCCAGTGCCAGGGGATCACAGGGCGCAGTCCCCAGGAGGTGGCACCTGGTGGCATGCCACGATGCTGAGCAGAGCTGGCTTGGAAGGTGGCACCTCGGGAAGGTCCCTGCAGGAGCACGGGCGGGATGCCAGGCACAGCAGGGGGACTGGGGTGCATGGGGACCCCCGTGGGATGTGGGAGCTGGAGTGCCACCCTGCCCTGCTGCAGGAGGAAGGGAAAGGGCCAGCACAGAGGGAGCTGCAGGAGCTGCTGGATGGAGGAGCTGCCCATGCCCTCGCCGGTGTGGGCTGGACTCACTGCCCTGCTCAGGGCTCAGGCAGTGCCAGGCACTGTCCCTGCTTCCCATGGCCCCAGCTTTGTGGGGATCCCCCACCTGGGGACAACCCAGGGAGCCAGATGGTGGCCAGAGGAGGGCACCAAGATTAGAGGGGTGGAGCACCTCTGCTGTGAGGAAAGACTGGGAGAATTGGGATTGCTCAGCCTGGACAGGAGCAGGAACCCCCAGCTCAGAGCCCGGGAGAGGAGCTGGCAGCTCCAAGCACCCGGGTAAGAAGCCACCAAACTCTAGCTGCCTGTGAGGAAAAAGGAGCATTAGAAAACCCCAAGGACTGACTCCCAGCTGAGCCGGTGCCAGGCTCCCCTGTGGCTTGGCTGTGACTGCCGGGCTGGCACAGCTGGGGCTGCCAACTTCCTCCTGGCAGACAGAGCGGGGCACGCGTGGCCCCTGCAAGCAGTCACACAGCCACCCGGCCCTCCGTGGCTGCATGTGTGTCTGGCTCAGAAAAGCACAGGGGAATTATATTTAGTGCCCAGCTGGCGGGCCGGAGCTGAGGCACATTCCCCAGCAGGCAAAGGTGAGTCAGGAGCAGGAGGCTCTCATTCCAGGACATGCTCTGGGGTGCTGCTCCCAGCCCAGGACACGCTCTGGGATGCTGCTCCCAGCCCAGCCAGCCCAGGACACGCTCTGGGATGCTGCTCCCAGCCCAGCCAGCCCGGAGGCACGCTCTGGGGTGCTGCTCCCAGCCCAGCCAGCCCGGAGGCATGCTCTGGGATGCTGCTCCCAGCCCAGCCAGCCCGGAGGCACGCTCTGGGGTGCTGCTCCCAGCCCACAGAAGGCACTGGGGGTCTCATTCCCTCACCCTGGGGGAGCCCCAAGCCCTGCAAATGCAGCTCTGAGGGCTGAGGTGGCTGCTGTGAGCTACCAGCAAGGAGACACAGGAGCCTCCTGCTTCTTCCACCGCCTCCAGAGAGAAGAAGGACTGTGCCTAGCCCCCAGTTCCTGATGGGGACAGGGATGACAGTGACTCAAACGGCAACAGCTCACTCTGCAGGGACCTCCCAGGCACTGGTTCTGCCCGGGAGCCACCAGCCCTTTCTGCAGGGCTGTGTGTCACACAGCAGACCCAGCTCCCCTCGAGGGTTTCCGGGCGTGTGCAGAGAGCCCGGAGCCGAAGGGCCCCACACGGAGCTCAGCTATTCACAGAGGGCTCGTCTGAGCCACCGGCAGCGCTCCCAGGGGCACTGCGAGCAGCTGGGGTGAAACCACGCGTGCTCACCAAGGTGCTTGTGGTCCCTGCTGCTCACACAGCCCTGCCGGGCAGGGACACAGCTCAGCCACCCTGCTCCAGCTCCAGGGGACACAGGGGGCTGTGCCCCAGAGGCTCCTGTGCCTTTGCACTGGCTCAGCCCGCGTGCCTGCGGATGCCAGGGGACTGGGACATTGTGGGATAGAGCCCAGGGGCCAGTGGCACAGCAGGACCCAGCTCCACTGGCCACAGCATGGACTAGAAGTGACCTTAAAGCCACCCAGTGCCACCCCTGCCATGGCAGAGACACCTTCCCCTGTGCCAGGCTGCTCCAGCCCGTGTCCAGCCTGGCCTGGGGCACTGCCAGGGATCCAGGGATGGAATTCCATCCCAGCCCCTGCCCACCCTGCCAGGGAACAATTCCTCATTGCCAAGATCCCATCCAGCCCTGCCCTCTGGCACTGGCAGCCATTCCCTGGCTCCTGTCCCTCCATCCCGTGTCCCCAGTCCCTCTGCAGCTCTCCTGGAGCCCCTTCAGGCCCTGCCAGGGGCTCTGAGCTCTCCCTGGAGCTTCTCCTCCCCAGGTGAGCCCCCCCAGCTCTCCCAGCCTGGCTCCAGAGCTCCAGCCCTCCAAGCATCTCCGTGGCCTCCTCTCATGGGCCTGAGCCAGCAGCCCAGTGGCCACCACATGCACACACTGGTGTGTGCTGGAGCTAGCAGCCCTGAGCTGGGGGGGAAAGTGTGTTTGCAAACAAGAAGTGAAACCGCTCTGCCCCACTGCCCAGCTCTGCAGCTCAGGGCCGGGGGGAAGGAGGGTTTTAAGGGCGAGCAGCCAGCCAGGAACAGCAGAGCTGCCAGCCCAGGTGGGCACTGCCACACCACGGCCAAGCACCAAGCACGGGCTGCAGTGACCAGCCACAGCTGAAGGCTCCCAGGCTCCATTTCCCTTTTCCACAGAATCTCTCTCCTCTGCTTTGCCCCCTTCCCTCCTTTTCTCTCTCCTGCTTTCTCTTTTCTCCCCTCCCACAGAGCTTTATTTTCCTTTCTCTCACCATTTGCCACCTCGAAACTGGAAACAGCCTGTACTTCCCCATTACAAACCAGTTCCTCTGCACCTTCCTGCCCTCACTGAACACCAGTTGCAACAGGAGCCCTGCCGGACGAGAAGCTTTTGCAAGACCAATTCCTGTCCCTCCTCCGATGCCAGAGCTGGGGAGCTGAACCCCCCCAGCAGCACTAACAGCAGCGCCAGCCGTGGGGCAGGAAAGGCACAGCCCCCCTGCTCCCTCCTCCTCCCAGCTCCCCACACGGAGCTTGTCCTGGACACGGTCCCGGGTTTGGCCCTGGAGAACCTGAACCCTGTTGGGACCCTCTGCTGGGGAGGAGGGAAGGACAGAACACAGAGGGACCGGAGCCATCCCTCGCCTGTCCCCTCCTGCCAGCTCCTGGGCTGCGGGCAGCGAATGTGAGCAAAGGCCCCACAAGGGACACCAACCAAGCCACAGTCTGTCCCCAAGGTGACACAGAGGGATCAGCTGTGCCCTGGCCTAAAACAGCCCCAGGAGCGTGGCTGGGCAGCTCACTGGCACTGCCCAAGCCCAGGGACGTGGCAGCGGCACCTCTCGTGTCCCGCCCTGCCGAGCCAAGCAAGCCGCGGGTGTCACAGGAGCTGTGCCAAGCCTGCCAGGGCCACCAGCCGTGAGCAGAGGGCTTGGAGCCTGAGGAACCCAGGCAGAGAGTGGGACAAGCGCCAGGAGACCCTGCTCAGCTGGAAGGATCCGTGGGAAGGATTGGCAGCATGAGCCCAGCACACATCACGGGACACGGGGACGCGGCATCTGCGGTGGCCAGAAGTCCCTTAGCCAAAGGTGACTCCTGGTGGCGTGACAAGCACTGTGCCATCTTCACCCCAACACGGCCGGTCTGGGAGCCGTGTAACCCCGCAGCGCCTTCCTCCTTCTCCTCCTTTACCCGCCACCCTCGTGCCCTGGGCGACAGCTCCATCCTGTGGCTGCTCATGAAGCGGGTGGGGACACCAGAGCTGGCACAGGGACATGGCAGCTGGCACGGGGACACCGCACCCGCGGTGGCCTCAGGTCAAGGCTGACCCTGGAGGGCTCCTGTCTCCTCAGGGAAACCCCCAGCTTTGGGGGGACCACGCACCCCCGAGGGCAGGTCCCTTCCACCAGCAGGGTTGTTTCAGGATCGGAGGAGGAAGTGAGTGGTGGCACTGTGCCAGGTGGTGGCATGCTCAGCCAAGGTGTCACCACGGTCCCCGCCCTTCCTCCCAGGGATGTGCAGATTCCTTCAGTCCATGGGTAGAGCCACAGAAACCAAGGAGGCTGGAAAATCCCTCTGACACCACTGAGTTCAACCGCGCCCCAGCAGTGCCAAAGCCACCATTAATCCATGTCCCCAAGCACCACATCCACACAGCTGTGAAATACCTCCAGGGATGGGACTCCACCCCTGGCCTGGGCAGCTGTGCCAGGGCTGCACAGCCCTGTCAAGGAGGTGATTTTCCCAGTATCCCATGTGAACCTCTCCTGGCTGGTACTGTTTGGGGCTGATTCCTCCTGCCCTGTCCCTGTTCCCTGAGAGCAGAGCCCAAACTCCCCAGCTACCCCCTCCTGTCAGGAGTTGTGCAGAGCCAGAAGGTCCCCCCTGAGCCTCCTTTTCTCCAGGCTGAGCTCCTTCAGCCCCTTCCCCAGCTCCATTGCCCTCCCTGGACATGCTCCAGCCCCCCAAAGGCCCTCTTGCCCTGAGGGGCCTAAAGCTGAGCCCAGGATCTGGGATGCCTCACCCCTGCCCGATGCAGGGGAGATGAACCAGCCCCAGCGGGTGACGTGGCAGGGGAGGAGATCCAGGGCCTTGGAGGTTTCATCCAGAAAAAAGACAAGCCAAAACAATATGACAGAAATAAAGGAAGCTGTGGGAAAGCTGCCAGGGAATGACTGCGAGCTCTGGCTATTCCCATATCAGCAGAGAGAACAGATCACTTCCCAGTGAGCAAGGAGACTCAGCATCTCCACAAGTCTCCTTCCTAAGGAGCTTAACAGCCAAACAGCTGCTGGAAGCTTCTTTCCCAGGTCTCTGGAGTCAGGCAGCAGGGACAGGCTCGGTGAATTGGCGGAAGGGGAGGATAAGCAGCAGGAGCTGCTCTGGGACTGTGGAGCTGGGGCCCCCCTGCACTCATCCTGCCGGGGCTGCAGAGCTCAGCCCCCTTGCACTCATCCTGCTGGGGCTGCAGAGCCAGGCCCCCCTGCACTCATCCTGCTGGGCCTGCAGAGCTCAGCCCCCCTGCACTCATCCTGCTGGGCCTGCAGAGCTCAGCCCCCCTGCACTCATCCTGCTGGGGCTGCAGAGCTCAGCCCCCCTGCACTCATCCTGCCGGGGCTGCAGAGCTCAGCCCCCTGCACTCATCCTGCTGGGGCTGCGGAGCTCATCCCCCCTGCACTCATCCTGCTGGGGCTGCAGAGCTCAGCCCCCTGCACTCATCCTGCTGGGCCTGCAGAGCTCAGCCCCCCTGCACTCATCCTGCTGGGCCTGCAGAGCTCAGCCCCCCTGCACTCATCCTGCTGGGGCTGCGGAGCTCATCCCCCCTGCACTCATCCTGCTGGGGCTGCAGAGCCAGGCCCCCCTGCACTCATCCTGCTGGGCCTGCAGAGCTCAGCCCCCCTGCACTCATCCTGCTGGGCCTGCAGAGCTCAGCCCCCCTGCACTCATCCTGCCGGGGCTGCAGAGCTCAGCCCCCTGCACTCATCCTGCTGGGGCTGCAGAGCCAGGCCCCCCTGCACTCATCCTGCTGGGGCTGCAGAGCTCGGCCCCCCTGCACTCATCCTGCTGGGGCTGCAGAGCCGGGCCCCCCTGCACTCATCCTGCTGGGACATGGCCCCCCAGCACAGCACCCGCCCTGCAGCCCTGCTCACAGTCCCTTGGGAGAGGCTTGTCCAGCCCTTGGCAGCCTCCCAGCCTGGGACACAGGCACATACCTCCCACGGGATCTACTCTGCCAACTGTCACCTTCCTGGGCCAACACAGCCCCAGGACCCCTCCCCATTTAACACTGGGCCCAGCTGGGATCAGCTTGGGAGAAGTATCCTGAGGGGAAAGGACAGAGAGGTCCGGGCAGCCCAGATCCACAGGTGAAGACAAGCATGCTGGAGCCACGTGGGCACAGGAACAGGAGCCCACAGCCTCAAAGCTGGATGCCCTGCCCTGCCCATGGCTGCCAGTGCCCACAGCCCAGGGCGAACCTGGATATCCTGGCCACCTGCCCAGAATCCAGGACCAAGCCGGATGTCCTGCCTGTGGTCCAGGACATCCACAAACCAGCACAGCACAGAAGCTGCACCCAGGCAATGGGGCCAGGAGCCCCTGGCTGGATCCTTCCCAGACCTGCTGCCCCCACAGCCAGCCCCTGCACCCCCTGGCCCTTCCCCAGAAAAGGAGGCAGAGCCAGCCTGCTCACAGTCATTCTGGAGCAAAGGGAGAACAACTCCTGCTGCCTGCTGCTCCCAGCTTGCAGGACCAGCAATTCCCAGCACAGGGAAGCTAGCTTCAGCTCAGAAACAGGCATGGGGAAGGGATGAGCAATCCCAATCCACAGGGATACTAAGTGGTTTCCAATATGATCTCTCAATGAAAACTTAATCAGATACTGGGAGGAAATCCTTCCCTGGCAGGGTGGGCAGGCCCTGGCACAGGGTGCCCAGAGCAGCTGGGGCTGCCCCTGGATCCCTGGCAGTGCCCAAGGCCAGGCTGGACCCTGGGGCTGGAGCAGCCTAGCACAGGGGAAGGTGGCCCTGCCACGGCAGGGGTGGCACTGGGTGGGATTTAAGGTCCCTCCCAACCCAAACCATTCCATGGTTCTGTGATACAACCAGAAAATAGGAAATGAAAAGCTTCCTTCCCATTTTGCTTTGGTAAATGGATTTTGGTGAGTTCTTCCGTTTCACCTGCTGCTGTTGGCTCCTCTAGCACCTGCTCAGGGTTATTTCACAAGCAAGGACAGCCAAAGCCCTTGAGTGCCAGCCCAGAGCCCGCTCCCAGCTCCCAGCACGGCCCCAGAGCCCCCGCCCAGCTCCCAGCACAGAGAGAAGAAAGGAAAGTGTCTGTACCTCGGGACTTACTGTGTGTTTCTTAGTCATTCTCCAGAGGATGCAGGTGAGCAGCATGTGGCCCAGGGCCGACGTGATGAACACGATGAAGGCATTTTCGTGGATTGCTGGATTGACAAACAACAGGTTTCCTGTTCAAGCCAAGCCAGAAGCACAAGGGGAATGTGGGGCAGGATTCGGGAGGGCTTTGTGCCCTGCTGGGAGCCCCAGCACCCCAGTGATGCTGGCACTCCAGTGGGGTCTTGGCAGGAGACAGGCACAGCACGGCCCCATAGCCTGCTCATGCTGCCACAGGACCCTCTGGAAGGGGATAAAAGTGCCTGGAAGACTTATCCCAAAGTGCCAGGAGGGTGTTTCTGTGCTCTGGAACCATGGCTTCACACAGCTGTAAACTCAAGGACCCTTGGGAGCAGCACAGCATCGCCACTGTTGTTCTAGGGATGGGGAAACTGAGGCACGGGGGGTGGGGGGGCCGGTACAGAGTGAGCCAGTCCAAAATCCAGAAAAGTCAATCTTCTGGCCCCCTGTATTACCCACCTGCCCGTGAGCAGCAGCAGCAGCCTCATCTGCAGCACTGAGGTTGCCCTGTGCACACCTGGCCTAGCCCGGGTGCAGGCTCAGGCTGGGAAAGCAGCTGGAGCAAGGCCAAGGCAGAGCTGCTCCCCAGGCCCCAAACCCCACACAACCCCTGCACCTTCAGGTGAGACATTTTCATAAGTGCTGCTCTGAAAAGAGCTCCCCGGCCCCTTCTCCAGAAGCTCAGGCTGACTTCCCAACCAGGGGAACACCAGGAATGCCCGTCCCTGTGTGCCCTCTCCATGCCAGGGGAAGGGAAGCAGGTGAGGAGCGAGGTGCAGCAGGTGGGAGAGGTCAGAGCAGGGTGTCCTGCAGGGATGATTAACCTGAGCATGGCAGCTCAGGGCTGAAACTTTCCCCCGAGCCAGGGATTAGTCTGGGGTGAGGATCCCAGGAAGTGGGTCAGCCTCGGCTGCCAGGGCTCTGCACCGGGCCGGGCCAGGCTGGCCCTGCTAGCCAAACCTCAAAGCAGCAGCACCTGCATTTCCAGGGGCAGGGCCCTGGCCTGGACAAGCTGCAGAAGCCCCTGGGGCAGGTCAGGCTGCAGACCTGCCATGAGAGGGGCACTGGGACACCTCGCCATGGGGACAGGGAAGGCTGGCAGGAGACAAGGAGGGTGAGCTGGACAGGGACAGGTCCCAGAGCACAGACCCTCATCAGCAGGAGGCTCCTGCCCTGCCATCCCTGGGCTCCACCACGGACCATCCTCACCCCAAAGGCTGGGGGAGATCCAGGGACTCTGCTCAAAGCACCACAGCCCTGAATCCCAGAACGGTTTGGGTTGGGAGGGACCTTAAAAACCTTTTCATCCCACCCCCTGCCATGGCAGGGACATCTTCCCCTGTGCCAGGCTGCTCCAGCCCCAGTGTCCAGCCTGGCCTTGGGCACTGCCAGGGATCCAGGGGCAACCCCAGCTGCTCTGGGAATTCCATCCCAGCCCCTGCCCACCCTGCCAGGGAACAATTCCTCACTGCCAAGATCCCATCCAGCCCTGCCCTCTGGCTGTGGGAAGCCACTCCCCTTGTCCTGGCACTCCATTCTTTGTTCAAAGTCCCTCTCCAGCCCACAGCTGGACACAATACCCATCATCACCATCCCGCTGTGCAGGGAAAGCCAACACATTTCTGTCCTGCTGATACAGCCCAGCACAGGCCTTGTTCCCACTGCAGCAGCATCACCTTACTGGCTCCTGCATTTCAGTGCTCCCCAGACAGCCCCTGGTGCCTCCTCCAGATCTTAGGATGAAACTGCTGCTGCAGATGAGCACTGGCACTTATGTTCCTCTGAGATGAGACCGTGTGGGGGAAGAGAATTTCCCAGTCTGTCGTGGACACATGGATTTAATCTGAACAAATCTGATTCTGTTTCCAGGAACTATTTGAGGGCTGGAGCCTCTTTGGAGCCAGGCTGGCACAGCTGGGGGTGCTCACCTGGAGAGGAGAAGCTCCAGGGAGAGCTCAGAGCCCCTGGCAGGGCCTGAAGGGGCTCCAGGAGAGCTGCAGAGGCACTGGGGACAAGGCCTGCAGGGACAGGAGCCAGGGAATGGCTGCCAGTGCCAGAGGGCAGGGCTGGATGGGATCTTGGCAATGAGGAATTGTTCCCTGGCAGGGTGGGCAGGGGCTGGGATGGAATTCCATCCCTGGATCCCTGGCAGTGCCCAAGGCCAGGCTGGACACTGGGGCTGGAGCAGCCTGGCACAGGGGAAGGTGTCCCTGCCATGGCAGGGGTGGCCCTGGGTGGGATTTGGGGTCTCTTCCAGTCCAAACCAGTCTGGCATTCTGTGATTCTCAGAAATTTTGCCCAGAAACTCCTGGGGAGGGTATGTGAAGGCAGCTGGAGCAGAGCCAGCTCAGAGCCCAGCCCTGCTGCGGGGATGGAGGGGAAGCAGGATGAGCTGTGACCTACCTGCCCACCTGCCCTCAGCCCGGGTCAGCCCTCGGCACGCGGCTGGAACCAGGTGCCAAGGCCTGGCCCAGGCGCCATCCCCAGCCTGAACCCACGGCTTCAACCCAGCATCAGCAACCAAGAACTGTGGGAAGAGCAGAGCTATTTGAGTGCCATGCCCACTTCATTCCTAAATAACTAACTTTAATGCAATCTCGGGGGGCTTTTAACTGTTTTTTCTCTCCCAACTGCCTCACTGCAAAGCAGCGGCCCAAGGCAGGGCCCGGGCGGGCGGGGGGTGACACCTACCATAGTTTTCGGTGGAGGACACGTAGGTGAGGATGAGGAGGGCGAAGTTCTCGAGCAGGTTGAGCAGCAGGGTGGCGTGGCACAGGCGCAGGTAGCGGGGGTGGGGGCAGTGGCAGCTCTGGTAGTGGTTCCAGTAGGCCACGGCCACGAGGACGCGCGGGGCCGAGTGCAGGCCGATGCACAGGCGCCACACGTAGCGCTGCGGCGTCTCGCCCCCGATGGCCGCGCTGATGGACGGCAGGTAGTTGGGCACCTGTGGGGAACACGGGCTCGTGGGGACGGGCACACGGCATGGCCTCTTCCAGACGCTGAAATTGTCTTCTTTTTAATTCTGAACGAGTTAATTCCTAGCCCCAAAGCCGGGGAATGTATCATGGCAGCGCCCGGTCCGTCCCACGGGGTCATGGATGCCACTGCCCTGTTGGGGCAGTCCTGGCATGCTGGAGGGCCCTGCCCAGGTACCTGCTCAGGTTTCTCGCTTTTACACTCCTGATTGTCCACAGAATCCCAGAATGGTTTGGGTTGGAAGGACCTTAAGGCCCAGGGACACCTTCCCCTGTGCCAGGCTGCTCCAGCCCCAGTGTCCAGCCTGGCCTTGGGCACTGCCAGGGACCCAGGGATGGAATTCCATCCCAGCCCCTGCCCACCCTGCCAGGGAACAATTCCTCATTGCCAAGATCCCACCCAGCCCTGCCCTCTGGCACTGGCAGCCATTCCCCCTTTCCTGGCGCTCCAGGCCCTGCTAAAGTTCTCCTGCTGGAGCGAGATGCCTCCTGCCTCCATTCCCAGCTCGTGCCCAGCTGCTCCTCCAGCAGCCTGAAAGCCCTGAGCCCAATCCCATCCCGCATGGAGCTCCAGGCCCTCCCTCCCCAGGCACCCGTGGCTCCTCCGAACTCCAGCAGACCTGGAGGCAGCAGCTCTGGACCAACCCCTCCCAGGACGACGCATTTCCCTTCAGCTTCCCCAGCTTTACTCCTCCCTGCAATAACCCCCGGCGTGCCCAGTCCAGGCAGCAGCCGGACCAGCCTGTCCTGCCCTCAGTCCCAGCACAACGCCCAACCTGCTGCTGCCCGTCCCGAGGCATCACAAGCACAACGAAACAACGCAGCGCGCTCTGGACTCTGGAACACCTTGGCGGGAAAGCCCAAGAGAGGAGCCCAGAAGGAGACAGGAGGAGAGAGGCATCCAGAAAGTGGATAGGAGCCCAAAAGGAGGGAGAGGTGGCCAGGAGAGGAGACAGAAGAGCGAGAGGAGCCCAAGAGGACACAGGAGCTCTGTCACCCCCAGGAATATGGGTTTCTCCCAGGGAGTCGCTCACCCCACAGTGGGTCGCAGTCGTCTCACGGAAGTTGAAGAGCAGAGACCAGATGACACAGAAGAGGAACCCGAAGAGGGGGCAGAACACAGTCCCCAGGGCCAGCGTGGTGAAACGCAGCCGGAACAGGATCCCGTCCCGATCCAGCGGCAGCGGGACCTGCAACATCTTGGAAACCTGGAAATAAGCAAACAAATGTCTGACTGTGGTGTTCTGTCCTGCTCTGGGCATCTGTCCAGCCCCTCACAGCCATGGGCAGGGCTCGGCCCCTCACACCCTGAGTGACCCCACAGACACACAGCTCAGCCCCTCACACCCCCTGTGTGACCCCACAGACACACAGCTCAGCCCCTCACACCCCCTGTGACCCCACAGACACACAGCTCAGCCCCTCACACCCCGGGTGACCCCACAGACACAGCTCAGCCCCTCACACCCCCTGTGTGACCCCACAGACACACAGCTCAGCCCCTCACACCCTGAGTGACCCCACAGACACAGCTCAGCCCCTCACACCCTGAGTGACCCCACAGCTGTAGGATGGGCAGCCAAAGAAAACCCCATTGTGGGGAGACAGGCCCCTCGAGACTCACGGAGAACAGGGAGCAGGGCAGAGCAGGGCAGAGCAGGGCAGAGCAGGGCAGAGCAGGGCCGAGCAGGGCCGTTCCCTGCAGCCCTCCAGAGGGATCTGGCAGGAAGGGCACGTGAACCCTGTCCCGTGGCATCCATCCAGACCATTCCCTGTGCTCGGGGCAGCGCTGACACAGCCGGGCCACCGCTGTCAGTCCCGCCGGGAGCTGGGGCTCCTCTGGCACAGCCTGGCTCTCACAGCCCTGGCTCCCCCAGCCCGGCTCTCACAGCCCGTGCTCGCCCTGCCGCACCCGGCCCTGCACGGGCAGCGCTGCCTGGAGCTGCGCCAGGGCAGGGTTAGGTTGGATACTGTGAAAGGCTCTTCCCCAGAGGCTGCTGGCACTGCCCAGGCTGCCCAGGCAATGGGCACGGCCCCGAGGCTGCCAGAGCTCCAGGAGCCTTTGGCCAGCGCTGCCAGGGGTGCCCAGGCTGGGATTTGGGGGGTCTCATCAGTGATCCCTGCGGGTCCCTTCAGCTCAGGCCATTCCATGATTCCACACACGCCCGGCTGCAGGGTCAGGGCAGCACAAGCCCCACACGACAACAAAAACCGGGGATCACCAGGTCGGGAACGCGGGGACAGGCACGTCTGGAGCCCGGCAGACCCCAGAACAGGGGTCCCCCAGCCCCGAGGGGTCAGGCTGGGATGGATCCCCCCTCCCCACCGCCCTGCTGCGGGACAAATCCGATTAATGGACAATCCCGGAGCCGTCTGGGCAGGGCCCCAGGGCAGCATGGCCACTCTACCGGCACCAAAAGCCCCCCACAACGGGGGACGGAGCCCCAGCGAAGGCACCGACCCCGAGCGCCGAGGGGCCACGGAGCGCAGGGCTCAGCCCCACCCGCGCGGCTGGGGACGGAGAGAGGGAACGATTCGAGCATAAAAGCAAAGAGAAAGAGAAGCTCCAAAGGGCCGGGGCTGGGTGTGCAGGGGGCTCCCCTCCCCGGGACCCCCCCGAGGGCTCCCCACAGCCTGGAGCGGGGCATGGAGCCCCCCAAACCCCGCTCCTCCCCCGGGGGGCTCGGCCCCAGCTCCCCGTGCCGCGGGACACGACCCTGCCGCCGGGGGTCCCGCCCAAAGGGGGCGAATGAAAGGCAAACATTGCGTACCACGAGTTGAATGGCCGCGACCCGTCCCGCAGGAGAGGGGCTGCACCACCCCGAGAGCCCTGCCCGGGCTCCCCGCAGGCGCCCCCCGCCCCAGGACGCCCAGGCTCCCGCAGGGAGCGACCCCTGGGGGCAACCACATCCCCCAGAGACCCTCCCTGGGACCCCTCCCCAAATCCCGCCGGAGCCCCCGCTCACCGCTCAGCCCCGCCGGCGCTGCCCCATGGCCCGGCCCGGCAGCCCACCACGCCTCCTCCGCCTTTTCCGCCTCCTCCTCTTCCTCCCTTCCTCCCACCTCTTCCTTTCCTTCCCCCGCCCCAAAACCCCGCCGCGGCCCCTTTAAGAGGCGGGGCCCAGCTCCCGGGCGCCGCGACACACGATTGGTCCTCGCGGCAGAAGCCCCGCCCCGCGAGAACGCCCCGGATGTCAGGGTGGCGCCGCGGCACGGGCCGTTCTGGACCCTTCCGCGGCCCCAAGCCCCGCCCTCCCCGCCGCCCGTCCGGCCAATGGGCGCTCAGTGCGCGGAGCCGCTTCGCCCAATCAGCGCTGAGCTCGGGGAGAGAACGGAGGGGGCGCGGCCAATGGGAGGCGGAAGCGCGGCGGGCGGGGCGGGGCCGAGGCGGCGCGCGGGGCAGGCCGGGAGTGCGCGCGCGGGCTGTGACGCAGCTGCGGCCCCGTGAGGCGGCGGCGGCGGCACCGCGGGCCCGACCCGGCCCGGCCGCTCCGAGCGGCGCTTCCCGGCACCTGCGGTGAGCACCGGGGCCCGCCGGCGCTGCCCGGCTGCCCCACCGCCGCCTGGCCGCCCTGCCCTCCCGGCGTGGCCGTGGCGCCGGCGCCAGGCCTTTTGTGCCGGGAGACCGGGCGGTCCCGGGGCGGAGGGAGGGCCGGAGGGAGACGGGAAGGCCGTGAGCGGGTGGGATTTCCCGGCAGTCGTGTCCCGGCTGTCTCCGGGGTACCTGGCCGCTTTGGGGGATTTTTAGGCCTTTTTGGTTGTCGCGGTGCGGGTCCGGTCGGAGATCCCGGGTGTTTTCCACCGGGGATGCGCGGCTCTGGATGCGGGTAACGGCCCGGCTGTCCCCGGGGCCGGGAGTTATTTACTGTCGTGTTAATTAGTCGTAGTTTAGAGTTTGGTTGGTTATATGGGACTTGAAGTTATGTTGATGGCAAGGGTTTCTTTGGGCGGTTTTAGGGGGATTTTCTGCTGCTGCTGTTAAACTTCAATTGGACCCTTTCGGCACGAGGGGTCCCTCCTCAGCTGGGGCTGCAGCGAGTGGGAGGGGGATGTTGTGTAAAACCCTCGAGTTTTACTAATTCTGGCCCAGCTCTTGGGTTCACAGAACCCCCAAAGCCCCGGGGCTGGCACAGCCCTGCCAGCCCAGGCAGTGCCAGCTGTGCCCCACGGCCACCTTGTCCCCAGCCCAGAGCACTCAGTGCCACCTGCAGGGGACACCTGCAGGGATGGGCACTGCAAAGCTGCCTGGGCAGCCCCTGCCAAGGCCTGAGCACCCTTTCCATGGGCAAATTCCTGCTGCTGGCCAAGCTGAGCCTGCCCTGGCCCAGCCTGAGGCCGTTCCCTCTGCTCCTGTCCCTGTGCCCTGGCAGCACAGCCCGACCCCCCCGGCTGTCCCCTCCTGGCAGGGACTTGTGCAGAGCCACAAGGGCCCCCCTGAGCCTCCTTTGCTCCAGGCTCAGCCCCTTCCCAGCTCCCTCAGGAATTCCCCAGCCCCTTCCCAGCTCCCTTCCCTGCCCTGGACATGCTCCAGCCCCTCCAGGTCTCTCTGAGGAGCCCAGAACTGAACACGGCTCTCGAGGTGCAGGGGAGGAGGGGTGGGTTTGAAGGAGAACAAAATGCTTGCTGTGGGAGGGGGAGGTCTTTCCGTAACGCGTTTTCTCTCAAAATATTGTTTATTAAAGTTTTTTCTTAGGTAGAGTTTGGCATTTAGTGGTCTCAGGACAATGTGAGAGCAGTGACTTAGAAAAGAGGAAGCACAGAGAATGAGTCACTTGTGAATTTGCAGATAAGGCTGAGAGTCACAACATCGGACAGCTGGAAAGTGCAGGTGATTTTTATCTGGCCTGGAAGGGAAACTTGCACTGGCACAAGGGGAGGTGGCTGAAAATATTCCATGGGAATGGAGAGGTGTGTTTGGGAGCAGATCCTGGTGGAGAGGGAGCTGGGGGGGTGAGCCTGGAGAAAAGGATGTGCAGGGTGGACCTTTCCACTCTCATAACTCCCTGACAGGAGGCTCAGCTTGGCCAGCAGCAGGGATTGGCCCATGGAAAGGGTGCTCAGGCCTTGGCAGGGGCTGCCCAGGCAGCTTTGCAGTGCCCATCCCTGCAGGTGGCACTGAGTGCTCTGGGCTGGGGCTCTGCTGGCACTGCATGGGCTGGCAGGGCTGTGCCAGCCCCAGGGATCCCGTGGGAGAAGGTGAGGAGGGCTCAGGGTGCAGTGTTACCCTGTCCCAGAGGGGCTCCTCTCAGCTTGGGGAGCTCTGAGGGTTTGTCAGGGCAGCTTTTCCTGGCTTTTACCAGGATCCTTTCACTGAAATTCCTCTTCCTGGGACAAATGAAGCCTGTAAGGGTTTGCCTGTGGATGTGTGGAGACCCTTAACACTCCAGGATTGTGCTGTGTGTCTGTTGGAGCAGCTGGAGGTGACACTAAAAATCATCTTTTTATTTCTGCTGCCAGGGGAGCGTGGGGTTGGGCTGGTTTAGTCTCCAGCTGCTCAGGGATGGGGGCAGGCTCTGGCTGCTCCCAGTCTGGATTTGGCCGTTCCCAGGAGGAGCTGTTGGTGGTAGGGAAGCCAACACTCCAGCTTCAGGGGCGGGCAGATGGATGTGGAGATTTCCCCGGGGAGGCTGTGCTGGGCAGTGCCCCGTCCCTCTGTGCTTGCCTTGGGCTCAGGGGAAGGCAGCTTTGGCTGTGGCTGGAATTGTTTGCCTTGGGAGCATTCCTTGAGCTGCTGATGTTCCTAGTTCTGCAGAGCTGTGTGTGGCTGTTGCTGCCAGGGAGTACCTGGGAATGTGGGGCAATTCCTGCATTTCCTGCTGAGTATGGGGGGGTGGGGTACCACTAGCATTTTTTTTTTGTTAATGGACATTATTTTAGTAATGTGTGTTTTTTCTGGTTAGTATTGTCATTTTCTTCTGGCTAACGGGGCTTTCCATGGATCATTACACCCGTTATTTTTGGTTAACATGGCATTTTTGGGGGTAGTACTGGCTTTTTATAGCTTTGGCTTTTTCTTGCTAATATGGCTTTTTTGGGGTTAGCATGGCATTTTGTCTAGTTCTAGCTTTTGTTTTGTTGCCAGTACTGCTGTCTTGGGGATAATATGAACATTATTTGGGGTAGTACTGGCTTTTTTTGTTAGTCTGGCGGGTTTTGGGCTAATGTGGAACTTTGTGGTGAAGCTGCGGTTCCCCGAGTGTGCCCGAGGAGCTGTGGGGATTGTTGTGCTGGATTTGTTGACAAACTCAGAGGGCTGGGGCAGAGTTTGTACCTGTGAGTGCTGGGGAGAGGCACCAGGGAGCGTGCTGTAAACAACCCGTGGGAGCTGGGCCCAGCAAAACTGCCCTGGAGCAGCAGCAGTGGGGAGCAGAGGGAGGCAGGACTCCTGGAATCCCGTGCAGGGCATTCCCCTCTGCCGTGCTCGAAGCAGTTGGCAAAGAGGGTGGAACAGGAAAATCCTTCCTGGAAATCCCCAGGATTGCTGTGGGATCGCTGCAGCCCAGGACGCAGGCCGAGATGGGCAGGAGCTCCAGCCATAATTAAGGGTGACACCTTAATTTCAGGGACACTGATGTTTAGTGACACCTCCTTAGCTGTGGTGTCACTGGAATGTTGGTACCCTTGACCCTCCTGGGGTTGTGCCGGGGCTTGGAATCACACGGTGCCATGGGGTTGGTGCTGAAGGATTCTGGTGGGATTGCTGCCCTCGGAGCGAGGGGAGATGATGGAAAATGAGTTTGCAGGGTGAGCTTTCAATGAAACCTGCATTCTGCTCTCTAGGTCTAGGAAGAAAACCTGATACATCCTGAAAATGTTTAACAAATCCTTTGGAACTCCGTTTGGAGGCAGCACCGGCTTTGGGACAACTTCAACTTTTGGGCAAAGTGAGTGAATATCCCGGGTGGTTTTAATGAGAGGTCTTCTCCTGGAGGGCAGCTCAGAGAGTCCCAGGGAGCTGCTGGTCCCTCGTGGGATGGAATTAGGGAGCTGCTGGCTTGGAAGAAGTTCAGGAGCCTGAGGCTTCACCCCTAACCAAGCTTTCAGTTGGAGCAGAGAGCCAGGGTTCCCCGTCTGCTGTGGAAATTCCTGCTGTGGGAAGAGTGGAGAATGCAGCGCTTGGGGAAGGCGGTGTCGCTGGGTGTTTTGGGGCTGGAGCAAATCCGTAGTGGGAAGGTTGGGAAGGCAGAAGGGTGCGTGGTGGGGCTGTTTGTGGAGCTGCAGCCTGAGGGGCTGGCTGGGCTGTGCTTGCAGATGCTGGCTTTGGTACGACCAGCGGGGGAGCCTTCGGGACCTCGGCCTTCGGCTCCAGCAACAACACGGGCAGCCTGTTCGGGAGCACGCAGACCAAGCCAGGTACTGCCCGTGGGCTGGGGAGGGAGGGGGGAAAGGGCACAGCCCCAAACCGAGCAATCTCAGCAAAAACCAGCCAAAAATAGCCAAAAAGCGCCCTCCTGAGCCCGGACCTGAGGCCTTGTTGGGCACGCAGGATGAGGGAAGAGAGGAGAATCTTGACTCCGTGTTTCAGAAGGCTGATTTATTATATTATGATACATATTGTATTAAAAATGCTATATTAAAACTACACTAAAAGAACAGAGAGAAAGGATTCATCAGAAGGCTGGACAGGAGTAGAAAGGATTGATAACAAAGGCTGTGACTGAGCAGAGTCTGAGCAGCTGCATCCTTGATTGGTCATTAATTAGAAACACCTCCCATGGACCAACCAAGGCAGCACCTGTTGCATCCCACAGCAGCAGAGAGTTATTGGTTACATTTCTTTCCTGAGGCTCCTCAGCTTCTCAGGAGAAGAAAATCCTGACAAAAGGCTTTTCATAAAATACCCTAACTACACAGGACGGCAAGAACCTGTCAAAGCTCCCAAGCAGAGGAGGCTGGGGAGGATTAACAGCCTGTTTCTGTCTGCAGGAGGGTTGTTTGGGTCCACCACGTTCAACCAACCAGCCACCTCCTCCACCAGCACTGGCTTTGGCTTTGGAACATCCACTGGGACATCAAACAGCCTCTTTGGAACCACGAGCACCGGTGGAAGCCTGTTCTCATCCCAGAATAATGCCTTTGCACAGAACAAACCAGCTGGTTTTGGAAGTGAGTGAAACTGGAGCCCCTCTGCTGTCGGGTGGAGAGCAGTGGGAGCTGGGTGTACCTGGGGGCTGGGACAGGGGTCAGGCTGGGGCTGGGGGGGTTTCTCCTGGAGGATGCAGTGACATCCCTGTGCCCACAGCAGCCGGGGGGAGCCCACATGCTCCTCAGTCTGTAGCTGTGATTCCAGCCCTGCATTTTAAAATAAATTGCCGAAGGTGGTTGGTTGGAATTCTTTATCCTGGATACTATTTTGGTGCTCTTTGATTTTAGGTTTTTATCCTGTCGCAGAGCAGTTTGGGTTTGTCTGTGGCAGGAGAAGACAGGGAATGCTGTTGAACTCTTCTGTAATTTCATGAGGCAAAAGCAGCTGCTTGCAGCCCCTTCTGAAAAAAGAAAAGGAGCCTCGCTGATTCTCTTTAGTATAAAGTTATTGTGTTATTTTCTTCCTACTTGTGGGGAGTGGAAGGAAACTGGCTGCTGTGGTTAGTCTGCTGTTCCTGGGCTGCTGAGTTAAGGACACTTCTGCAGCAGAGAACTGCATTAGCAGCATCCAGCTTCGCTATCAAATTATTTTTCCTAGCAGTTTTTTGCATTTTCAAACCAGATTCTAATTTGAATCAAGTATTACGGTTTAAGTTTTAAACTTTGGGTTTCTTTTAATGCTGATGTTGTTATTTTTTCATGCTTTATTCAGACTTTGGTACAAGCACCAGCAGTGGAGGGCTCTTTGGGACCACCAACACCACTTCCAACCCCTTTGGGAGCACATCTGGCTCTCTCTTTGGCCCAACCAGCTTTACTGCTGCTCCAACTGGCACGACTATTAAATTTAATGTAAGTTCTGCTCTTTCTCCTTCGTCCAGCCCGTTTACTGTGGGAAGTATTCCATTTTGCAGTTGTTTGTGTGATGCCTTGGTCACTGAGGTGAAAAAATGAGTTCAGGTGCGAGTGTTCTGAACTGGTTTGGAAACATCCCTCTCCACCACTGCAGAATTCCAGGCTTGCTGGGTTTGGAGCCAAGGCTGAAGGAGTAAAGGAGCTCCCAAAGCTGAGCCTTCCCAGCAAGTGCTGTGGAATTCAGGGTGATCCATGGCAAACGCTGGCAGCAGTAAGGGTTAGAGACACCTGGGAATCAGAACAGCTCTGCTGAGCCAGCCTGGCTCTGGGAATGGCACCCGGAGGGAGAGCAGTGCTGTCCTGCCTGCTCTGGACGAGTCCCCTTTAAGACAGCATGCAGTAACTGCTGCGGAGTTCTGTGGCAGTTGGGCCTGCAGGGTGGCCCAGCAGAGAGGCCTTGAGGAGCTGGGCTGGCTGGGGCCTGCTGCAGCAGGGACTCGTTCCCCAAAAACTTGTTCATGTGGATCTCAGCCCTCTTCGTTTCTGCACTGAGCTGATGAGAGGCTGAGGCTTTGGGAGCAGAGCTGTGCTGCTGCCTTGGCTCTTGCAGTGCTGCTGATTTGTACTTCACAGCGCTGTTAAAAAGAGGGGGGATACTGAAATTCCTGCAGAGCTCCAGGATTTGTGTCAGAAGCTGAGGTAAACTGCTTTTAAAGTGAAACTGAAAGCAGAATTGCTGGGGGTTGTTCTGAGTGTTCCTGTGGCTAATTCCATTGTTGATCATCTTTAAACACACCTGGGTGAGGCCTCAGCTGTGCAAATAATGATGGAATCATAAAACCATGCAATCACACGAGGTTTGGGTTGGAGGGACCCCAAATCCCACCCAGAGCCACCCCTGCCATGGCAGGGACACCTTCCCCTGTGCCAGGCTGCTCCAGCCCCAGTGTCCAGCCTGGCCCTGGGCACTGCCAGGGATCCAGGGATGGAATTCCATCCCAGCCCCTGCCCACCCTGCCAGGAACAATTCCTCATTGCCAAGATCCCATCCAGCCCTACCCTCTGGCACTGGCAGCCATTCCCTGTGTGCTGTCCCTGCAGGCCTTGTCCCCAGTCCCTCTGCAGCTCTCCTGGAGCCCCTTCAGGCCCTGCCAGGGGCTCTGAGCTCTCCCTGGAGCTTCTCCTCCCCAGGTGAGCCCCCCCAGCTCTCCCAGCCTGGCTGCAGAGGGGCTCCAGCCCTAGGGCAGCTCTGGGGCTGCTCTGGACGGGCTCCTGGAGCTCCACACCCTCCTGCTCTTGGGCCCCAGGGCTGAAGGCACTGCAGGTGGGGCCTTGCCCAAGCAGAGCAGTCACAGAGAGCCTCAGGTCTGTGCTAGGTGTAGGATTTCCCAGGATCTGCAGGGAGTTCTGGCTGTGTTCCCCCAAGTCTGGCTGGATTTTAACCTGGTCCTTCCTCCCTTCCCGCAGCCCCCAACCGGCACCGACACCATGGTGAAATCCGGCGTCAGCACCAACATCAACACCAAGCACCAGTGCATCACTGCCATGAAGGAGTACGAGAGCAAGTCCCTCGAGGTCAGTGCAGGGGCACACAGCCTTACCTCGGGCCTCTCTGGGCCTCAGCTGTGTCTGTGCTCATTAGTGCAATAGTATTAATGAACCTTCAATATCTGCATCACACACAGGAGGTGTTGTCAAGTAAAACAATTAGTGCAACGCCACGTTAATTGCAGTTGGGTTTAAGTGCTTGCTGCAGGTCTGGAGGAGCTGAAATTCCATCTTGTCAGAAGGACAGGAGATCCTGTTGGGAGCAGCCCTGCTCTGCTGAGATAACAGCAGGATCCCAGGCAGAGCTCAGTTGTTTGTTACAGACTAGTGTTCCAAGGATTTCTCCTGAGGCCTTCCCATTTGGGCTGCTTTGTTTGACCCTTCAAAACAGATCAGTTATAAAATATCTGAAAAAACTCCGGGATGTCAAATTGAAGTAAAAACATGGATCTAAGTTCAGGTCCCATTTTTGGTGTGCTTATTTTTAAAAATGTGGGTGTTGCAGCTTTTCTTGAGCCATCACCTTGGTGCAGATGGGGTGTTGGGTGAGTGTGGTAAAGACATTTGCCTGCCCTTGTCCTGGGTAAAAAGAGCTGGATTTTCCTCTAGGAACTCCGTTTGGAAGACTACCAGGCAAATAGGAAAGGGCCCACGAATCCTGTAGGAGCAGGAGCAACTGCTGGCTTGTTTGGTTCTTCCACTGCCACGTCCAGCACAGCCACAGGGCTTTTTGGCTCTTCCACTACCAATACAGGCTTCTCCTATGGACAGAATAAAACTGCTTTTGGAACCAGTAAGTACTGCCTGGCCCTGGCGTTCCTCTGAGTGCATGTGCAAATGTTCTGTTAGACCATTTAGAATTCTGTGATTTCAGCAGAATGCTGGAGCACTGCTGGGAGCTCAGGGTGGTGCTGGCTGTGTTGCCAGCATTCACTGGTGCAGCTCCTTGCCATAGGACTCTGTTTCCTTACTTCCCTTGGAAAAATTGAAACAGCTGTTGGATTTTTATTAGATTTTGGTGCAAATTTAAAAGTAAATAGATAGAGAATCTCAGAGTGGTTTGGGTTAGAGGGACCTTGAAGCTCACCCAGTCTCACCCCACCACGGGCTGGGACACCTTCCCCTGTGCCAGGCTGCTCCAGCCCCAGGGTCCAGCCTGGCCTTGGGCACTGCCAGGGATCCAGGGGCAGCCCCAGCTGCTCTGGGCACCCTGTGCCAGGGCTGCCCACCCTGCCAGGGAAGGATTTTTTCCTAGCAATGGATATTTGTGTTTGTGGAATTCAACTGTAAACACATACAAATCCTCCAGGCTGTAGGAATGGAAGTAGTTGTTGGATGAGGAGAGACAGGACCCAGGGAGCAGCCTGAGCTGGGCCTGGAGGGATTTAGGTTGGGTTTTAGGGCAAGGCTTTTCCCCAGAGGCTGCTGGCACTGCCCAGGCTGCCCAGGCAATGGGCACGGCCCCGAGGCTGCCAGAGCTCCAGGAGCCTTTGGCCAGCGCTGCCAGGGGTGCCCAGGCTGGGCTTGCTGGGCTCTGGGCAGGGGTGGCACTGGGGGATCCCTGGGGGTGTCTCCCAGCTCAGGATCTTCTGTGACCCTTTTCCCTGTGTGCATGCCGGGGTGTGGATCTCTGGGTCTCTAACTGCCCTTGGTGTCCCAGGTACGACCGGCTTTGGCACGGGCACCACCGGGGGGCTCTTTGGGCAGCAGTCCCAGACCACCAGCCTGTTCAACAAACCCTTCGGCCAGGCCACCACCACGCAGAACACCGGCTTCTCCTTCGGGGGCACCAGCACCCTGGGCCAGCCCAACACCAACACCATGGTAAGAGGGGCTGCAGCTGCTTGCTGGGCACGGGAGGCTGCAGCGCTGGCTGTGCCTAGGATCCCACCGCGGTGGGGTGGAAGCAGGGGCCGAGCTCTGAAGGCTGCCCTGGAGTGAGGAACCTCCTGGCAGTCAGCTGTGTTCCTGACAACTGGAGACCAGTCAGCTGTTCACAAATCATGGACCCCCTCACCTTCTCAAGCAGCTGCTCTCTAGCAACTCCTGTGCTTCTGATCACTTTCGCACAGATAATGTCATTCCATTATCAGCCTTCTATGGGAATTCAAACCCTGGGCTTTCTGGTGACAAATGAGCAACATTTGGGGGCTTTTGTGACAGAAGGATTCTACGTGGTTGTAACTTGTTTTATAGCTAGAGGCTTTGGCTCCAGATATCCTGTGTTCTTTGTGAATTTGTTGTGACTTCTCCCAGAAAACCCTGTGAAATGTTTCTTTTCCATCTCCCTTGCTCAAAGCGACCAGGAAATTTCAATATCCTTTAAATCTGGGAGCATAAATTTGTTTGTTGTTTTTTTTTTTTTCAATTTCCTTTTAGTAACTAATTTTTTGGAGGAGGACTAAAGCTTGTGGAATGCTCTTCACCCCTCCTCTTCCCCCAGCACGCGGGCAAATGCAGCATTATTTATTGCCTGAGTTTGTGTGTTGTGTCTGTTGTTGTCAGTGCTGGACTTGGAAAAGCCTGGGAGCGTTACCTTAACCTGGTTCCTTTTTGTAGGGTCTCTTTGGGGTCACCCAGCCCTCGCAGCCTGGAGGCATTTTTGGGACAGCTGCCAATACAAATGCTGGGACTGGATTTGGAACGGGAACTGGCCTTTTTGGACAAGCCAACACGGGATTTGGTGTTGGTGGTTCGGTATGTCTGTGCCTCTGTAGCAAAGAGACAAAAGCAAGCAGAGCCCTGGTCAGGGTGCTGACTGCACAGAAGTTGTGTCAGCTTAGGAATTAGGATGTCTGAGATACACAAGTCAGGTGGTTTGCTGTAAGCTGCAGGATAAACAGGTGTAGTAGTCATTTTTCTAACAAGTGATGTGTGGCGTGGTAAAAGCAGCAGGAGATACTGAAGCTCTCAGTGCCTGGGGTGCCCTCAGCATAGGGTTGGAAATACAGGTTGTAAGTTGTGATGGACCAAAACCAACCTTGGTTTTTGATACTCAGTCATTTTGGTTGTGGTGGAGGAAAAAATCACAGGATCACTGAGACTGGAAAAGTCCCTCAAGCCCCTTGAGTCTGACCCTAACAGCTGCTTTTGGGGCATCTTGCAGGTGGCTTGGGATACCCCCACTCACGGGAGGGTGGGCTGGGGGCTCAGCTGTGCTTGGCTTTAGTTCTGCTTCCTTGCCTGCAGCCAAACACTGATATAATTCCTTGGTATTGGCATCCCAGGTTTCCAAATTCCTGTTGTTTTCCTTTCAGACCCTGTTTGGGAACAAGCCTGCTGGATTTGGAGCCACCACGACCAGCGCTCCCTCGTTCGGTACCACCACGGGCGGAGGCCTCTTCGGTAACAAACCTGCTCTGAGTTTAGGAACCCTACAAACCCTTCCAGTGTGGGGACAGGGAAAAAAGTGTGGTTTCAGTTATTTAAATCTGTGCTGTGTGCACCACACGCTGCAGAGAGCACGTGTTGAGTACTGTAGTGTTGGAGTTGTCAGGTGAACGATGGCCCTGGCACAGAGGAATGTGCTGGGTCGTGCCTTTGCTCTTGGTGGGGCTCCCTGACTCGGGAGGTAGATGGTCAAGTGCAACTGTTTTGGTGAGTCCTTAAGGGAATTTTCAGCCTGGGATGGCCAGGAGAGCCCCTGGATCCAGGGGAGCACGGGGAAGGGCATTCCCAGCAGGTCAGGGAGGGGATCCTGCCCCTCTGCTCAGCTCCAGGGAGGCTCATCTGGAGTGTCCTGTTCAGCTCTGGGCTCCACAGCTCAAGGAAGAGCGGGAGCTACTGGAGAGGGTCCAGGGAAGGGCACAGAGATGATCTGGGGTCTGGAGCATCTCTGGTGAGGAGAGGCTATGGGAGCTGGGCCTGGTCAGTCTGGAGAAGGGAAGGCTGAGAGGGGATCCATCCGTCCACCCAAATACCCCATCCCATCCCTCCAGCCCACCCAAATATCCCATCCATCCACACACCTCTCTTCAGGGTTGTCAGGATGGTGCCAGACTCTGCTCAGTGTGCTGGTGGCAGGACAAGGAGCCATGGCCAGGAGCTAAACACAGCAATTCCAGCCCAGCAGGAGGAAGAACTTCCTTCCCTGGAGGGGCAGAGCCCTGGAGCAGCTGCCCAGGCAGGGGCTGGAGTCTCCCTCTCTGGAGCCATCCCAAAGCCCCTGGACACGTTCCTGGGGCACTGCTGGGCAGGGGCTGGGCTGGGTGCTCTCAGAGGTCCCTCCCAGCTCCAGCCATGCTGTAATTCTGTGGTTGAAAACTCTTGAAATCAAGATTCAGGGAGCAGAGGGGTTTGTTAGGAGGCTGTGAGCACCCTGTGTTGGCACAGCAGCACTGGGAGAATTGGGGTAAAACCAGAGATCCCTGGGCTTGGGCAGGAGATCCTGCACTGCAGTCAAGGTGAAGCAAGTCAGCTCCAGTTCAGCTGGTGGCTGCTGTTGTCCTTGGTGGTGTGAAGGACCAGTCATGAGGAGCTGGTGGTGTGTTCCTGGTGGCCTGTGATGCGAGAGCTGATGTTGGGTGGGTGTGACTGAGCAGGAGGAATGTGCAGGGATGGCTGCAGGGAGTGGCAGCTTCTCTCGGGGGACTCTGAAATCTCTCCTGCCTTTTAATTCTGGATTTCAGAGCAACAAAACAGTCTCAGAGTGTGAGTAGGAGGGGGTTGGACCCTGCCATCCCTGTCCTGCAGTGCTGTTTTGTGTTGGTTATTTAAGGGCAGTGGGGCCTGCCATGCCCTTAGCCTGCTGTGCCAGCCTGCCCACGTAGACAGGGAAGAACTCGAGGGAGCTGGCTGATCTTTTGGGTCCTTTCCAAATCAAGCTCTTTGTAGTTCTCAGTGCTCTGAGCCAGGGCAGCACCTTGGCAAGCAGGGTTTGTCTCTGGTGAGCAGTTCTGGGTAAATCTCCCAGAGGTGTGAAAGGTGCTTTGAGTTCTTGTTCTGCTGCTTGGGATCCCCGTGGCCCCGCAGTGTGTTGGCACTGCTTGGTGGAGACCAGCCTTTGCAGTGTGTGGGTTTGGTTTGCCTGTGTAGCAGCTTATAGGAGGAATGGAGCTGGATTCCAAGAGGTTGGTGCACACCTGCAGTTTTTCAGTTTAGTCCTGGCTTTGTGTACTGACCAAGCATGGGATGGGGTCAGCATCTGCAGTAGGACTGAGCTCATGGTAGGTTTGGGGTGGCCTTGTTGCAGCCACAGCTGTGCCCTTGAACTGTGCAGATCTGAGTTCCCACCTGCTCTGTGGTGAGGGTCAGAGAAAGCAGGATGAAATGAGATTTGTTCCCTCCAGGAAAAGCCCAGCACGTTTTACTCCATTGCCAGGTGGAGCAGCATCATGTCAGCTCTGCCTTTCTGGGAAACTCTGAAGTTTGTAACGAACTGAAAAGCTTAAGAAGGCAGACCAGCATTTTTCTGTGCTGCTTCAATGCTGTATTTATAACTGAAACGTGTTTATTACCGGTGGAGTCCCTTCTTGCCGATTGCCAGTTTAACCTGTGCTGCTGGAAACACTGAGAATTTGGCTTTGGCAGGGCTCTTTGACCCTGTGAGGCTTATTTATTTAAATACATGGTTTTAATTTCATCTCTAATGAGCTGCTCATTCTCTTGTTGAAGGTTTTGGTGCCAACACTGCTGGAAATAGCTTGTTTGGAAATAAGCCTGCAACTGGGACTCTGGGCACTGGGCTCGGAACAGGGTTTGGAACAGGTAAGCAGCTCCCAGCTCATTCCTGGGCAGCTCCAGCCCTCGGGCTGCAGTGCAGGCCAGCCTGGGCATCGCCTCAGGCTGAGTTAGGAAAGGCTGGGTGGGCGTGTTTCAGCTTCAGGCCAGGATGGCTCAGGGCAGCTTCTCAGCGCAGTGCCAAGTGGCCTGACAGAAACTGGGCAGCACTGGTGGGACTGGTGAGGTGCTGTGTGCTCAGAGCCTCTGCTGCCTGCCCGTCCATGGGCGTGCAGAGCGTCTCCTGCAGTCCAGCGAGGAACTCTTTGTAGTGCCTGTAACCTTGTCAGAGTCCTGTGGTAACTGACGGTGACCTCTCCTGTCACAGCTCTGGGGGCAGGACAGACGTCCTTGTTTGGAAACACGCAGCCAAAGCTGGGGGGAACGCTGGGAACCGGAGCCTTTGGAGCCCCAGGATTCAACACCTCTACAGCTACCCTGGGCTTCGGGGCCCCTCAGCCTGCTGTAGGTGAGTGCCATGAGCCTGCTGCCTTGTGCCCACGTGCCTGCCCACAGGGGCACACCCCTCCCAAAGGGTTTGGAACGACAGAACATCTCCTCGGGGCCACTTCTGTTCTCAGCCACAGTGCAGACTGTGTTAGTGACCCTTGTTTTGCTAGTTATGTGTGTATTTTTTAAGGAATTCCAAGTTGCTTTACGTGCCCAAAAATTGCACCTGTTTTGGAGCATTGTCTTGAAGATCAGTAAATTTCCCACATTGAATTTGGGGCAGCAAGAATAGATGTGCACAATGAAAAGCAAGGGAAGTACAGCATTGGTTTTTTCAGTACTTCCAGATAGGAGAGGCCTAGAGGGCCTTAATTAACAGGAATGCTGTGCCTTTGGGACAAAAATAAGACCCAGTTGTCTCCAGTTCTCCTCCTGACTTCCTGCAGACCCTGACAATAAGCTGTTGTTCTGAGAGTGGTTTTGTTGTTCTTTGGGAATGCCCACATCCATCCTGATTTTATTGGAATTAGAATTAAGCTGCTTTTGGTGGCTTGAATGTTTCATGGGGTGAAGTCTTAGAGCATTTTAATAGGAATTAAAATGAAATGCTTTAAGACAGAGACAAGATTTAGAATCCATTCTAGAGGGGACTCTAGACCTGTATGGTTGTGGTAGGAGTAATGCCAAAATTGTGCATGAAATATTTTCCCTGCACACCCTTTCAGAAGCCAGCTGGATTAGTTGAATATTCTGGCAGGCCAGGCTCTTCCCACTGCTCTGTAGCTTTCTGTGCCCTCAGCTTTTCACCCATGAGAACTCAGTGAATATGGTAGGACACTCAGATGGAGGAAGGAGCTGCTCTGGGAGCTGCTGCCTGCCCTGCTTCTGTTCCCAGAGCTCTAAAACTGAAATGCTGCTCCTTTTGTAGCTCTGACAGACCCCAACGCCTCTGCAGCCCAGCAAGCTGTCCTCCAGCAGCACCTCAACAGCCTGACCTACTCACCCTTTGGGGACTCCCCGCTCTTCAGAAACCCCATGTCCGACCCGAAGAAGAAGGAAGAGGTAAGTGCCCGTCAGCAGGGACCCGTTTCATGGGTGACAGTGGGAATTACTGGGACTGTGTGCAGCCCTCACTTCAGTGCACGCTGAGCAGCCAAGTAAGTTGCCCTCTGTGCTCTCCCAGTGGTGCAGTGGCTTTTTACCCCTCATTTTATTCCAGTGGAAAGTTCCCTGCCCATGGCAGGGGAGTTGGCAGGGCATGATCTTTAAGGTGCTTTCCAGCCCAAACCATTCCATGATTTCCTGCTTTTGCCTGCATCACAGCCTTGGCTGTGGCGTTCCTGTGCTCCCTGCTGCTGATTGGGAATAAAGATGGATCGTTGTTAATGCTTGGAATAATTGTAGTGCTTTGCTTAGGACATCCCTGAGAGTCTCTGAGAGTCCTTTCCCTGTTGCTTCGTTCAAGAGATGGTAAAACAAGCACTTCCCAGGCTTTTGAGGTGGTAGGGGAGATTCTGAGTGTCTCCTGCCCCCAGGCAGGTTCCAGGGGCTCCAGGCTGATGGCTGGGCTGTGTGTGGATCCAGGGTGCCTGTGGCTCCATGCTGATGGCTGGGCTGTGTGTGTGGATCCAGGGTGCCTGTGGCTCCAGGCTGATGGCTGGGCTGTGTGTGGATCCAGGGTGCCTGTGGCTCCAGGCTGATGGCTGGGCTGTGTGTGTGGATCCAGGGTGCCTGTGGCTCCAGGCTGATGGCTGGGCTGTGTGTGTGTGGAGCCCCCTAACCTGGGTGCAATTGCTGCTTCCCTTTACTTACCACCCCCTTTGCCTTTCAGGGCCCTGGGCTGGAGCACCCTAAAGCTCTGTCCCCATGCCCGAGATGTCCAACTGTCCATCTTTGTGTTGCAGAGGCTGAAGCCAACCAACCCAGCAGCCCAGAAGGCCCTGACCACCCCCACCCACTACAAGCTGACCCCACGCCCTGCCACCAGAGTGCGGCCCAAGGCCCTGCAGTCAGCAGGCTCAGCCAAGTCCCAGCTCTTTGATGGACTGGATGATGATGAGCCCTCCCTGTCCAACGGAGCCTTCATGCCAAAGTGAGCTTCTCTTTTGTCTCTGTGTGAGAATCTTCTGGAAACTCCTGTGTATTTTACCCTGGATCTCATGATTTTGTGCTCTGGTTCATACTGGGAGAACAATAAGTTGTCTGTTAGACTTCACTAGAACTATTTTCTGTAGAGGAGGGGAAATGGTTCAGCTTAAACTCTTAAGGCCAAATAAGCTGTAAAATGAGGTCAGCCCATGATGGAAGCAAAGCTCCTGTAAAGTCATTGAGGAATTCTTACAAGGAAAGCTTGCACAGGGTGATACTTCCTGCTGCTCAACTGGGAGTGTCAACAGGTTTGCTCATGCCCTGAGTATGGGGGCTGATTTCTGGTGGTTTTATCCCAGCCTTGGTTCTGTTTCAGGTCCACAGATGTTTCTGTGAGACATTAATCATGGAACTGCCCAAGTAAAGCTTTGGGTTCAGTTTTTAGGTGCATCAGTGGCTGTCATTTAGAAAAGGGGTTTGGAAAGGTTTGAAGTTGAGTAAAAAACGAAGGGCTAAGAGACTAAAGTGAGCCTGCTGTAAAATGAACCTGCACCTGTGGGCCAGACCTGTGTTTCTAGAAAAGCTGATTTGGGAAACAGGGAGCCCTGTGGTTTGCTGAACTTGGCCTTTGAGCCTTTCACTGGGATGTGCTTTTTACAGCTCTATATAAAGCAGAGCCTTGAACGGAATTCCCCAAAACATTTTAGGATCTCTTACGGGAGACTTGATACGTCCTGGGTGTGGGAACAGGTGTTAGAGCTGGTTCCTGGTCCCTGGAGCATCTGAATTAAGTATGAAATACACATGTATGCAGTGGATGGATCCACATTTCCCTTCCTTGGTGTGTTTAGGAAGAGCATCAAGAAGCTGGTTCTGAAGAACCTCAGCAGCAGCAACCTGTTCTCTCCCGTGAGCCGAGAGAACGAGGACCTGGCGTCGCCGTCGGAGTACCCGGAGAATGGGGACAGGTGAGCGACTCGCCCCGCAGGGCTTTGTCCTCAGAAATGCAGACCGGTTCTGCCTGTCCCTAAATTACTGCTGGACAGCAGCCTCTTTTCCCAGGGATGTCACTTCACTGTTCATTGAAAGCAGTTGACCTGCTGGGAGATGCATTTCCTCCCACACTAACCATGCCTTCTTCCTGTGTGGGCACTGCCAGGTCACCCCACCCAAAATCCAGCTCAGGGAGCAGGGACTTAGGTTCTAGAAAAGTCTCTCTCCCTTCCCTGCAGCAAGAAACCAGGGTATTTCTTGGGGGAAGTGCTGAAACTGACTCAGAGGGGAGAAGAACCTCTGCTGGTCAGTCCTCAGTGATGTGGGAATTGCAGGGGAGCTCCACTGATCCTCATGTCTTATATTTCTATTTTCTATATATGTGTTGTGTACAGATTATAATGAGGAGCCTCTAAGGCTGCATCCTTCCCCCCCAGAAGCCAGAATTCCAACCTCCTCTAAAAAACCTGTGGCCATATTTCAGTTGAACTCTGATTTTTGCCTTGGTTTTCTTTTAATCAGAGTCTGGAAAAAAACCTGCCCAGCTCCCCACATTGATTTTATTGAAAGCTACTAAAATGAGAGCTGCTGTGAGAGTGAGCTCACCCTGGCCCTGTGGACAGGGGTTTTGGAGCTGTGGGGTTGCTGTTACACCCCTTTTTGAGGCTTCTCTCCAGCCTGAGCTCCCTGTTCCCCTCAGCTCTGCACAGGGCACATGCCTTAGTCCCAGCCTGTGGGGACTGTCCCAGTCTCACCACTGTCCCTGCTGTAGAGGGAGCCTCGGTGGCAGAGGGAAGGGGAGTAATCACTGGCCCTGCAGTTGGTGTGGTGCTGTTTGCTCTAGGTGTGGAAAGAGCAGAATTTTAATCGTAGAATCATGGTCTCCTGAGCAGGGAGGGACCCACAGGGGTCAACAGGTCCAGCTCCTGGCCCTCCCAGGAATGAAATAATTCCCATTATCCTTCCTGTGCCCAGGTTCTTCCTGTCGGTGCCTGCCGAGGAGAACCACAGGCAGGACGGGGAGCGGGAGGAGGAGGAGGAGGCCCACGAGGTGACCAGGTTTTACACCAACCCCATTGCCAAGCCCATCCCGCAGAGCCTGGAGGGCAGCGGGCACAAGCCCCACTCGAGCGTGGACGACACCATCGTGGCGCTGAACATGCGCGCGGCGCTGCGCAACGGGCTGGAGGGCAGCAGCGAGGACGCCTCCTTCCAGGAGGATTCCCTGCAGGAGGAGTGGGACAAGGAGATCGAGCCTGGCCTCCAGAAGCACCCTGCAGGTGAGGCTGCCAGGGGCAGTGTCGCACGCAGAGTTTTCTGCTCTTTGACACCCTCAGCTTTTGCTTTTTTCCCTCCTTCTTCCGCCAGAATACAAATGTTTCTTTCAGGGGGATAGAATAAAGATAGTATAGAAAACAATCTTCCCCCTAAGGTGTTGCAGCTGGGTCAGCTATCCAGGATTAGGAACAGGCCTGACTTTAGCAGGCCACAGCTGGAACTAATGAAAAGAAGAGAGCTATGAAAGAGTGGGTTGTTGGTTAAGAAGAAATGCCCCAAGTGGGACAGGAACTGGAGTCAGTCACTACCTGGTGACGGAGAAAGAGTGTGCTTGGAGGAGCTGCTCACCAGAAAACACCAAAAAGGTGTGAAACTTTTGTGATAAAGAGACGAAAGTATGAACTCCTGCTATATATATATGACAACATTGTTTTTCTTACCTCGTGCAGGTATTTTATCTGCTGAGTCAGTGAGCATTTAAATTTTATCCCCCAGTTTTATATCATGTGTGTTGGAGTTTTTTAAACTTGAGAAGGTAAAGGGAAAAGATTTGTTAATCCTCCCAGGTGATCCTTACGTGGCATGTAATGAAACTGGCAGGTGACGTGTGCAGAAGAAATGTCTAGAAACATTTTGGAGATGCAAAATGCTTTTGGGACATGGGAAGGTCATTACTCAAATTAATAGATGAACAAGAGTTGGAGCCTGTTAAATGTAGAAAAAGGTGCAGTTTGGTCAGCAGTGCCTGAGGCCCCAGGCTACTCAAGCTGGGAGAGTTTTTCCTTCAAGTGTTGATACTTTTGCAATTTTTCTTCTCCCTGCACACCTTCTTCCCTTCCTGTTTGCACACCTGCTGCTCCCTGGCAGGTGCCTGGGCAGACCCTGCCCGAGCACTTGGTTGAAATGTGCTCTGGAGGCTGTGGAATGAAGGTGTTGGTGTCTGTTGGCTTTGGGTGCCCTGATTCTCAGTTCCTCTGGGGCTTCCAGCTGTTCAGTCAGGCTGGCAAAAGAGATGGGATAACAGTCTGGGAGTGTTGATGCGTTGCTGCCAGCCCTGTTCTCAGGGAATGTTGTGCTGCAGGGATTGTCCTGACACGAGCTGGCTACTACACCATCCCGACGCTGGAGGAGCTGGCCCGGCTGACCATCGACAGGAAATGTATCGTGACAGACTTCACCGTCGGCCGCACGGGTGAGAGCCCAGCCTTCCCGGGCCTTCCCCCTGAGCCAGGGATCCCAAACTGCAGAGCCTCAGCTCCAAGCCCTCAGGCTGGCTGTCACCAGTGCCCTTGCTTTGGGAGCAGTTGGCATCAAAGTGTGGTAGGATTTTAGAATAAAATAAATCCCAGTATCGCAGACTGATTTGGTTTGGGAGGGGCATTAAAGCTCATCCCATTCCATGGCAGGGACACCTTCCACTGTCCCAGGCTGCTCCAAACCCTATCCAGCCTGGCCGTGGACATTTCCAGGGGCAGCCACAGCTTCTCTGGGGCCTGCCCACTCTGCCAGGGAACAATTCCCAAGATCCCATCCAGCCCTGCCCTCTGGCACTGGCAGCCATTCCCTGGCTCCTGTCCCTGCAGGCCTTGTCCCAGTCCCTCTGCAGCTCTCCTGGAGCCCTGGCAGGGGCTCTGAGCTCTCCCTGGAGCCTTCCCTTCTCCAGGTTGAACATTCCTAGTTCTCCCAGCCATTTGATAACAGTGTCAATGTTGATAAGGCTCCTCCAGAGTTTTCTCGTGTCGCTTTGCTCGGGAGAAGGATGGGGCTGGATGGGGACAGGGGGAGCACAGCAGGAATGTGGGCTCTGTGGCACATAACTTTTCACAGTTTTAATTGTGACTTTTCACTACTTAATTGACCTTTTCACAATTTAATTGTGACCTTTTGGGTTGTTCTGCAGGTTATGGATCAATTTACTTTGAAGGAGAAGTAAATCTGACAAACTTAAACCTGGATGAGATCGTCCATATCCGGAGAAAAGAAGTTATTGTTTACCCTGACGACGAAAAGAAGCCTCCCATTGGGGAAGGGTTAAACAGGTAAGTGTTAGAGAAGGATGATTTTTAGAATCCTGACAGTCTGCTGTGCTTGCAGGCTGCAACCAAGAGACAAATCCATTCGGTGTCAGCGAGTTACTTCAGGTTTCTGAGGCACAGTCGGGTTTAAGAGCCCCCCGGCTGGGGCTGTGCTCTGCTGCCCTGCCCAGGCTGCCAGCCCCTGGTCTCTGAGCCCGCTGTCCTTTGCAGGCGAGCCGAGGTGACCCTGGACGGGGTGTGGCCCACGGACAAGACGTCGCGCTGCCTGATCAAGAGCCCCGAGCGGCTGGCCGAGATGGACTACGAGGGCTGGCTGGAGGCCGTGTCCCGCAAGCAGGGCGCGCGCTTCAAGGAGTACCGCCCCGAGACCGGCTCCTGGGTCTTCAAGGTGAGCCAGGGCTGCAGCTCTGCAGGGCTGCTGCTCCTCAGCATGCCCAGCTGCAGGCATTTCTGACTGCGGACAGCTGTCTGGAGTCCCTCGGCTCTGGTACCAGAGAACCGTCCCCACCAAAGCGGCTCCTCGCTGCTGGGAGCGTTCAGGGTCGGGTTGGATGGGGCTTGGAGCAATGGACCAACCTGCACTAGTGGAAGGTGCCCCTGCCCATGGAATGAATGAGCTTTAAGGTCTCTCCCAGGCCGATCCAGTCTGCTGTTCTGTGGTGAAAGCTGAGGCCCCAGAGCTGCCTAGAGCAGGTGGTTTTGTGATACACGTGATCAATAGCACATGTGAAATCATACAATTACCCAGCACTACAACACTGAACTGTCATCCCAGAGCCTGCGACAGCTGATAAACTTCAAAACAGCAGCCTCTGTAGAGAGGCTGAACTTGTTGCAGGTGTCCCAAGAGTTGTGTGTTAGGACGCCTGTACAGGGCACGCAGTTACACCTGCCCAGTGTTCAGGCCTTCCAGAAACTTCACTTCCAAGCTGTGACACGTTTGTCCTTCTCCTTAACACAGGTAGCACACTTTTCTAAGTACGGCTTGCAAGATTCTGACGAGGAAGAGGAAGATCATCCTTTAAAAGTGGACACCAAGAAGTTAAAGACCACACCTGTGCCACCCCCAGGGCACCTGCCACCCCAGCAGATGGCCCTGAACGGCAAACCAGCGCCCGTGGCTCAGGTAGAAGGAGAGCAGTGACTAAAGGGGGTTGATGACGCGGAATTTGGAGAATAGCTGTGCCTGGGAAGGGGGTGGTTGGAGTGACGTGCAATCTGGAGAGTGAAGCCTTACAGAAACTCTGCTGAGCTCTGCCTGAGTGGCTGCGTGGTGTTTTCCTTTGAGACACTTGACGTTGCAGACTGAGGATGGGGCGGGGAGGCTTTCAACCCTTGTTTCTTGTTTGAATTCTAGTCTGAGTTTGGCAGATTTGCACCTCTTCTGGAAGAACCCTTGTTTTTGTGACTATTAAATGCACGCCCGTAATGCCACCGCCGTGTGCTGCCTGCCTGGACAGTGATGCTGTGCACTCAGTTGCCTTTACCACCATTAGTGTGCAAGACTGTCTGCTTTCCATTTTAAGAATGTGCTCTATTTTTATTAAAATAATACTTTTTGTAAGGCTGGCTATATGCTGGCTTCGTAAACATATTCGTGTTGGATGTGACTGCTTTAAACCTTTGCAAAACATCCTCAGTGCTGGGCCCCTTACACAGGCATGTTTGATCCACAGGCAGTGTTTGATCTAGTTCCCTGGGAATACCAGGAGCCCAGGTGGGCAAGAGGCTGCTGGCCCCTGGGCTGTCCCAGCCATGGTGTGGGCACAGCCCCAGGGCAGGGATTGTCCCCCAGGGCAGGCATTGTCCCCTGTGCTGGGCACTGTGTGACACCTCGAGGGCTGTGTCCAGTTCTGGCTCCTTCAGGAGAGACCTGGAGGGGCTGGAGGAGTCCAGGGCAGGGAAGGGAGCTGGGAAGGGGCTGGAGCCCCAGGAGGGGCTGAGGGAGCTGGGAAGGGGCTGGGGAATTCCTGAGGGAGCTGGGAAGGGGCTGAGCCTGGAGCAAAGGAGGCTCAGGGGGGACCCTGTGGCTCTGCACAAGTCCCTGCCAGGAGGGTGGAGCAGGAAGTGGCCTCAAGATGTGCCAGGGGAGGTTTAGGTTGGATATTGGGAAAATTTCTTCCTGAAAAGGGCTGTGCAGCCCTGGCACGGGTTGCCCAAGGCAGTGGTGAAGTCACCTCCATGAAGGATTCCCCAGCCTGTGGATGTGGCACTGGGATGATGGGGTCAGGGCTGGCCCTGGCAGTGCTGGGGCACGGTTGGGCTTGATGGGCTCAGAGGCTCTTCCCACCTCAGGAGTTGTGTGTTTCTAACACAGAACCTCTCCCTGGCACCCAGCATGAGTCTCTGCTGACCATTTGTGTGGCAGGAGAGCAGAGCTCTCAGGCAGGTGAGAGGGGCCCTCAGGACCTGCTCCCTGTTCAGCAATTCCAAAGCACCATCTGCTCCCTGGGCAGAGCATCCTGCTGCTGGGGCAGGCTGGGGGCTGCCAGCTCTGCTGGATTCTGCATGGAGAATCCCAGAGCAGTGGCCAGCTGCTGCTCCAGCTCTCCCTGCTCCTCGGCTAATTAACACCCACTCATCCATCCCTCTGCTGCAGTAGATCCTTAATTATCTGCATTTTGAGCTGCACGCGTGGCTGCCCGACAGCATCGCTTCAGCTCCCCTCCCTGCTTCATGGTCAGACTGGGGGAGCAGAGCTGAGGTTTTAAACACTCAGGAGCACTGGGGAGATCTCTGGTATATTCAAATATTCTCGCACAATCCAGTGTACTTAGCAAAACCTCCTCCAGGTTACTTAACCTCTCTGACTTGCATAACATTAACTTGGGTTTTAATTTCTGAAATTAGGAAAAACATCAGTTAGTTAGTTTCCCAAAACCCTGAGAAACATCGTAGCATCGCTTAAAACATCCCAAACTCTTGGTGTAGATCACATCTGGTAATACCATTAGTTGGGCTGTAAGAAGCATTTAACATCTAGACTTGGTTTTTGCTTTGTCTTCCCTCACTAGCTTAAATATTAATGAATATATTAATATTGCAAGGGAGCTTGCTGCATTAAAGCCCAATGAAGGGAGCAGTGATACTTGTGTGTTTGAAACCATATTTTGACTTGTAAATCTGTTCTACACGTGGGGCCAGGCTCAGATTCTGATCTGCCCCTCAGTTCCATCCTTACAGACCCCCCAGGTGATTTTATCTTGGCTGAGAGCCTTCCCCCCATCCTGGCTGGTTCTACAGAGCTGAGCACAGCCTTGTGAACGTGCTCCTTAATTCCTGAGCAGGCTGCCCAGGATGCTCCCTGCCTTGGTTTCCTCACTCCTGTTTTTGCATCACTTCAGTGCTCTGCACTGTGTTTTTCCTGGGAAGCTGGAAGCATGAGGCTCTCACAGGACACAGAGCTGAGTCATGGGATGGTTTAACTGGAACCAAACCAGTACAAGGGAGCTCAGGTCCCACAGAGCCAGCTGGGCAAAAGTACAGCCCCTGTGAGCAGTTAGCCATGGAATCATGGAAGGGTTTGGGTTAGAGGGACCCTAAAGCCCAGCCAGTGCCACCCCTGCCATGGCAGGGACACCTTCACTTCCAGCCCCAGTGTCCAGCCTGGCCCTGGGCACTGCCAGGGATCCAGGGGCAGCCCCAGCTGCTCTGGGCACCTGTGCCAGGGCCTGCCCGTGACAGTACCCATGTGAAATGCAGATCTTAGGGGAATGTAGGCTCTGTGATTGGAGTTTGTAGCACATGGGCTGGATCTGGGAGGAGGGGAGGGAGGCAGGCAGGACACGCAGACCTCTCCCTTCGCTGGGCACGTGAGAACTGCACTGCTGAAGAACAGTTTCCTAAACTGAATGGCAGACCTGGGAAAACTCCAGGAGGGCACCGCTGCTCTGGGACTGCTCCTTCCCTGGCACGGCACACCCTGAAGGTTCTGTGTGTCCATCCCTGCCCTCGGTGTGCAGCCTTGGCAGAGCCAGGAGCGCTGGGCAGCGCCCGCAGGTGCTGGTGGGAGCCCTGGCTGTGCTGGCTGAGCTGTGCTCTGTGGTGTGACCTGGCCTCTGTCTCCGCAGCCCCCGGAGCTGGAGCAGCTGGGCAGGGTGGTGGAGCTGGACAGTGACATGGCAGACGTCACCCAGGAGCCAGCCCAGGAGCCCTTGGCAGAGGATGCCCTGGCCGAGGAGCAGGAGGCAGTGCCAGCGTCCACGCACATCGCATCCACCCAGGGCATCAACCCCTACGTCCTGCAGGTCAGTGTCCTGCCCCTGCTCTCTCTGGGAGATGAGTGGAGCTCTTCTCAAGGGCGCTTTTGCCCCCCAGGGGTGGTCACACACCAGCCTGTCATGGTCATGCAGCCCATGGCGTGGGACTGAGCTCACACAGCACACCTCTGTGCTGGGGAAAGCCCACGCGTGGAGAGCTCAGTGCTGGCGTGGAACACCTTCAAGGCAGGGCTCAGTCTCCAGAACTCTGGCCTGTGGGCACTGGGACAGCTGAACTGAAACCAGAGCAGCTGCCTTGGGCCTCTTCTGCCTTGGTAGAAAAAATGTTTTGGGGTAACTGGTCTTGATTTGGGGCTTGGTGCCGATGCTTTTATATCACAGTAGCACAGATTTGGGTTGGGAAAAACCATAAACCCATCCCACCCCACCCCTGCTGTGGAAGGGACACCTTCCCCCGTGCCAGGCTGCTCCAGCCCCAGTGTCCAGCCTGGCCTTGGGCACTGCCAGGGGTCCAGGGATGGAATTCCATCCCAGCCCCTGCCCACCCTGCCAGGAACAATTCCTCATTCCCTATATCCCATCCAGCCCTGCCCTCTGGCAGTGGCAGCCATTCCCTGGCTCCTGTCCCTCCAGCTCTTTGTAATTTTTATGGAAGGACAGAACCTTGAACACTTGTGGGCTTCTCCCTGTAGTGACAAATAGAGCCGAAGTTACTCCTTAAGCTGACAAACAGCAGACAGAGCTAAGATGTGAGAAATCAGGATTATTGTGGGATGTCACCCCCATCCCCAGGGAGTCCTGTCCACTGGTGTAATGAGTAGTTGTAAAACCTGCTCCATCAGGCAGCAAGCCTCAGCTGTGCCTCCAGTGTTCCTTGGAATGTTTGCAGCGTGGCTCTGTTTGGTCATGTGCTGCATGTAGGAGTTCTTCTGGGTGGGAAGAGCTGTTTTGATGAGCTTAGTGAGCTGCAGCTGGGGGAGGGACTGCTGATGTTCTGCCTTGGCTTCCCACATCCTCAGATCATGAAAGCTTCCTTGCTTGCTGATGACGACGACCTGGATTTGATCCTGGATTATCCTGGGAAGCAGCCTGTCAAGATGGACACTTCCCAAGAGATCTGCTCCCCAAGGCTTCCCATTTCAAAATCACAAGGACAGAAAAGACACTCAGGTATGGTGAGAAACCACAGATTGTGTGAAGAAAGGTGAATTTTAACATGAAGAGGCAAAATCCGGGGGTCTGCAGCAGTTCCTTCCTGCCACTCCTTCCTCCTCTGTTCATTCCCTGCTCCAGCACGAGCCCTGCCCTGAGTGCTCCAGTGCCTGGAGCACCTCCTCACCTCCTCTGATGCTTGCACTGATCTTTTCACCTTCTTTTCTTTCTCTTTTTTTTTTTTTTTCTGCTTATGTGGGTTTTTTCCCCTTCTAAGATCTCCCAGAGGCACCAACATTGCAGCTTGGTTTGGAGCTGGCCTGTGGTGGCTCTGCTGTGGGCACCAGCTGTGCCCTGCACAGGGCAGCCCCCCAGATTCCCCCACTGCCCAGACCTCGCCCCTTGACCCAGTGCACCCACTAAGTGGTGCTTTCTGTAGGGGTATTGAGGAATCCTCTGGGAACGAGCAGGGAGGTACTCCTGATGGAGGAAACCCAGTAATTCAGATCTGTTAATCAGTTCAAAGCCCACGGGACTGGCAGGGACAGCCCTGAGGTGTGTGTGAGCCCTGCTGATCCGTGTGCCACCCCACTTCTGTTCTGATGTCGTGATTCCAACATTAAATCAGGGATTCCTTTGGGGATGGCCCAGTTTGGGCTGGGGCTGTGCCTTTCCCTTTCCTGGGAGGGCCCCATGTGTTCCTGAGGGCAGTGCTGGAGGGTCAGTGGGACTCAGCACTGCACGCAGTCACGCTTAGCTCCCTGTTCCCATCACACCATCCAAACATTTGTCACTGGCTGTTCTGGGAATGCCTGAAATCCCTTCAAAGCCCAGAAATGCCCTCTGAAATACAGATGCCCTTCCACTGAACCGTTCTTCCTGCTTCTCCCTACCAGCTGCTGGGCTGCTGCAATCCAAGTTTGCCAGTGTCCTTTCCCAGTCGCCGAGCGCTGCCGTGGCAGACGCCAAGGGCCCCAGGACTTTGGGCAGCGGCCCCTGTGCTGCGCCGTGGCCGGCAGCGTCGCCGCTGGCCGCGGCGTTCGCCGTGCCCGCGGCCGTGCCCGAGGTGCAGGTGAAGACCGTGGGGGCCCGCAGGCAGCGCGGGCTGGTCCCTCTGGAGAGGTCCATCACCTACGGGAAAGGGAATCTCCTGATGGACATGGGACTCTTCATGGGCCGCTCCTTCCGCGTGGGCTGGGGACCCAACTGGACGCTGGTCAACTGTGGGGATCAGCTGAGCGGCTCGAGTGACGTGGAAGATGCTCAGCTGGAGCCCGTGGAGTACGGGTTCCTGCCCACTCCCGTGGCTCCCAAATCGTGAGTAGTGCTTTCCTTCAGGAGGGATGGGACAGGCTCGCCCTCCATGGCTGGCAGAGTCCTGGCTGCAGGTCGCTGTTCCTTCTGACGTGCAGGATGGTGTTAGCCATGGAGATCTGCTTCGTGGCCCTTCTTCACAAAAATATCTCTGTCAAATCCTGCAATAGCATAGTAAGAGGATTTGGGTTTTCTTTTTTATCAAACAAATAACACTGTCACCCAGCACAAGGTTAAAGAGAAGATTCTAAGTTGTTGTCCAGGAACTTCCAATCTCTTGGCTCTCCCTGAGGACATCTGCCCTAGCTGAGGGCGTTCTAGTTCAGCTTCTCAATTGCCAGACACCTTCATACTGCCTGTGCATCCAGCAGCACATGGGCCTTTAGGGTCTCCATACCTCACCTAGACTGGAATATAGCCCAGTCCCACCTTTTAAGTGCTCCAGAAAGCTTGTCTGGATGTTCTCTAGCAAATGCGAAGTGCTGAGGAATGAGCTGGGGTGAAGGCATGCTTACTGCCTCTGCAGAGTTCAGTGAGTCATAGTTTATTCACCAAATCACAAAAGGTTTTGGGATCAGACACTTAAAGACCATCTTGTTCCAACCCGCTGCTCTGGCCAGGGACCTTCCACTACCGCAGGTTGTTCAGGGTCCCAAATCCTGGCTCCAGATCCCAGGCTCTCACCAGGATCTTCCTGCCTTGGGTCATGTTTTACTGCAGTGTTAATTAGGACAAGCTGCAGGATGAGCAGCAGCTCTACTTGCATGGAGAACCTGCAGAACTTTTGCTACTTGGTCTATCTCCTCTTTTCCTCCAGACTCACAGAATCTCCTTTCAAAGTTCACGTGGAAAAATTGAGTTTGGAACAGTGGAAGATGGACAGAGACAAGGAGCTGTATCTCACCCCTCTGGAGATAAAGCTGAAGCACAGCACTGTCCATATGGATGAGCCCTGTCCTCTCCTGGCCCCCAACCCCGGAGTCTCTGCTATCCATGACTATGCTGACTGGGCCAGGAGAGCATCTGAGGACCCCACTGTGGCAGAGAGTGAGTGTAGAACCATCCTTCTCACACAATGGTTTGGGCTGGCACAGCCCTGCCAGCCCACGCAGTGCCAGCTGTGCCCCACAGCCACCTTGTCCCCAGCCCAGAGCACTCAGTGCCACCTGCAGGGGACACCTGCAGGGATGGGCACTGCAAAGCTGCCTGGGCAGCCCCTGCCAAACACAGTGGGGGCAGTGAACCCTCGGGGCCAGTGAGCCCTCCAGGGTGGGGGCAGCGAACCCTCCAGAGTTACCCTCACATGAGCCCCTCTGAGTCCTGTGCTCCCACTCCTGACGCCGGGTGTGTGTCCCCACAGCCGTTGTGAAGCACTGGTGCTTGGCCTGGACCTTGTGTGAGGCCATCTGGGGCAAGCTGAAGGAGCTGGAGGCCAGCCTGGAGGAGCCCAGCGAGTACGTGCTGGCGCTGGAGCGGCGCCGGGCGTTCTCGCGGTGGCTCTCGGAGACGGCGGCCGGGCGCATCGAGGAGGAGGTGGCCCTGGCCCGGCACGGCAGCCACGTCGAGGCCGTGTTCAGCTGCCTCACGGGCAAGAGGATCGGCGAGGCCTGCAGGCTGGCACAGCAGGCAGGTGAGCACCCCGGGCTGCTGGGCACTGCCCAGGGAATGGGTGCGGCCCCGAGGCTGCCAGAGCTCCAGGAGCCTTTGGACACCAGGGATGCCCAGGCTGGGGTTGGTGGGGGTTTGGGCAGGGCAGGGGTGGCACTGGGGGATCCCTGGGGGTCCTTTCAGCTCAGGATATTCTGTGATTCTGTAAGGTTCCTAAATCGCAGCTTTTGTGTAGAGAGAGAGAGGACATGCACAAAGAGCGTTGAAACTTAGAGAGCTCATTGTCACTGGTTGTTCTGCATGTGAAATGTTCCCTTGTCAGTGACCACAAAATCATGGAATGGGCTGGACTGGAAGGGACTTTAAAGCCCATCCAGTCCCACGCCCACCACAGGCAGGGACTCCTTCCACTATCCCCGCTTGCTCCAAGCCCCGTCCAGCCTGGCCTTGAAGATTGGGTAGGGGCTGCTGCTGGACTCCCTGGTCCCCTTCACTCTGAAGTGATTCCAGTCAGGAAGTGCTGCTGGAGTGCATTTGGAACTGGGAGTTTTCACAGTCACTCCTTTGAATTTTTAATGAATTATCTTTCTAATTGAGCTTCTGTTCAGACATTTTATATTTGGGTTAAAAACATGTATTTTCAGAGCCTTATGGCAGGTTTTATCCCTGTCTGTAACACCAGGCGTTTATGGAGTGGTTTATTTCATAAGAAATACTGGAGTTGTGGCCTCCCCGTTCCTGGAAGTGCTCCATCCCCCAGTGGATGGGGCTTGGAGCAGCTGATCCAGCGGAAGGTGTCCCTGCCATGGGCCGGGGCTGGAAGGGGACGAGCGTTAGGATCCCTCCCCGCCCAAAGCCCGTGCGGTGCGCAGCTGACGGGTGTCCCTGCAGGTGACCACCGGCTGGCGCTGCTGCTGTCACAGCTGGCCGGCAGCCAGCCCGTGCGGGAGCTGCTGACCCTGCAGCTGGTGGACTGGCACCGCCTGCACAGCGACCGCTTCATCCAGGAGGAGCGGCTGCGCCTCTTCGCCCTGCTGGCCGGCAAGCCGGTAAGGACAGCCCCGCGGGCACGGCTGCCACCACGCTCAGGGGCAGGGGGCCTGTCAGAATCCCTGGCTGGATGGGCTGCTGGGGTCCTGCCCACGCCATCTCACAGGGACAAAGGCAAGAGATAGAAGCGCTCTTCTCCACGTGGGGACAAGTGTCCTGCATTTATTTCTGAGGTAGAAAAGAGGCCAGGCCAGCTGCCTCCAGGGGGTTTAAGAGCTGGGAAGGGGGCTGGAGAGGGACTATACCCACTGAGGAGAGGTAAACTAGGGAGAGACCACACTGACACTCGGGTGGGGAAAAAGGGGAAGACCATGTGGCCATGGGATACAAACCATGTGAACAGTGCAAACAGCTAAGTAACTGTTTAGTGCAATACAACAAAAGCAGAAAGGGCCTTTGCATGGTGTCCACAGATGTTTTGTTCAGCCACACGGTGAGCTGTTCAGGGTCCTAGGGCACAGTCATGGGCAGAGCCCAGGTGCCTGTGCCTCCAGAGGCAGGGGCTGCAAGGTGGCATCGGGGCAGTACAAAGAGGAAGGCCAGTGGGGGAATGGGGAGGGGGTGGCTCAGGGACATAGGAGCAAGGGAAGGAGCCAGTTAGGTCAAACAGCTTTTGAGGGAAGCTTCTTGTGTCTCCCTAACCCGGGGAATGCCCCTCAGGGTCTCCACAACTCCCCCTTTTGATATTATTAAGAAAGCTTTTCTGAAGGATCAGCTGGATCAACACAAAGTGACACAAACAATCAAAAGCGCCCATAAGACAATTTTCAAAATGCAAACAATTCTGAGCACCCAGTGTCCAAACAGATTTTCTGGAGCATCTTAGAGCTGGCAGGAGGGATGTGGGGTTTTCTTAGCACAGTTTATGACAAAACTGAGTCAGGAGAAGGTTCCTTCAGCAGGGAAGGTTCTCTGCCACCTGTGGCAGTGTGGTTGGCTGTGACTGGCTCCGTACGAGGTAGTGTAGGGGGTGCTGTGCCTGTTGGAAACTCCAAGGAGAAATCATTAACTTTTAAGAAAAAGATGGTTACTTTAGGGAAACTTTCCTTTCTTTCCCTCCCAATCACCCCCACCCCCTCTGCTGAGCCATGCCACGCAGCCACAGGCACTGCAGGCTGGGGCTCCTGTCCCAGAGCCACCTCCTGCTGCTGCACACCTGGCTCCAGGGGTGGCCGAGCAGGGTGTGTGGCTCCAGGGGTGGCCGAGCAGGGTGTGTGGCCCAGCAGGGTTGTGGCCCCAGGTGTGGCTGAGCAGGTTGTTGCTGCAGGTGTGGCAGCTCTCCGAGAGGATCAGTGTCAACGTGTGCTCGCTGCTGGACTGGAAGCGCTGCGTGGCCGTGCACCTGTGGTACCTGCTGCCCCCCACGGCCTCCATCTCCAGGGCTCTGGCCATGTACGAGTCAGCCTTTCAGGTGGGTCACTCCCTCCTGCCCTGAAGGAGCCCTGCAGGCTGCTCCTGCCTGCTGGTGCTGCAGAGGCTCTTGTGAGCAGCCAGGAGTTGCTGAATGTGGGATTGAGTGTGGGATGAGAGGGAATGGCTTCCCACTGCCAGAGGGCATTGTTAGGTGGGATATTGGGAAGGAATTCCTGCCTGGGAGGGTGGGCAGCCCTGGATCCCTAAAAGCATCCCAGACCAGGGTGGACAGGGCTTGGAGCAGCCTGGGACGCTGGAAGGTGTCCCTATGGTAGGGGGTGGAATTGGATGATCTTACAGGTCCTTTCCAGCCCAAACCATTCTGTGATTCTACAGAATCACAAGTTCTGTGGAGAAAACCCATTTATGGAGCGTTTCCAGGTTTTGTCTAGCTGTGTGACAGCTGGACAGAATCAGGATGAGGGACAGTGGCAAACAGCAGGAAAGCCCTTTGGAGGCAGGCAGCCTGTTCTGCCACTGGGGTCATTGTTCCTCAGCTGCCTTGTCCAGCAGCCCATGGTGCCCCACACCCCGTGTGTGCCCCCAGCCACTGTCCCACACCCCATGTGTGCCCCCCAGACACTGTCCCACGCCCCGTGGCTCCATGCATTATGCAGAGCCCTGTGTCTCTCTGCAGAGCTCTCGGCTCTGTGTGCAGCAGGACAAAGGGTTCTGCTGAAAAACATGTTTAATCATTAACCAAAGCCAGCTCAGCCCTCCATCCTCAGGGCAGCCTCAGCACAGCAGCAGCTCTGGAAACTTGTCCCTGGTGTTTGCTTCAGTGTTCAGTGTGCACAGTGCTGAGCACTTGTGAGCACCCCGCTGCAGGAAAGCTCTCAGCGGGTTGTTCTGACTGACTCAGTGTGTCCTGTGCTGCTCGTGGCTGCAGAGAAAAGGCTCCCTGGGATGCACCCACTTCATTCCATCAAGGCCCACGTGGTTTTCCAGCTGTGAAAGCCTTTGGGCATACAGGCTGTGTGTGAGAGCTGGCTGTGCCTCCAGAGCCACCTGTGTGACTGTCACACAGCTGTGTGTCACAGCTGGCTGTGCCTCCAGAGCCACCTGTGTGACTGTCACACAGCTGTGTGTCACAGCTGGCTGTGCCTCCAGAGCCACCTGTGTGACTGTCACACAGCTGTGTGTCACAGCTGGCTGTGCCTCCAGAGCCACCCGTGTGACTGTCACACAGCTGTGTGTGTGAGCTGGCTGTGCCTCCAGAGCCACCTGTGTGACTGTCACACAGCTGTGTGTCACAGCTGGCTGTGCCTCCAGAGCCACCCGTGTGACTGTCACACAGCTGTGTGTGAGAGCTGGCTGTGCCTCCAGAGCCACCTGTGTGACTGTCACACAGCTGTGTGTCACAGCTGGCTGTGCCTCCAGAGCCACCCGTGTGACTGTCACACAGCTGTGTGTCACAGCTGGCTGTGCCTCCAGTGCCACCCATGTGACTGTCACACAGCTGTGTCTCAGAGCTGGCTGTGCCTCCAGAGCCACCCGTGTGACTGTCACACAGCTGTGTGTGAGCTGGCTGTGCCTCCAGAGCCACCCGTGTGACTGTCACACAGCTGTGTGTGAGAGCTGGCTGTGCCTCCAGAGCCACCCGTGTGACTGTCACACAGCTGTGTGTGAGAGCTGGCTGTGCCTCCAGAGCCACCTGTGTGACTGTCACACAGCTGTGTGTGAGAGCTGGCTGTGCCTCCAGAGCCACCCGTGTGACTGTCACACAGCTGTGTGTCACAGCTGGCTGTGCCTCCAGAGCCACCCGTGTGACTGTCACACAGCTGTGTGTGAGAGCTGGCTGTGCCTGTCAGCAGGGGTTTTTAAGAGCTCAGTGTGAGACATGAACCTGCCCCAGCATTTTGGGTTCAGGTTTTTCATGTTGGTCCATGGTTCTGGGGAGGCTCCAGCTGCAGGGGCAGAGTTTCCTGAGCCTGCTGAGTTGTGGAATTCAGTTTTGTTCAGAATATGATCTTCAAACTTACTGTTAGAACTATCTCCCTAGAACACCTCAGAGTGTGAAAAATACGCCTGCTGTCCTCTGCCTCCTTACCTGGAGGACTCTGGGTGTGTCATTGAGGAAGATGACAATGGAGGAAGGCCCCTGAGAGATGTCTGCTTCCATTTGTTGAAGCTCTACAGTGACAGGTAAGTGGGCAGAGAGTTCAATAATATTTAGAAAAGTCATGATCAGTCAGTGAGTGCCTGAGTTCACCAGCCAGGGGTGTGAAATCAGCCTGAACCTCTTGGAGCAGTCCAGGATCAGCCCCACGTGTACCCCTGACAGAAGGTGGTGTCACCTGGGGCTGTTTGTGGGGTTTTAGGTGCCTTCTGTGTCTGAAGAGAGCAGGAAGGCTTCTCTGTAGCTGCCTTTTTTGAAGGCACTGACAAATCTGCAGGGGAGCACCTACAGAGGAAAAGGGGTGACAGTCTGGGTGCAGACTATAAGGGATTGGCAGTAAATACTGTTGATTTTCTTCTTAAAAAAGCAAACCAAACCCCCCACCGATGTAAATCACACACGTGGAGGTGGGTGAAGGGAGGGGACTGGGTGTGATTTTGTGGGCACAATCAGCTCTCCCAATTAGCAGTTTTCCTCTGCAGGTCCTATGAGCTGGACCAGCTGCTGGACCCCAGGAGTGTCACCTCAGACCCGCTGGATTTCCGCCTCAGCTGGCACCTGTGGGAGGTGCTCCGGGCCCTGAACTACTGCCACCTGTCCCAGCAGAGCTGGGGAGTGCTCAACACCAGCTATGCTGCCCAGCTGGAGAGCGAGGGGCTGTGGGAGTGGGCTGTGTTCGTCATGCTGCACGAGCCGGACACGCAGTGAGTGACCCTGGGTGGCTGTCCTGGGCTGGACACAGCTGTGAGTGACCCTGGGTGACTGTCCTGGGCTGGTCACACCCTGAGTGACCCTGGGTGGCTGTCCTGGGCTGGACACGCAGTGAGTGACCCTGTGTGGCTGTCCTGGGCTGGACACGTAGTGAGTGACCCTGGGTGGCTGTCCTGGGCTGGTCACACCCTGAGTGACCCTGGGTGGCTGTCCTGGGCTGGTCACACCCTGAGTGACCCTGTGTGGCTGTCCTGGGCTGGACACACCCTGAGTGACCCTGGGTGGCTGTCCTGGGCTGGACACACCCTGAGTGACCCTGGGTGGCTGTCCTGGGCTGGTCACACCCTGAGTGACCCTGGGTGGCTGTCCTGGGCTGGACATGGCTGTGAGTGACCCTGGGTGACTGTCCTGGGCTGGACATGGCTGTGAGTGACCCTGGGTGGCTGTCCTGGGCTGGTCACACCCTGAGTGACCCTGGGTGGCTGTCCTGGGCTGGACATGGCTGTGAGCGACCCTGGGTGGCTGTCCTGGGCTGGACATGGCTGTGAGTGACCCTGGGTGACTGTCCTGGGCTGGACATGGCTGTGAGTGACCCTGGGTGGCTGTTCTGGGCCTGGACACATCCTGAGTGACCCTGGGTGGCTGTCCTGGGCTGGACACACCCTGAGTGACCCTGTGTGACTGTCCTGGGCCTTGCAATAACTTGGGGTCAGTCCTAAAGACCTGTGGTTGCAGTGGCGTCTCCCACATGGAGCTGTGCTCCCGGAGGTCTTTGTGCCACTCGGGAAGATCCCAGAATCCCAGACTGGGGTGGGGTGGGTGGCAGGGGCCATGCAGCCCATCTCCTGCGGTGTCCTTGCGGGTGGCAGGCGGGCAGTGACAGGCTGCCCTGTGTCCCCAGCGTGCGGGAGAAGGCCGTGCGGGAGCTGCTGAGCCGGCACTGCGCGCTCGCCGAGAGCCCCGAGTCCTGGGCCAAGGAGAGCTTCCTGACACAGCGCCTCTGCGTCCCCCCACGCTGGATCCACGAGGCCAAGGCCGTGCGGGCCAGGATGGAGGGCGACAAGCACAAAGAGGCCCTTTTCCTCTTCAAGGCTGGCCACTGGAACCAGTGCCACAAGCTGGTGGTCAGGCACTTGGCCTCAGGTGGGTCTTGCTGCTCCCCTTGCGCCCTTGAGCAGCACACAAAGGCATGGCAGGAGTAGGAGTGGGATCCCCTCTGCTCTGGAGCCAGGCTGGCACAGCTGGGGATGCTCACCTGGAGAGGAGAAGCTCCAGGGAGAGCTCAGAGCCCCCTCCAGCGCCTAAAGGGGCTCCAGGAGAGCTGGGGACAAGTGGAAGGGGGTGGGATTGATGGTATTTAAGGTCCAGTGAGTGACACAGTGATTCCAAGCCGTGGGGTGGCCAGTGAAGGGACCAGGCTGGGTTTGTAGCAGCAGTTAGCACAGAGGGCCTGGCAGTTCCAAACCAGCTCTCCCTGGATACCTGGCATGGTGCTTTTCCTGGGCAAACAGGGAAGCAGGGCAGTGCTTTCCCTGCTGCACTGCCCCACCTTGCTGGAGCACAGGGACAGGGGCGGCAGTGGCCTTCTGTTCCCTGCTCTGTGTGTGTCCCTGCTCTGTGGTGGCCTCTGTTCCTAACTCCAGTTCTCTCCAGATGCAATTATCAACGAGAACTACAAGTACCTGAAGGGATTCCTGGAGGACCTGGCGCCCCCGGAGCGCAGCGCTCTCATCCAGGACTGGGAGCTGGCGGGGCTGGTCTACCTCGACTACATCCGTGTCAACGAGATGCTGGACAGGATTCAGCAGGTATGGCCAGCCCCTTCCCCGAGCCTGGGCAGCTCCCCGGGCTCTGCGTTGGAGCTCTCACTGGCTCTTGAGGGGCAGTTGGTGCTTCTCTTTGGCAGGCACTTCAAACAGAACATGGGGCATCTCTAAAACCGGGCTTTGCTGTCACAGCAAGGGGTGGGCTGTGCCCTGTGGGTGTGTGACAGTGACAAGTGAAAGGGACGGGACAAACCCAGCCGTCTCCATGTCCATTACCCCAGTTTCCTGCCCAGGCTTCCCCTTTGCCTGCTCTGGTGTGAATTCAGGCAGGTTTTGGTGTAGTGTCACTGGTGGGTGGTTTGGCCTTGGAGCTGACCCGTGTTTGCTTCCAGCTGGATGTTTCCACCTACGAGCTGGAGCGGTTACACACCAAAGTGACGTCCCTGTGCAACAGGATAGAGCAGCTGCAGTGCCACACGGCCAAGGACCGCCTGGCTCAGTCAGGTATGGTGACACCCTGGCCAGCAGCTCCCTGGGACAGCCAGTTCCACACTGGCTGACACCTGGGCAGCAGCTGTATCCCCAGCTCACAGAACCATTTAGGTTGGAAAAGACCTTTCAGATTGAGTTCAGCCGTTCCCCAGCACTGCCAAGGCCACCAGTGACCCATGTCCCCAAGTGTCACATCCACAGGGCTGGGAAATCCCTCCAGGGATGGGGACTCCACCACCTCCCTGGGCGGCTGTGCCAGGGCTGCACAGCCCTGTCTGAGAAGGAATTTTCTCAGTATCCAAGCTGAGCCTCCCCTGGCCCAGCCTGAGCCAGTTCTCCCTTGTCCTGTCCCCGTTCCCTGGGAGCAGAGCCCGAGCCCCCCCAGCTGCCCCTTCCTGCCAAGGAGTTGAGGAGCATGAGAAGGTCCCCCCTCAGGGCTCCTCTTCTGCAGGCTGAGCCTCCTCAGCCCTTTGAGAGAAGAATTTTCCCCAATATCCACCCTAAACCTCCCCTGGCCCAGCCTGAAGCCGTTCCTTCTCCTCCTGTCCCTGTTCCTGGGAGCAGAGCCTGACCCCCCTGGGCCTCCTTTTCTGCAGGCTGAGCCTCCTCAGCCCTTTGAGGGAAGAATTTTCCCCAATATCCACCCTAAACCTCCCCTGGCCCAGCCTGTTTGCTCTCCCGCTGTGGCTGCAGTGCCCGTGCTGCGGGAGGGAGCAGGCAGAGGATGGCACATCCTTCCCTGCCGAGCCGCCCCCGCCCCGGCTGGCTGTGCTGCGCCGCGCTCCCGGCGCGGAGCACACGCCGAGCGCTGTCCCCGCTCTTGCAGACATGGCGAAGCGCGTGGCCAACGTGCTGCGGGCGGTGCTGAGCCTGCAGCAGGGCCCCGAGGCGGGCCCCGAGCCCGCGGAGCCGCGCGTGCCGCTGCGGCTGCTGGCCCCGCACATCGGCCGCCTGCCCATGCCCGAGGACTACGCGCTGGAGGAGCTGCGCGGCCTCACCCAGGCCTACCTGCGCGAGCTGGCGCTGGCCGCGCACTGAGCTCGGCACGACTCACTCTGGCACGGCACGGCACGGCATGGATTGGGATGGCACGGGCAGCCGAGGCAGAGCCGCCCCTGGCACGCGGCTCCTGCCCGGCGCCCCGCGCGCGCCGGAGATCTTCATGCATGAGGAGTATCGAAAGGTTTTTATCAAAAAATATAAATAAATGCTCTAGATTATTTTCCTGTCTTTTTGAAAACCACAAATAAAATGTTTATAGTACTCCCATGGGTTCCTTTGCTTTTAAGGCAGGGGTTTTGGGGTTGGAGGTGTGTGTCCTTGCTGTGTCACCCCGGGATGGTTGGGCTGGGTGCGTGGGAGGTAAGGACAGCCCCGGAATGTCTGATACAATCCCACCTTGCCTGCGGTGGTGATCAGGGTAGGCTCCTCCAGAATCTCGGGAGGAAACATCACTCATCTCCAGGAGTGTGCGGAACCCAGATAAGCCAGGCTGTGGCCTTTTGGTACTGAAAGGGGCTCCAGGAGAGCTGCAGAGGGACTGGGGACAAGGCCTGCAGGGACAGGAGCCAGGGAATGGCTGCCAGTGCCAGAGGGCAGGGCTGGATGGGATCTTGACAATGAGGAATTGTTCCCTGGCAGGGTGGGCAGGGGCTGGGATGGAATTGCCAGAGCAGCTGGGGCTGCCCCTGGATCCCTGGCAGTGCCCCAGGCCAGGCTGGACCCTGGGGCTGGAGCAGCCTGGCACAGGGGAAGGTGTCCCTGTCCCTGGCCGCTGGCGCGTTCAGGTGACACTGGCTGTGCGCAGGGGCCGGGTCACTGCGGCTTCGCCTCCTTCCATTACTGTAATTGGGCCTGAGCGGCCCCGGCCCGGGCGGGCCGGGCTGGGATGAATAATTCACCGCCTGGAAACAAAACCTCCGGCCTCAAAACCGCTCGGCATCTGCCGCCGAGCCCCGGCGTGGGAAAGGTGCCAGGAGCGCCGGGGGAGAGGAGCCGGCGGGTTCCCCGGGGCCGGAGCTGGGGATGCTCCGGCACCCCGAGCCCGGCGCCGCTGCCCCGGAGCCTCCCGGGTTTTCCTCCCGCCGAACGGGAACGGGAGCGCTCTGCCCCTTCCCTTCCCCGCTCTCTCCCCGCCCCGCAGAGCGGGATGTCCCTTGCTGTGCAGGGCGGCCACTCCGCTCCGGGGCTGCGCCAGCCGCCCTCGGCTCCGCGGTGTCCCCGTGTCGCGGGCGCGGTGTCCCCGGGCTGGAACAGCTCTCGGACAGCGACAGGCACGGCGCGGCGCCACCAGCGCCTCCCAAACCCATCCCCGAAGGGGCTCGGCTGCGCCCGGAGCCCATCCCAGCCCCTGCCCCCGGCCAGCCGGGACCCGCTAGGGTCGCCCGCCGTAACCCCTGGCCGTGGGCGCTTTGGGGACCGTGCCCCCCCGCCCTGTCCCCGCCCTGACGTCACCCGCCCCCCCGTGTCCCCGCACCTGCGGCGGGATGGAGCCCGGAGCTCGCCTGTGCCTCGCCCTCTGCCTCGCCGGCGTCCTCCCGGCCCCGGGTGAGCAGGGGGGCTCCAGGGGCGCGGACCCCGCTCCGGGCGCGGCCCCGGCACCTGGGGCAGCATCGCCCCGCACGCAGGGAATCCCGGGGCTGGGGGCTCGGGCTGGCGCTGAGGGGGGACGGGGGTCCCGTCGCGCTCCCTGTCCCAGCTGCCGGAGGGTCCCGCGGCGGGGTCCTGGGGACCCCTCGGGAAGGGTCCGGCCGCACCCCGGCCCCTCCAAGCCCCGCTCCGCTGTCCCCAGGCTGCCGGGGCGCGCCGGGAAGGTTCGCCTACAAACTGCTCCACGACCTCTTCGCCAACTACTCCAGCGCCCTGCGCCCCGTGGAGGACACGGACCGGGCTCTCAACGTCACCCTCAAGGTCACCTTGGCCCAGATCATCGACATGGTGAGCGCCGGGCACGGCCCCGGCCCCGCGCCCTGCTCCCCGCCCGACCCCCGAAACCAGCCCGGATCCGCCCCCAGAGCAGCCCGGGCGGCCTCGAGCCAGCTCAGAGCGCTTCGCAGACAGCCCGGCTCCCCCCAAAAGCAGCAGGACCCCCTCGAACCCAGCTCAGCTCCGCGGGGCACCCGGAGAGGCCGCTGGGCTGGGGGCTGGGGGCAGTGGGGCGGCCCCGGGGTCCATTCGCCCACACGCCCACCCTCTCCCCTCGGCAGGACGAGAGGAACCAGGTCCTCACCTCCTACCTGTGGGTCCGCCAGACCTGGCTGGACGCACACCTCGCCTGGGACAAGGACGAGTACGGCGGCATCGACAGCATCCGCATCCCTAGCAGCTACGTCTGGCGGCCGGACATCATCCTCTACAACAAGTGCGTGGTGCCGGCTGGGGCTGGGGGCCCGGCTGGGGCTGGGGGGCTGCGGGGGTGCTGCCAGCCTCGGGGGGGGGCAGGAGGGCCCTGGAGGGGGACGTGCAGGGAGATGGGCGGTGGGGGCAGCCAGGCGTGCCCGGGACCGACCCCAGCACCGAGGGGACAGCCAGGGGCTGCGAGCGGCACGGGGAGGGGATGTGGCCCCACGGGCACCCCTCCCTGCCCAGCGCCGACGAGCACTTCGGCGGCTCCATGGAGACCAACGTGGTGCTGCGCTCCGACGGGCACATCACCTGGGACTCGCCCGCCATCACCAAGAGCTCCTGCAAGGTGGACGTGTCCTACTTCCCCTTCGACGGGCAGCAGTGCCGCCTCACCTTCGGCTCCTGGACCCACAACGGCAACCAGATCGACCTCCGCAACCAGCTGGACACCGGGGACCTGACGGACTTCGTGGAGAACGTGGAGTGGGAGGTGCTGGGCATGCCGGCCACGAGGAACGTCATCACCTACGGCTGCTGCTCCGAGCCCTACCCCGATGTCACCTACACGCTGCTCCTGCGCCGCCGCGCCTCCTTCTACATCTTCAACCTGCTGCTGCCCTGCATCATGGTCTCCTTCCTGGCGCCCCTGGGCTTCTACCTGCCGGCCGACTCGGGGGAGAAGGTGTCGCTGGGGGTGACGGTGCTGCTGGCCCTCACCGTGTTCCAGCTGCTGGTGGCCGAGAGCATGCCCCCCTCGGAGAGCGTCCCGCTCATCGGTGAGCCCGGGGCGCCCAGCCGGGGGCTCTGTGCCGGGGCCGGGGTCAGCGCCTGGCGTGGGGGGCAGCGGGACCCCGCCGTGCCCCCTGCCAGTGCCCGCTGCCCCCACAGGCAAGTACTACATCGCCACCATGACCATGATCACGGCCTCCACCGCGCTCACCATCTTCATCATGAACGTGCACCACTGCGGGCCGGGGGCCCGGCCCGTGCCCCCCTGGGCGCGCCGGCTCATCCTGCACCACATGGCCCGGCTCTGCTGCGTCTACGAGGTGGGCGAGAGCTGCAAGAGCCCCCGGCGGGCGCTGGGCGGGGGGCGGGATGCCGGGGGAGCGGGCGAGAGCCCCGGGGAGGGGCAGGTGGGCACGGAGGTGAGGGGCTGCCCCTGGGACCACTGCCTGTGCCACCACGACGCCCTGCTGAGGAACGTTGGGTACATCGCCGGCTGCTTCCGGCGCCACCGCGCCAACCAGCGCCGCACCGGCGAGTGGAAGAAGGTGGCCAAGGTGATGGACCGCTTCTTCATGTGGGTCTTCTTCCTCATGGTCTTCCTCATGAGCGTGCTGGTCCTGGGCAACGCTGCCTGATGGCTCTGCGGGCCCAGCACCGCGACCCCCAGGGACGGCGGGGGCTGCGGGTGCCTCGTGGGGGTGACACAAATGTCCCTGCTCCCCCCAGAGCTGCAGGGCGGGAGCTGCGCCATCACTGGGGGGAGGTGCCTGAGAGTGGGACCCCCAGCTGCAGGGCCGGGGGGTCCCAGCCCCTGTCTGGCTGTACCAGAGTGGGCACCACATCCCCCCGTGGCACCCTGCACCAGGGAAACGCACCAAACCGGCAATAAACCGTGGAACGTGTGTCCTGCCCCTGCTGCCTGGGACAGGGGGTGGCCCTGGGAGGGATGGGGGGCTCAGCCCTGAGCCCTGGCCGAGGAATGGGGCTCCCCATGAGAGGGGTGGGGGCTTCCCACGGGAAGGAGGGCAGGGCCCAGCGGGAGCCCTGGAGCTGCTGCCCACCCTGGCCGAGGCGGGCTGGTCCCGTGGTCCATCAGTGCCACCCAGCCCAGCCTGTGGCAGCCACTGTCCCGTGGCAGCCTGGCCCCTCGGGGAGCCCTGGGAAGGGAAGGGAAGGGAAGGGAAGGGAAGGGAAGGGAAGGGAAGGGAAGGGAAGGGAAGGGAAGGGAAGGGAAGGGAAGGGAAGGGAAGGGAAGGGAAGGGAAGGGAAGGGAAGGGAAGGGAAGGGAAGGGAAGGGAAGGGAAGGGGAAGGGGAAGGGGAAGGGGGAGGGGAAGGGGAAGGGGAGATGATAAACTCTCCAGGACTGGTGGATGTTGTGATGGGGGGAGGCTCTCCTGGGCACAGCGAGCACCAAAGGAGGAGTTTTGGATTCTCAGAGAAGCAAGGATGGAGGCAACAGACATGGAGAGAGATGGCCTTTGGAAGAAGGGGCAGTAAAGCAGGAGGTGATAAGGATGTCCTGAAGTCCTGCAGGGGGAAAACGAGAAGTCCCAGCAGCTCTGGATGAATCCTGGGAAGGCCTCCTGGAGCTCCTGGAACTGCGTGGGGAGCTGCCACGGGGGCTGCAGCTGCCCAGCACCGCCTGTGTGCTCCTGGGTGGCCCCACGGCTCCGCTTCAAGAGCCTGGCACGTGGGCATGTCCCCTTTGTCAAGTGGCACTCAGATGTCACACAGGGGCCTCTGCCTGTCCTGTGATGTCACACAGGAGGCTCTCGCTGCCCCGCACTGTCACAAAGGGGCCTCTGCCCCCCTGCTGGGGTATAAAAGGGACCATGGGATGCTGTGACACTGCAGACTGGCGTCACCAGGGCCTCTGCCACCCCAGCTGGGCTGGGGGCCCTTCCCCGGTGCCCCGCAGGTCACTGGGGAACCTCTTCAGCAGCCTGTGCCAGTGACAGGGACGGCGCCATGGGCTTCCTCAGCATCTTCACCATGGGTGAGCTGGTGGCCATCACGATGGTGGTGCTGCAGCTCATCCTGGCCATTGTCATGCTACGGGACAAGCGTCTATGGGTAGGTGGCCTGTGATACGCCGGCTGGGCTGGGCTGGGCCAGGCCGTGTGGGTTTGGGGTGTGTTGGTGTGTCAGGACAGTGTGGAGCGTTCTGGGGAGCTGCTCCTGTCCCACCCATCCGCGTTCTTGCAGAGGATCCGTCGGAGCTCAAAGCATCCGAGCGCAGCCAGAGGCCGGCTGGAGGGGCAGAGCAACGTGGGCAGGGCACGGAGATCAGCACAGATGGGGCTGCCCCATGGCAGCTCCCCACGCGGTTCCATGAGCTCCAGGAGGCGTTTCCCAAGGTTCATCCGGAGCTGCCAGGACTCCCAGGCGCTCTTCGAGGAGCTCCGCAAGGAGCTGGAGGCGCAGCTGCCCCAGTGGCCGAGGATGCCGAGGGGCTGCAGGGCGGGCCAGCCCGAGGTGCCCGCGGAGCCGGGGCTGCTGGGGGGCAAGGAGTCGCCGCAGGGCCCCGGGGAGGAGCGGCCCGAGGCGGGCACGGGCGGCGCGGCCGGGCAGGAGGGGGCCGGGGCCGCGGGGCGAGGCGGCGGCAGCGCCCCGGAGCCGGAGCGCGGCAGCGGCCGCCCGGCCCTGGCCTGGTTCATCCCCCGGGACGTGCGGGTGGCCGAGGCCGCGGGCTCGGAGGGCAGCAGCAGCGGCAGCAGCAGCAGCTCGCTGGGGCTGGCGTTCGGCATCCCGAGCGCGGACCCGTGGTGGGGCCCGGCGCTGCCGCCCGCGCCGCAGCCGCTGCCGCTGCCCGCGGGCCGGGGCCGGGAGCCGGGCCGAGCCCCGGGCAAGCTCCGCGCCCGGCTCGGGGAGAGCCTGGCAGCCTGGTGCAGCCGCCGCCTCCCCGCCTGCTGCTGCCGCCGCCGCTGAGCCCCCGCTGTGGAGCCGCAGGAACGGAACGCGCCCGTGCCAGTGTCCGTGTCTGTGCCAGTGTCTGTGCCAGTGCCAGTGTCTGTGCCAGTGTCCCTGCCGTGCCCATGCCCATGTCCATGGCTCTGTCTGTGTCTGTGCCCGTGTCCGTGTCCGTGTTCGTGTCCATGTCCAAGCCCCTCTTCGTGTCCATGCCCAAATCTGTGCCCATGACTGTGTCCGTGTCCGTGTCCGTGTCCGTGTCCGTGCCCCTGCCCATGTCTGTGCCCATGTCCGTGTCTGTGCCCGTGTCCCTGCCGTGCCTGCGTCCCTGCCATGTCCATGTCCCTGCCATGCCTGTGTCCGTCTCCGTGTCCATGCCTGTGTCTGTGTCCATGCCTGTGTCCATGTCCATGCCCCTGTCTGTCTCCGTGCCCCTGTCTGTCTCCGTGCCCCTGTCTGTCTCCGTGCCCGTGCCCGTGCGGAGCAGCCGCGGCTGGCCCGGCACTGCCGCCTCCCCAGCCCAGCCCAGCCCAGCCCGGCCTGGAAGGGAGCAGCTTGCCCAGGCAGGAGCTGGCTCCCCCAAACCCACGCTCTCCAGGCCTGGTCCCTGGGCACCTCGGACTTCTCCTCACTCTTTGTCTCAATGTTTCCTCTCAGCAGTGAAGAAAAAACAAACAAAAAAATACCCCAATAACCAAAGCAAAGCAAAGGTATAATTTGTAAGTAAGTTTTTTACTTCTTTCACAGCAGTAGCCACATTAAGGTCTAGCGGGGCTTTGGCCCTTCTCATCTTCCCCCTGCAGGAAGGACATCCTTGTCACCTCCTGCTTTGCTGCCCCTTCTCCCGAAGGCCATCCCTCTCCATTCCTGCTGCCTCCTTCCTTTGCCTCCCTGAGAATCCAAACCTCCTCCTTTGGGGCTCGCTGTGCCCAGGAGAGCCTCCCCCCATCACATCACTTCTCTTTTCTGTTTGTATTTTGCCTTTCAATTGTTTTGTAATTTGTTCCTATTGTCTCACGAGTTTCTTGCGCACAGCCCTGTGCCCGAGGCAGTGAGGACTCTGCCCTGGGCTCCTGGCTGTCACCGAGGCATTTCTGACTGCCCCGTGCTGTCACAAAGAGAGCTCTGGCTGCCCCCATGATGTCACACAGGGCACTCTGACAGACTGCCAGGCTATAAAAGGGGCCCCACAGGAGCAGACAGTGCTGGGCACCACAGTCTGGCAGTGTCCTGGCAGACAACAGCCTCAGCCTCTGCCACCCCAGCAGGGTTGGATTCCCCTCGCTGGGATCCTGCAGGTCTCTGGGGAGCCTCTTCACCAGCCTGTGCTGGTGACCTGGAGCTCCGGGGATGGTGCCATGGGGTGCCCCAAGACTTTCAGCCGAGGTCCATCCGAAGCTCCCGGGTGCTCTCGGAGCAGCAGCACAAGGAGCTGGAGGCGCAGCTGCCCCGCTGGCCGAGGATGCCGAGGGGCTGCAGGGCGGGCCAGCCTGAGGTGCCCGCGGAGCCGGGGCTGCTGGGGGGCAAGGAGCCGCCGCAGGGCCCCGCGGAGGAGCGGCCCGAGGCGGGCACGGACGGCGAGGCCAGACAGGACAGAGGCAAGGCCAAGAGACGAGGCGGCAGCATATTCCTGGAGCCGGGACAAGGCAGCAGCCCCGCGGCCAAGGAGTGGTTCCTGCCCCCTGCAGAAGCGCAGAGCTGTGGCCCCGTGGCACCAAGGAACAGCAGCAGCTCGCCGGGGCTGGGCAGGACCGCCGGCGCTGCTCGGGGCAGGGGGTCCCTGTCGGTGCCCAGGCCCCGGCAGCAGGTGCCCGAGGAGAGGGGCAGGGCGGCAGGATGTGGCCTCCTGGAGCTCTGCTCCTCCCTGAGGCAGCTGGTGGTGGGCTGGTGGACACGGCACGGGCAGCGCCGCCGCAGCCGCCACGTCCGCTTCGCCAGCCCCCTGGTGACAGTCAGGTACATCGACTGAGGGGACACTGCCCTCCGAGAGCCTTGGAATTCATTTCTAGTCAATAAATTATCAGAACCCAGGAGTTTCTGACTTTTACCACTTCAATTCTGCCCCCCATCCCCACAGGGATGCGGGAAGGTGCTCCTACCCATGGCAGGGGGACTGGAATGAGATGACTCTGAAGGTCCCCCCCAGCCCAAACCACTCCGTGATTACACAGTGATGCCACACTGGAAGCTCCATGCCACAACTTCCCTGTGGGGTGGGAGCTGGTCACACCTGGCACTCCCCAGAGGAACTGTGCCATCATTCATGGCAGCAGCTCTCGGTGTGCGGAGTCCTGAGCTAAGAGCTGGACTAAAACCCACTCTGGTTTCCTGCAGGGCGCTGTCCAGGAGCTCAGGGCAGCGCCACACTCCAGCCGGGTGTCCCTGCTGACCGTGGCTGTCTGGGTGTCACTGCAGCCGGGCAGGGACAGGTTCCCAACAAAGCCCAGCTCTCCCGCCTCCCGCTGAACGCAAGGGCTGAAAGGTGGTGAGGAAACCCAGACTGACGCTGTGCTGTGCTGTGCCAGGCAGGAGAGCCCGGGGTTCTGTGCAGGCCAGGCCATCGGGGCAGCTCCTCAGGGCTCTGTGACAGCTGAAACTCTCACTGCCAGCTGGAGCTGCTGATCTCCCGGGCAGGAGAGCGCCCGGGGCCCAGACTGGTCACAGAACTACAGAACCCTTCCACCAGGAAAGGACCTCCAAAAGCCCAGCCAGTGCCACCCCTGCCATGGCAGGGACACCTTCCCCTGTGCCAGGCTGCTCCGGCCCCAGGGTCCAGCCTGGCCTTGGGCACTGCCAGGGATCCAGGGATGGAATTCCATCCCAGCCCCTGCCCACCCTGCCAGGGAACAATTCCTCATTGCCAAGATCCCACCCAGCCCTGCCCTCTGGCACTGGCAGCCATTCCCTTGTCCCATCTCTCCATCCCTAATTCTCCATCTCTCCTGCAGGCCTCTTCAAAGTGCCACCTGAGGCAGGCCCATGAAGCTGAGCCAGGGGAGGTAGAGGCTGAATTTCCCATCCCATCAACTTTTCCTCTTTATTCCTTTTCTAACACACCGACCATCCCCTCAGGCAGCCTCTGAGGCAAGTCCACAGCAATAAACCCAGCTGATAACCCAGGCCATCCTCAATCCACAGCCTCTTGGACTGCTGGGGAAGCCGGCTGCCAGCTCATCCCGTCAGTCCACGGCCCGGGAAGGGCAGGAGCAGCTCAGGGGGGGCAGGTGCATCCCTGTGCCCGTGCCGGGCTGCGCAAGGCTGCGGGGTGGCAGGGGAGGGACAGGGGACTCGAACCCGGTGCCGGTTCTGTTCCCGGCACTCGATCCCCAGTGCCGGTTCTGGTTCTGTTCCCGACACTCGAGCCCCGGTGCCGGTTCCGGTTCTGTTCCCGGCACTCGAGCCCCGGTGCCGGTTCTGGTTCTGTTCCCGGCACTCGAGCCCCGGTGCCGGTTCCGGTTCTGTTCCCGGCACTCGAGCCCCGGTGCCGGTTCTGGTTCTGTTCCCGGCACTCGAGCCCCGGTGCCGGTTCCGGTTCTGTTCCCCGCACTCGATCCCCAGTGCCGGTTCTGTTCCCGGCACTCGATCCCCAGTGCCGGTTCCGGTTCTGTTCCCGGCACTCGAGCCCCGGTGCCGGTTCCGGTTCTGTTCCCGGCACTCGAGCCCCGGTGCCGGTTCTGTTCCCGGCACTCGAGCCCCGGTGCCGGTTCCGGTTCTGTTCCCGGCACTCGAGCCCCGGTGCCGGTGCCGGGGGTGGCGCGGCTGCTGCAGTTCCGCGCGGCGCCGCCGGAGGGCGCTGGTGGCGCGGCCGCAGCGGGGCCGTCGGGAGCGCGCCCCGCCCCCCCCCAAACTCCCCGAACCTTCCCTGGACCCCCAAAACTCCCGAACCTTCCCTGAACCCCCCAAACCTCTCCCATCCCTCCCCGCGCTCCCGGCCCCCGAGCAGCGCTCGCCGTGGGCACGGGGCACATGGGGGTTTCACAGGGGACACCTGCAGGGATGGGCACTGCAAAGCTGCCTGGGCAGCCCCTGCCAAGGCCTGAGCACCCTTTCCCTGGGCAAATTCCTGCTGCTGGCCAAGCTGAGCCTGCCCTGGCCCAGCCTGAGGCCGTTCCCTCTGCTCCTGTCCCTGTTCCCTGGCAGCACAGCCCGACCCCCCCGGCTGTCCCCTCCTGGCAGGGACTTGTGCAGAGCCACAAGGGCCCCCTGAGCCTCCTTTGCTCCAGGCTCAGCCCCTTCCCAGCTCCCTCAGGAATTCTCCAGCCCTTTCCCAGCTCCCTTCCCTGCTCTGGACACGCTCCAGCCCACCCAGGGCTCTCCTGCAGGAGCAGAACTGGACATTTCTGGAAGGTGGGAGTTCTTCCATCTCCAGCTGTGTGGGACGTGTCCATGGGAGGCTTGAGCTTCATCACAGCTTTCCCAGCACGGAGAGCCTTTCCAGCCTTTCCAGCCTTTCCACCCTTACCAGCCCTTCCAGCCTTTCCAGACTTTTCTCTCCAAGGCCCGTGGCTCTGGGCATCTTTGTGTGCTCCTGCTGCTCTCAAGACTGGCTATCTCCTGCCTGGTAGCTTCAACTCACTCCTGGGGAAATCATCCCGAAGTTGAAAGCTGCCCAGGACATGACCCTGTCTGTCTGTCTGTCTGTCTGTCTGTCTGTCAGGATGTACCCACAGCGTCCATCCCAGCCCAGCTGCCGTGGCATCCTCTGCTGCTGCGGGTGCTCGGCAGGCAGAGGCCGCCTGGGCACGGTGGGGATCCAGGGAAGGGAAAGCTGCCGGGCTCTCAGGGAAGGTGGGAGCTGTCCCCGCAGTCCCAGGGACACCTGGCACGGGCAGGAGCCCCAGCTAAGCCTGGCGATGTGTGCCTGGAGCCAGCGCCCAGGTGACATCCCGAGAGCTGCCCTGGGACCTGCTCCTCCTTTCCTCTGGGCAGGGATGCTCGGTGGGACTTCCCCCTTTGGAATCTGTGCTTTTCCCCACGAAGTTGGGAACTTCCCCAGCTTTAGGCTGGGTGTCTCACAATGGATTTTGGGCTCTGCCCCATTGCCAAGGCCCCTGAAACCCCTCCTGCTCTGGGGTGAGGGCAGCCCTTGGCCCCAGGTTCAGCCCCCACTGAAGCTGTGGGCTCTGCCCGGGAACTCTCCCGGAGCCCTGGCTTGGAGCTGTAAGAGCTCTGACTTCTTTCCTTGCCTTTTCGTCTCTGTGTGCTTGATGCTTCTTAATTTATGGCAGCAAAGCCTAATGGAGATGCCTAACTCTGCATCCGCAATGCAGCAGGCAAACAAGGAGCTCTCCCCCACTCCCGGGCCCTTCCCCATCCATTTCCCCATTTTAAAAATTACAATTTTTTTATGCATCACTTCACGGTCCTCCCAACTTTCTGTAGACACTTAGAAATATCAGCTGGCAAACAGAGCAAGGTGATCCCAGGCCTCCCTGTCTGCACAGAACTCATTTGTGTTCCATAAAAAACGAGGCTTTTATGCTGGGGGAAGATACTAATTCCCCGGAGTCCTTGCATTGCCCAGCATTTTTTTCTTTTTTTTTTTTTTTTTTTTCTCACAAGCATAGACGTCAAACTCAGTAAAAGCATAAAATATTGCTGAGCAGCTCTTGGGGTTTAATATTCATCTGGCAGCTCCCGCTCTCTCCTGCCTCCCTGCAAACCTCAGGGTTTTGCAGGTGTGGAGACGCGGAGCCGCGCGTCGGTTTGGGCTGGGCTCAGCAGCCCGGCAGGAATGAAGGGCTGGGAGCCCGGGAATGGTGTTGGTGAGGCTGGGGGCGTGAGCTGGGGGCAGGGGGCTGCTCCCGTGGGTATCCCTGCTGTCCTGGCTGCTGTGCACAGCAGCAACAGCCAGGGGAGGCTGAAGTGCTTCAGCACCGGAGAGACACAGCCAAGGTCTGCCCCGGGCTCCGGACCCCCAGCGTTCACTCCAGGGGTCTGAGCAGAGTCCCTCGCTGGGTCCCTGCTCACCCCGGGCCGCTGCAGGGAGGGGATGGGGGACTGCCGGGTTTGAGCCCAGCACCTGCAGGAGCCTGGAGACACCGGCCAGCGCTCCCCTCCCTGCCCAAACCTCCTGGCATTCCGCGATGTACCGCGAGTCACGGAGCCTGGGAGAAATCCAGCCCCGTTGGCAGGGGGTTTGTAACCACAGACTCGCATCACGCACAGAGGGTGCTTGGGGTTCGTCAGGCTGAGAGCTAATTACGACATTAATGTAATTAGAACAAAAGAGCCAGAGTCCCCGGGGAGAATTCCTGACTGCAGGGGGAGGGCTCAAGGGAGATAACCCAACCAAAGATATTGTGGAAATAATTCAATATCAAAAATTGGCATAAAGCAAAGCAAATACTCTGATTAAGGGATGGAAGAGGTGAAGCTGCTGCAGAGGAAGGGAGGGGTCTGAGGGAGTGTTGTGGCTGGGAGGTTGGACTCCCAGCATCACCTCTAGAGCCCTTGGGACAGACTGACCAGCCCTGTAGGCCGTGGCTTTGGACCAGCTGTCCGTTTTCTCAGGACTTGAACTGGATGAGGAGGAGCTGACACAAAATCTGGATGTGCCACTGTTGCACCAGCCCTGGCTAAATGGGGTTCCCTCCCCGGCGAGTGCCACCAGGACCACCGTGCCAGAGGGACGTGGCGTCCAACCAGCCCCAGAGTCCGGCACTTTGGGAAAGGAGCCTGTCCAGAGGGGCAGTCCAGCACGGGGCAGGATCCCTGTGAGCTGCATCCGCCCCTGGCAGCGCAGGGAGCCTCTCAAACCCCAGCTCTGGCAGCGTGTCCCTTGCTTTGCGCTCCACGTGCTGCAGCCGCAGCCCCCGAGAGGAAACATCAACGTGGGAAACAAGCAGAGGTTGTGCCCTGTGGCTGGATACTCCTGGAGAGCTCTGCCACCACCCGGGGTGTTCAGCTGGAGAGGTTTCCCTGGCCCAAAGGTCTCTGCTTCACCTTGGGTTTGACAGCATCTCCAACCTGGGTGCCAGGCTCGGCTGCTTTTACACCCTGTCAGCTCCAACAAATTGTGGTTTTCCCCCACAACCCTCGTGGTTTTCCTCTTCAACCCTCGTGGTTTTCCCCCACAACCCTCGTGGTTTTCCCCCACAGCCCTCGTGGTTTCCCCCACAATCTGTGTCTCTGCTCCCCCAGCCCCCCGAGCAGGCTGGGCAGCTCTGCACCCCCAGCTCCCTCCAGGGCAGGGCTGCAGGCTGGAATCTGAATCCCAGGAATCTGAGTTGCTGTCAGCTCTCTCCGGGTTTCCATGGAAGCTGAGGCTGTTCCACAGCCTCTCCACAGCTTGCTCTGCTCTGTGTGGAGCACGCAGGAGCCCCGAGAGCCTCAGCAACCGGGCAGCTTGGAAAGCCCAGCATTTATCCACGTTTGGCTCTGGTCCTGGGCTCCCGGGCTCCCCTGTCATTGTCACCAGAGGCTGGGAGGCTCTGAAGGAGCTGTCACACAGGCAGGGTCTCCTGGGGCTCATCCCGGCCAGGCCTGAGGGCAGCTGGGAGCAACGTGAGTCAAACAGCCCCAGGAGGCTCCTGGGCACTGCTCCTGGCTGCTCCTTTGCCGTGAGCGTGCCAGCTGGGCACAGGGACCTGTCACAGGCGAGCCACAGCCCAGACCCCCCTGACTGAAGGCCAAGAGAGCTCAGGGCATCAGCTGAGGCTGGGAGAGCTGGGGGGGCTCACCTGGAGAGGAGAAGCTCCAGGGAGAGCTCAGAGCCCCTGGCAGGGCCTGAAGGGGCTCCAGGAGAGCTGCAGAGGGACTGGGGACAAGGATGGAGGGACAGGAGCCAGGGAATGGCTGCCAGTGCCAGAGGGCAGGGCTGGATGGGATCCTGGCAATGAGGAATTGTTCCCTGGCAGGGTGGGCAGGGGCTGGGATGGAATTCCATCCCTGGATCCTGGCAGTGCCCAAGGCCAGGCTGGACCCTGGGGCTGGAGCAACCTGGCACAGGGGAAGGTGTCCCTGCCATGGCAGGGGTGGCACTGGGTGGGCTGTGATGTCCCTCCAACCCTGTGCTGCTGCTCCTTGGGCACTGCCCTGCCCTGAGAGGGGGCACAGCGTGGTGACAGGGGCGGCGAGGGACTGGCACAGCGAGACAGGGGATGGCAACGCAGGGAGGTGGCAGCGGGTGACAGCGAGGTGGTGGCACTGCAGGGAGGTGGCAAGGAAGTGGCCGAGGGTGGCAGGGAGGTGACAGGGAAGAGGTGGCACTGCAGCACCGTGGCAGTGCTGCCTTCTGGCCGGGAGGGGCCTCCTGCGCTCCACACTCGGTGCCATGCCCGCTGTCACCGCCGTGCTCCCGGCCCGGCCCGGCCCGGCCCGGCTCGGCACGGCACAGGGACGAGTCTGGGAGTGCCATCCATTTATTGTGATCCTTCGCGGACAGCCTGGCAGTGCGAGCATCATCATCCTCACTATCATCACCACCATCCTCACCATCACCATCCTCACCATCACCATCCTCACCATCATCACCATCCTCACCAGCAGCAGCGGGGCAGGGCGGCCTCCCGGGCGCTGCGGTCACTCGTCAGCAGAGGGTGACACCCCCGAGCCCCCCTTGCAGGGGCACCGGCAGCTCCGAGGGGCGGGGGTCCTGCTGGAGACGTGTCCATGGAATCACGGAACGGTTTGGGCTGGATGCCCCCCGAGAGCCCCCCGGTGCCACCCCGGCCGTGGGGCACTGCGGGTGTGTGTCACAGCATCGCCCTGCTGGCCTGGCCCCGGGGACCTGCTCCTGCCCGGGGGACACTGCCGTGGGCTCGGACACTGTCCCCGCCCTGCCCGGGGCTTTGGGGGGTGGCGGTGGCAGCAGCGTCCCCTCCCCGCAGCGCCGTCCCTCTGAGTCACCGCCCTCCCCGGGCTTTGCGACAAGTCCAAGTTAAAAGCAATTGAACTTTGTTTATTGTGTTTTTTCCATCAGGTTCCATTCCCGGGAGAGTCCAATTAGCGCTAACGAGCGGGCTGGTAATTACAGCTCTGGCCCCGGGAGCATCGAGCGCTGCTGGCCGGGCGGCTCGGCCCCCCCGCCGCTGCCCGGGGGCCAATTAACGGCATTGTCACCGACCGCCTTGTCACCGACCCGCCTGCCACCGGGGATGCGCCCTGGGGACTCTCCATCGCTCCGGGCTGGTGGCGCTGGGGGACTGTCCCCGCGGCCATCGGCCATCGCAGAGACGCGGCTCAGGACCCCTGATCCCGGACAAATCTCCCGGTAATTCACTCCTTCCCAGCCCCAGCTCTGCACGAGACAGCTCCGGTCCCTCCTCTGCCCGTCCGCTCTCCGGAGGGACGCACCTTTGGGCCTCGCTGTCCCTCGGTGCCCGTCGTGGTCGTGGCCAGGCAGGGACCGTCCCGGGGTGTCCCGGGGGTCCCCCGGCCCTTCCTGCTGCCGGGGGTGCTCCATCCCATCCCTCACTCCATCCCCTCCATCCCTTCCCTCCATCCCCTCCATCCCTTCCCTCCATCCCTCCTTCCATCCATCCCCTCCCTCCATCCATCCATCCATCCATCCATCCCCTCCCTCCATCCATCCATCCATCCATCCATCCATCCATCCATCCATCCATCCATCCATCCATCCATCCATCCATCCATCCCTCACTCCATCCCTTCCATCTATCCCCTCCATCCCTCCCTCCATCCATCCCATCCCATCCCATCCCATCCCATCCCTCCCCGGAGCAATCCCTGCGGCCCGCGGGGCAGCTCCTGCTGCCGGCAGCATCACTCGAGCCGAAGCTTTCCTGGAAAAGCCAAAGTCTTCCTCCCCAAACCCAGCCCAGCTGAGGCACTTCAGGGGCTAAAACTGCCACGGCGAAAGGGGAGCAGCTGCGCCAGTGGCAGCTCCAGCCCCAGCAGCAGAGCGGGAGTGTGGCTGGCACCAAACAGCTTGTGCTGCAGGTCCCGAGAAGGGTGTACCTGACAGGCGTGCCAGGAAATGCTGCTGGACAGTGCTGATTTAACTGGAATTAAATAAACATTAATTCTGAGTGGCCTGAGGCCGGGCTGTGGGCTGTGGTGGAGGGATGGTGTGGGTTCTGGGCTGGTCCAGGCAGGAGGATGGGTGGGAGCTGGGCTCTGTGCCCAGCCTGGGCCCCAAGCAGCCAGTGCTGGCCTTGCTGAAACCCTGGGATTTGTCTCTGCTCACCCAGCTCCTTCCTGCCATCCCACAGCTGGCTCTGTGTGTGGTCACTGTGCTTGAGGGGCTTGTCCCAGCTCTGCCCAGGGAGCTGCAGCCAAACCAGTGTCCCAGGAAGGAGCTCAGAGCCCCTGGGGCAGAGGAAGGTGTCCCTGCCATGGCGCTGGATGGGCTTTAAGGTCCCTTCCAACCCAAACCTTCTGTGACTCCGTGACCTTCAGGGCTGTGGTGGTACAGGGGCGCTGGCATTGCAAAGGCTTTGCAGCTCTGCAGCCAGCTGAGGGGGGAGCAGAGACCCTCCCATGCATGGCCAGGAGTGGGGTCACTGCCCAAAGCCACCCGTGCCCAGCCCTGCCCCTGCAGGGACTCGGTGTCCCCTGCCCATCTCTGAACAGCCAGAGGGCACCCACCCACCCAGGGCTTTGTTTGCTTTGAGCACTTCACCCAAAGGAGCACAAAACGAGCAAGTGAGCCCTGGCTCAGAGCCGGAACCGTCCCAAGGCTGAGCTGGAACCGTCCTGAGACTCAGGTGCAATCGTCCCGAGGCTCAGCTGGAATCATCCTGAGGCTCAGAGCTGGAACCGTCCCGAGGCTCAGAGCTGGAGTCATCCCGGGGCTCAGAGCTGGAGTCATCCCGAGGCTCAGCTGGAATCATCCTGGGGCTCAGAGCTGGAACTGTCCTGGGGCTCGTTACTCTGCTGTCCCTGCTGGGCTCGGGCTCCTCTGCAGGTACACACGGGAAAGGGCCTCTTTCCTTGGGGGTCCTTCATGGAGGAGCCTGGGGGTGCATGAAGCCAGCCCCAGGAGCTGCCCCGTGTCACCACAGCCCTGTGTCACCACCACAGCCCCATGTCACCAGTCCCAAGCCCTGCGCAGTGGGGCTCCTGTCCACCTGCCCGTGGTGCTGGGGAAAACGCTGTCCCCCAAGTCCCCAAAAGCCAGCCCTCCCCAGCCACTGGGGGCTGGCTGCAGCGCTGTTTCTCGTTGCTGTTAAGTCTGCAGGGTCCTCACCTCACAGAGCCCAGGCCTGCCCTGGCACTGGAGCTCTCCCAGTGGAATCTCAGTGCCAGGGACACATCCTGACCACCGCAGTGGGCTTTCTCAGCCAGGACCAGCCTTTCTGGGCACATGGAGAAGCAGCAGGCTCACCTGGTGGCTGTGCTGGTGTCCCGAGGGACCTCCACAGATGGAGAGATGGGCCAACAGGAACCTCTGAGCTCAGCCAGGATGAGTGCACAGCCCTGCCAGGACTGGGGAATGAGCCCAGTACCAGCACAGGCTGGGGCCACCCGCCTGGAAAAGCAGCTGAGAAGGGCCTGGGGGACACCTGGGGACACCAGGCTGGCCAGGAGCAAAGGGTCCAACAGTGAATCAGCAGGGACAGGGCATGGACCTTCCCTCCTGCTCACCACTGGAGGGGCCAGGCCTGCCCCTGGATCCCTGGCAGTGCCCCAGGCCAGGCTGGACACTGGGGCTGGAGCAGCCTGGCACAGGGGAAGGTGTCCCTGCCATGGCAGGGGTGGCCCTGGGAGGGCTGTGAGGTCTCTCCCAATACAAACCATGCTGGAATTCCATGATTTCCCAGTGCTATCATGGAAGGGAGGCGTGCATTGGCCAAAGGAACAGTTGCCCAAACCCATCTGCACTGGCCCATTGGTTCCCTGTGCTCTGGCTGTTGCTGTGTCAGTGTCATCTGGTCCAGGTTCCCTTTGTGGAGAGGGAGCTGGGCCTTCCTGGGGGACGATTCACTGCACTCAGCTTCACTCCTCTTCTGGGATGGGAGAAATCTTTTTCTGTCTCTGAACCTGAGCCACCCTCAGCAGCTGGTGAGCTCCTGGGTCCTGCCAGCTGCCCCAGCAGTTTGCAGGTTCCTTCCTGGGTCTGCTTCACCTTTATGCCACAGATGAGGGGCTGAGCATGGGAGGGAGGGTCAGAATTTCCTACGGAAATTCTGAGCGAGTCCCAGAGCGCCCAAACCCAGTTCCTGTAACCTGACTAGCCTGTGAATGCTCGGTTCCCGTGACCCTGATTTTACATGTATGTGTTCCCAGACGCGTGTTGGGTGTTCCCAGACGCGTGTTGTGTGTTCCATGGTACCTTTGTCCAAGTAGGAGACAGGAATCTGTGGCCACCGGAGGGAGGACAAGGAACTGTATGAATATTCGAGTGGCTCTCCGGACCCTGCTCTGTTTGCTCGAAAGACAGGATGCTTCTAACACCGGACCCTATGGATATTTGCAGACAGAGAAAGGAACAAAAGAAACCTGGCTCTGGGCAAGAAAAATAGCATAAAACCTGGACTCACTTGAACAGATTTGTGAACTCACAGATCTGATGTGAAAGGGGGTCAGAGCTGCATTCACCCAGAGTCGAGTCCCGGGCTCAGCCCTGTTCCTTTGATTCGTGGCTGGCATAGATTGTGATCCGATACGCGAAATAAAACCTATTTCTTTTTGTTCACTTTTAATTTGGCTTTCACAAATTATTAACTCGACCTAATCTGGTTTTTACCTATAACAACGGCAACGTAGCGGTCAACAGCCATGGCCAGCAGCACGCCCGACCCCTCAGCAGTCGTGGGGTGCACCAGGAACATCTGCAGGAAGCAGGCCACGTAGCCAAGCTCAGCAGAGCCCAGCCACACACGCTCGGCAGCTCGGGGACCACATAGGTCACCGTGACCACGTCGGTGACCGCCAGCACGGCCAGGAGGCAGCGGCTGGGGGTCTGCAGGGCCCTGTCCAGCCCCAGCACCAGCAAAACCGCCCCATTTCCCACCACGGCAAGGATGCCGAGCAGAAAAGGATGCCCAGGTAGGTGGAGAAAGCTTCCAGGCCAGGGACCCCCACCAGGATGAAGGAGGAGGAGCTCCTGTTGGAGGAATCAGAAGCCACTCAGGAGAATCTTCACGTGCTTGAAAATATACACCAAACTTTGAGTCTCGAGGTACCGGGGGGATAAGGTGGGGACTCTGCATCAGTGCAAGAGCCAGGTCAGGAATCCAGATAATTATTATGATCAGTGTGAAACAGCATATCATCCTTTCTTCATGGAAAGGGTGCTCAGGCCTTGGCAGGGGCTGCCCAGGCAGCTTTGCAGTGCCCATCCCTGCAGGTGTCCCCTGCAGGTGGCACTGAGTGCTCTGGGCTGGGGACAAGGTGGCCGTGGGGCACAGCTGGCACTGCATGGGCTGGCAGGGCTGGGCCAGCCCCAGGGATTTGGGGATTCTGGGATCACCAGCTAGGGGGAATGGGTCAGAAATGCAGAATAAATGGGGTTGTTGTGCCTGGGAAGTTCCTATGAGGGGAAGAAGTTCATGTTTCAGGTTGTGCCAGCAGGGATAACCAAGGGACTTTTAGTCTGTTGCTTGTGAAGGGCTTATTCCTTTGCTGGTTGCTTGCCAGGGCTCAGCTGACATCCTGAAATGAGCTGCAAGAGGAGAGAACAAGGAGAGCAAGGTCAGCTTCCAGCCCTGGCTTCCCTCAATGGGGCCAGCACAGGAAATTCCTCCAAATTTGAAGAGCAAAACAGTGCTCTGGGACATTAAATGTGATCATGAAATTCCCTTTTGCTGCTCTGCCTTCTGTCATCTGCCCATGACAGAAGCCCGCAAAGGCAGGCAGGCAGAAGAAAACACCAATTTCTGAGGGTTTATTCAATGGGAGAAGCTTGAAGGCAACACAGAAACTCCAGAGAACACTTCTGGAGGGACAAGATGAGTCTGAGTGTGGTGGGCAGGATCTACACCTTCCTTTGTGCTGAAATTTTTCTGCTGCTTCTCCCCAGAAAGCAGCAAAGACCAGGCAGTGCTGACACGCCAGACCCTGCTGGCACACCAAATTCACTGGGAGAAATTGCCTGGAGGATCATCCACCAGGAGCTTCGCAGTGCAGAGCAAGGCACAACCCTGGCAAGACACGACCTCACATGCTTTTAGCCCAAACTGGTGGGAGTTATCTCACCTCCCCTGCCATCCTGGGCTGGCCCTGTCTGCTGCCTCCCTCCATCCCTCCCCTCCACAGCCTGGCAGTTACAAACTCAGGGCTGAGCACGTTTCTTTTCCATCAGGATAAGAACCTAAGGTGGGAGAAGGAGACCCAGAGCACTTGGAGGACGAGCTCAGCAGGACTCTGCTCACCCACACACCTGTGCAGGTGGAAGCCACACCGTGTCCTGGGCTGGGTGTCCCGTCTGAGCCCCACCCTGGGGAATGGGATGTGCCTTTGCACCTTGGCATGTGCTCCCAGAGGAGTTTTGCTGGGAGAGCTGATGCTCCTGTACAGGTGTGGCCGTGGTCGAGGGGTCCCGGGACAAGGGAAGAGATGGGAATCTGGACTCCATTTTTCAGAAGGCTGATTTGTTATATTACGATATAGATTACATTAAAAATGCTGCACTGAAAGAATAGAAGAAATGATACAGACAGAAGGCTAACACGGAATAGAAAGGAATGAATAACAAAAGCTGGTGACTCTCAGAGAGTCGGCACAGCTGAACCATGGCTGGTCACTGAGTAAAGTCACTCCGTGTGAGACCAGTAAAAGATGCACCTGCTGGTAAACAACCTCCAGACCACATTCCACAGCCCTCAGAGAGTTGTTGTTTACATTTCCTGTCTGAGGCTTCTCAGCTAGAACAGGAGAAGAATCCTAGCAAAGGATTTTCATAAAAATATCCTGATGACACGCAGGGGCTGCGGCTTCCCCTGGCCTGGAGCCCTGAGTGGAGCAGCCCTGTCAGCGGTGGGGCTGGTGCTGCTGGAGCCCCAGCCACCTTGCTGGAGCCCCTCTCTGGATGGGCATGCCACCCACGGGGTCTCTGTCCCTGTGTGAGAGGAAAACCAGAGCCGTGTCCCCTCCCTCCCCTCCAGCCGTGGCACAACAGGAAACGCTGTGACTGGTCCTGTTTTACAGGGAATGCAGGCATGGAAGGGTTAAACCAGGCTGCTGGCACTTTGGGAATGGGATGCAATTTTCTCAGGCACTTGTATCCTCTGCTTCAGCCAGAATTCCAAAGGGCCAGACCTCTCCCCCTCGGCTCTCCAGGCATTTGACTTCCTTGACCCCAAAAACAGTTTAATCTCTCCTCTAAGTCACTTTCAGTCCTCCCCACGAAACAAACCAAGAGGTTTTCCAGGCTGATTTCAGTCAGGAACACAATCCAAGAGGTTTTCCAGCCTGGCTCCACTCAGGGACACAAACCAAGAGGTTTTCCAGCCTGGCTCCACTCAGGGACACAAACCAAGAGGTTTTCCAGCCTGGCTCCACTCAGGAACACAAACCAAGAGGTTTTCCAGCCTGGCTCCACTCAGGAACACAAACCAAGAGGTTTTCCAGCCTGAATTCAGTCAGTAACAGAAACCAAGAGGTTTTCCAGCCTGGCTCCACTCAAGGACACAAACCAAGAGGTTTCCAGCCTGGCTCAGGCATCGTCCCTGGCCATGAGAAGCCGAGCACTGCAAAGCCAATATGGTGACATCGCTGCCCAGACAATGGTGTGAACGATGGTTTATTGCTCAGAGGACTCTGTTTCCAGGCTGGCAGCTGTGGCCCCCGTGGCAGCTGGCACAGACCACTCCAGCAGGAACCGTGTCTCGTGCCGGAATTGTTTGTTTGGAAAGGGCAAACACGTCTGAGATCCTGTAACCCTGAGCCTGGGAAAAACCAGCTCCTCCCTCCCTCCTCGCTCCCTGAGGTACTTGATCCTCTGGGCAGCAGTTTCTGCTCTTCATCCTGGGTAACAAAGCCCTCCAGGTTGTTAAACAATGCTGCTCAGCCAGGCTCAGCTTTACTGGGTCCTTCTGGTTCACAGTGCTGCTCCAGCCTTATTTCCTTATTGCAGAATCCCAGACTGATTTGGGCTGGGAGGGACCCCAAATCCCACCCAGGGCCACCCCTGCCGTGGCAGGGACACCTTCCCCTGTGCCAGGCTGCTCCAGCCCCAGTGTCCAGCCTGGCCTGGGGCACTGCCAGGGATCCAGGGGCACCCTGTGCCCCTCAGCACCCTCCCAGGGAGCAATTCCTGCCCAAGATCCCATCTAAACTGACTCTCCTGAGGGCCACACGCACAGAGGTGTCCAGTTCCAGGTCCCAGCCCTGTGTGAAGCATCCCACCTGGAGCTCCTTCAGGCTCAGGGGGCCCTTCTGGCTCTCCACAGCTGCCTGGCAGGAGGGTGCAGCCAGGTGGGCTCGGGCTCCCCACTGCTGTGACTCTGAACTCCCCCAAACCACCCATCCTGGCATTTTTCCCTGGCTACAAGGCTGTGTCTCCCCAGAGCTCAGGATTTTCCCCGGCTCCGCTCTCCTCCCAGCCGTGTTTGCCATCCCTGGGTGTGTGCAAGCACAAGGGACAGGCCTGAGCTGGGAGCAGGGAATTGCAGCTGAGCCCGGGTGACAGGGCTGGCAGATGTCACCCCTGCGTGTCTGCAGCTTGTTTGAGGTGGGTTTGACCAAGGAAGAGCCAGGCAATTAGCACTGTAGTAATTAACCTCCATGAGGCAGCCACTGGTGGTTGCTGGCGTGTGACTGGCAGGTCTTGACCACAAAATTCACTAAATCTGGGGTGTCTGGAGGTGGTGAAGCAGCTTGTTGCCTCCATCAGAGCCAAAGCCCACTTAGATGATCTGGCACAGCAGCTTTTCTGGGTGGATTCTTTCATATTCCACCTTGATCTGGCTAAAGTTTGAGCTTGGCCTAGAGCGTGGCACTGCGCTTAAAAACACTGCCCCAACACCAGGTTAAAAGGAAAAAACACTAACCCAGGATGATGTGTGACCTGATCCTGCCTGGGCCTGCACCAGCTGCAGGTGCTGGTTCCTCCCACAGCAACGCCTCAGCCTGCAAAAAGACCTGCATGGAAACATTGAAGTGTCTTAAGGAAGCTGATGTCCCTAATCACTGCTGGGACTTGAGGGACTGAATCATCCCGGGGGAGAAGCTGCTGCCTGGGAATAGCCAGGAAGAGAAATGATAAACAAACACACTACTCCCACTGTGTGGGTGATGTCTGTCCCAGCACCGAGATGCCAAACAGATCCTGGGTCACGCAGGGGAATATTTTAACCCTGGGTGGACGTGGAGCTGCTGGAGCCAGTCCAGAGGAGGCCACGGGGCTGCTCCAGGGCTGGAGCCCCTCTGGAGCCAAGCTGGGAGAGCTGGGGGTGCTGGTGACAGAGGCTGGACACGAGCCCAGGTGTGTGCCAGCCATGGTGTGGGCATTGCCCCAGGGCAGGGACTGTCCCCCAGGGCAGGGACTGTCCCCTGTGCTGGGCACTGTGTGACACCTCGAGGGCTGTGTCCAGTTCTGCTCCTGCAGGAGAGACCTGGAGGGGCTGGAGGAGTCCAGGGCAGGGAAGGGAGCTGGGAAGAGACTGGAGAATTCCTGAGGGAGCTGGGAAGGGGCTGGGGAATTCCTGAGGGAGCTGGGAAGGGGCTGAGCCTGGAGCAAAGGAGGCTCAGGGGGCCCTTGTGGCTCTGCACAAGTCCCTGCCAGGAGGGGACAGCCGGGGGGGTCAGGCTGTGCTGCCAGGGAACAGGGACAGGAGCAGAGGGAACGGCCTCAGGCTGGGCCAGGGCAGGCTCAGCTTGGCCAGCAGCAGGAATTTGCCCATGGAAAGGGTGCTCAGGCCTTGGCAGGGGCTGCCCAGGCAGCTTTGCAGTGCCCATGCCTGCAGGTGTCCCCTGCAGGTGGCACTGAGTGCTCGGGGCTGGGGACAAGGTGGCCGTGGGGCACAGCTGGCACTGCATGGGCTGGCAGGGCTGTGCCAGCCCCAGGGATTTGGGGATTCTGAGGGAGAGCAGCTCCAGCTCATGGGGAAGGACACAAACATGAGAACACTGATTTATAAATTTTTTTTAATCTGTCTTTTCAGTTGTGTTTGTCCTCCTATGACTCCGACATAATTTCTGTTGCCTGAATTAGTTATTGATGTGTGGGGCTGCAGAGCTGATTCACAGATCAAACACAAATCAGCAGCTCTGAGACATGCTGAAGATAATGAAATCCATAATATTTCCACCGATTTAATGTACCTGCCTCCTTTATTTCCCCCAAGTCTTAGAACAAGGAACTGCAGAACTGGAATATTTATAAATCTGAACTGATACAAAGGAGGTTCCTCAGGAGGCACAAGAGCAAATCTGGCCTATTTTACTGTTGAATTCCTGATCCAGCTCTCGCCATGCCAGCCCAGCAGGTAAGAAATCCCCTCACCCAGGTGGCCCCTACTGCCCTGGGGGTCACAGGGTTTTGTAGGGTCTGTGTTTGCTTCTCCCAAAGTGTCCTCAGCAGCTCTTTCTCCAGCAGAGCCCACGGCCAAGGAGAAGGAAAAAATACAAATATCATATTTAAATATATATATATATAATATACAAATAGTGTATATAAATAGCCATTTTTCACACCTGGGGGAGGTTCCCAATTTAGTTGTGCAGGAACTGAGCTTTGCACATAGAGGAAAGGATGGGATTGGGTTGTTTTGATGCTTTTTATGAACCTCCCTATTCCCAGAGTGCTGGATGTGAGGGATCACGGGGGAATTCGGGATGCTGAGAGATGAAATGACAAAGTGGACAGTCAAATCCAGTGTGGGTTCTCTCTTTTGGGGGTGGACCTGCTCAGGTGGGGCCCTTCAGGGGCGCTCACCCTCCAGGGCTGTAGCTGCTCTCTTTGATATTTTCTGCCCTTTATAATAAATACATTTACAAAGGCACCACCATTCCCCACCCCTGGCGGTGCCCAAGGCCAGCTGGAGCAGCCTGGCACAGGGGAAGGTGTCCCTGCCGTGGCAGGGGTGGCTCTGGCTGGGCTGTGAGGCCCCTCCCATCCCAAACCCATCTGGCATTCCATGGTTCCAGGATTTTGTGACGGGTCAGCTCCTGATCCGTGTGGAACCAGCTGTGCCTGGCACAGGACAGCCCAGAGCTCCCTCCCGGGCACCCTGCACCCCCCATTGCCAAAACGCACCCCAAAACGCACCCCGAGCTGCTGTTTGCAAATAGGATTTTGCTGTGTGGACAATGAGTTAATTCGTGCCCAATTCAGGAAATGAAGATCTTAATTGGGTTTGTGCTAGAACTTTCTGCTTCCACAAAGTGTTATTGATTTTCCTCTTCCAAAAATAAATGTCCAAATTATAGGCAGTGCTTAAATGCAAGAGAAGGATGACACAGTGGTTGATTGCAGATGAAGGCTTTGTGCTGTCTGCCTGGGTGTCACTCAGGGCTGTGCTGCAAGGACGTCCCAGCCAAGTGGCAGCTCCTGACAGGCTTCGAGTGCCCCACGAACCCATCAGCTGCTGGGCTGCTGCAGCCCCTTACTGCAGCCCCAGGGCAGGATGAGCAGCCATGAATCACAGTTCTGTGTGCTCTGAGCCAGCCCGGGGACAGCTGAGGAGCCCCTTCCCACCCCAGAACCTTCCAGGGGGAGCTTCTGCCTTGGAAATTGAAACTGGAGTGGGGATCCTGCTGTGTGTCTGCTTGGTCCCCAGGCCACAGAGGATGGGGCTGGCACAGGGGGCACCAGGATGGAGATGATGCCCACAGTGATGTGGGCAAGTGGAGCCAGGAGCTTCCCAAAGCTGTGCAGAATGCAGATTCTGGAACCAGTAAGGCTGGAACAGCCCTGCCAGCCCATGCAGTGCCAGCTGTGCCCCACGGCCACCTTGTCCCCAGCCCAGAGCACTCAGGGCCACCTGCAGGGGACACCTGCAGGGATGGGCACTGCAAAGTTGCCTGGGCAGCCCCTGCCAAGGCCTGAGCACCCTTTCCATGGGCAAATTCCTGCTGCTGGCCAAGCTGAGCCTGCCCTGGCCCAGCCTGAGGCTGATCCTCTTGTCCTGGTTTTATCATAGGATCACAAAATGGTTTGGAACCTCAAATCCCAGGTTTGGAACCTGGCCACCCCTGCCATGGCAGGGACACCTTCCCCTGTGCCAGGCTGCTCCAGCCCCAGGGTCCAGCCTGGCCTTGGCACTGCCAGGGATCCAGGGATGGAATTCCATCCCAGCCCCTGCCCACCCTGCCAGGGAACAATTCCTCATTGCCAAGATCCCACCCAGCCCTGCCCTCTGGCACTGGCAGCCATTCCCTGGCTCCTGTCCATCCTTGTCCCCAGTCCCTCTGCAGCTCTCCTGGAGCCCCTTCAGGCCCTGCCAGGGGCTCTGAGCTCTCCCTGGAGCTTCTCCTCTCCAGGTGAGCCCCCCCAGCTCTCAGCCTTGCTCAGAGCAGCTCTTGGAGCATCTCCGTGGCCGCCTCTGGACTGGCTGCAGCAGCTCCATGTCCCTGTTTTGGGGTCCCAGGGCTGGACTCACTCCAGCTGGGGTCTCAAGACCAGAGAAGAGGGGCAGGTTGCCCTGTTGGCCCTGCTGCCCTCACTGAGGGGTGGCCCAGGACAGGGGCCATGCCCTGTGCCCCTCGGGGCTCTCCCTCACTCCCCCGCTGCCAGCTGCCCCCAAACCCGGCTGCTCTCCAGCTGTTCCCAGCTCACAGCCATGGCTGCCTCCCTTTAATCATTGACAGCACCTCGAGCCTTCCCAGCAGGGCCTGTTTGCTGTTTGCTCTGCTCTGTTTGACTTTCCACAGCAGCGCCCACAGCAATCATGGACAGACCGATTTTTCTACAAGTGCTTTCCAGCTGTCGCTGCCTTTCCCCACCTGCATTTCCTCAGCCCTGGGCCTGCACACTGTATTTGCCATGCCAAAATTCCATTTTGCCAGCAAACAGGCTGAGCTGTCAACATCCCCTTCACACCAGCACCGGCACACAGGGGTGAGGTCAGGAGCTCCAGGATGCTCACAGGGATGTGAAACTTCTGCTCTGAGCCAGGCTGGGTGAGCTGGGGGTGCTCACCTGGAGAGGAGAAGCTCCAGGGAGAGCTCAGAGCCCCTGGCAGGGCCTGAAGGGGCTCCAGGAGAGCTGCAGAGGGACTGGGGACAAGGATGGAGGGACAGGAGCCAGGGAATGGCTGCCAGTGCCAGAGGGCAGGGCTGGGTGGGATCTTGGCAATGAGGAATTGTTCCCTGGCAGGGTGGGCAGGGGCTGGGATGGAATTCCATCCCTGGATCCCTGGCCAGGCTGGACCCTGGGGCTGGAGCAGCCTAGCACAGGGGAAGGTGTCCCTGCCATGGCAGGGGTGGCACTGGGTGGGCTGTGAGGCCCCCCCAACCCAAACCTCTATATGATGATGAATAAATGACACGGCCTCACTTCATTCTTATTCTGATCAACATTTGTGTTCTGTACCAATCTCACATTTAATCCCGTGTCTGACATTCCTTTGGTGTCCGCTGACCCCACGCAGCCCCACCAGAGATTCAGCTGGGCTTGTGTTGATGGATTTGAAAGAGTTTTTCTTCCCAGGAAGGGAGAAGTGTCTGCAGCAGCACAACTTTCTTACCAGTAAAACTTCATCTGCTCTGCAAGACAAAAAAAAGGGTCCTAAGGAGTTAAAGGAGCTAAGGAGACTGACTCTGACACACAGTCTGGTCTGGGATACTCTGATGCATTCCACTGAGATATTTGTCCTATTTATTGTTTTAGGATCATCCACGGAACTCCTCTGCTTCTGTATTTTGGGATTTCACTGTCCTGTGAAGGTCCAGGGCACCTCCTTGTGACCCGACATGAACGGGGTGATCCTGAGGGCAGTCACACGTTCCTTGGGAAGGTTGGTACACCTGGGAATTGGACATGGACTGATCTTCTGGCCCAGAAAGCACACAGAATGCTCTGTTTACCCTCCACATCCTCACCACAGGCAGAGCAGCCCTCGGCTCTGGGTGAACAGATTCCATACACCGACTGACTCGGCCTGAGAGCACAGCAGGCCTGGGTGTTTCAGCTACATAACGTGGGACACCATAAAGAGATTTAGGGCTTTTCACATCATGAGACAACCCTCCCAAAAGGCAGCTTCTGAGCTTCCCCAGATCTGCACTGAGTGTCCCAGATTTGGGATCCCTGTGAAGACCACAGCAGGAGGTGATGGCTTGATGTGGCCCCTGAAGCTGTGGAGCTCCCCTGCTCTAAGGTGAGCCGAGATGCTCTGTCAGTTCAAACAAGGAAACGTCAAACCAAATCCCAGCCCCAAACCCCCGTCCCACATCCCAAACACTTGGTCTCTGCTTTCCCTGGGGGTGGGAGCATGGCAAATGTTTATAGCTTTTTAGGCCATGCATAGATAAACCATCAGCTTTTGCCCTGGGCAGCTGTTTCTGGGCTGGACAATCCTTTCCATGGGCAAATTCCTGCTGCTGGCCAAGCTGAGCCTGCCCTGGCCCAGCCTGAGGCCGTTCCCTCTGCTCCTGTCCCTGTTCCTGGCAGCACAGCCCGACCCCCCCCGGCTGTCCCCTCCTGGCAGGGACTCAGCAGAGCCACAAGGGCCCCCGAGAGGTACAGCTGGTGTGTGACACCAGCACAAAACCACCTCTCCACGAGCAGCACAGGGTTCTGAGATCATCTCAGGGTTCTGAGATCACTCAGCATCACAGCTGCTCGTGTACTGGTTATAAATTCCCCTGGATCTGTCTCCCGTCCCTTCTGGAAGCAGAATCATCTGATAATGGTTTGCCAGATTGAATTTTGACCAGTTTGATGACATCCCAGTGATTTATTTTGGAGAAATCAGTGCAGAATTGCAGCCTAATGTTGTTACTGCCTCTCCTCACAGCTCTGCCCTCATTTCCTTGCGTTGTTAGTGAGACGCCTGCTGCAATATTTTCCAAAAATCCCATTAAAACGGAGTGATAAAGGAGAATGGACACATTTGGCCTTATGAGAATGAAACTACTTCAAACCGAAGAACATAAGATCTGTTGAGGAGATCAAAACATGGACTCTTCTAAACCTTTTCAGAATTGTATCCCTGGAGGTGTTCCAGGCCAGGCTGGAGAGGCCTTGGAGCAACCTGGTCAGGTGGAGGGTGTCCCTGCCATGGCAGGGGGTGGAACAGGGTGAGCTTTAAGGTCCCTCCCAGCCCACACTGGCCTGGGATTCTATGATTCTGTGCTCTGGAATTTTGGTGTCTTTATACTTTGTGAAACAGGGTGAAGAAAAATGTGAGATTCGTGCACCACTCGTGCACCTCAACCCTGCCTCCTTAAGGTGTGGCCAGGCAACCTGGAAACCCTGAAACGAATTCTTTCCAGGAAGGAAATCCTCCTGCAGAGCAGACCTGTAGCTGTCCCTGTCCCCGGCAAGCCCCTGGATCCATCTGGCCCCTTTTGGGCACCTGGGAGTGCTCCAGGAACCAAAGTGGGCTTTTCAGTGACACTTTTTTGTTGCTTTTGCAGAGCAGTGGTGTCTCCACAGGTGATGCTGTACCCTCTGCCCTGCCAGCCACTGCTGGGGGAGCTGTGCTGTGGATGGGAGCTGGAGGAGGACTGGAGGAACGTTCCCCTCAGGAATGACTCCTGTTTGTGCAGGAGTCCCCAGCGCGGAGCTGGGTCTGGGGGCTGAGCGCTGCTGTCCTTGGGACCACCCAGCAGCAGGAGTGTCACAGCTGTGCCTGACATTCCTTCCCCATCAGGGCAAATTTATTGCATCCCAGGTGTAATTCAGAATCAGAGAATACCCTGAGCTGGGAGTGACCCACGGGGATCATTGATCCATCTCCTGCCTTGCCCAGAGCCCAGCAAGCCCAGCCTGGGCACCCCTGGCAGCGCTGGCCAAAGGCTCCTGGAGCTCTGGCAGCCTCGGGGCCGTGCCCATTGCCTGGGCAGCCTGGGCAGTGCCAGCAGCCTCTGGGGAAGAGCCTTGCCCTGCTCTGCAGCCTGCCCTGCCCTGGCCCAGCCCCAGGCGCTCCCCGGTGCTGTCCCTGTCGCAGAGCAGAGCTCGGAGCTGTCCCTGCGCTGCCCCTCGGGAGGAGCTGCAGCCCCGGGCAGCTCTGACCTCAGGCTGCTGCAGGCTGAGCTGGCCCAGGCACCTCGGGGGCCCCTCCAGGCCCTTCCCATCCTCGTGTCCCTCCTCTGGGCTCTCTCCAAGAGCTTTGGATCGCTTCCATGTGCAGCTCTCAGCCTGGCAGAGGTTTGGGCCCAGCCTGTTTCCAGCCAGGACACCGGGCCTGTGCCTCCGAACCTCTCTGCCCTCCCTGTTCACCCTGGGCAAGCAAACCCCGCTGTTTGCAGATGTCTCCGGACTGTTTGATTTTCCACCCCGTGCACTAAAAGTGGAGTCTGCTGCCTGTGCAGCCCCACTCCCTGTGCCCTCTGCGTTTCTGAGCCCCGTTGTTATTTCCCTGATGGATCAAGCCAGGCATTAACTGTGTCAATGTTTGCCCCTGAAGAGCTCATTCACTCACAGCAGGGCTGTGGGGGCCACGGGGCTCCCGTCTGTGGCCCACGGCAGCACGGGAAATGGGCTGATTCCCCTTGGCTGTACCTGGGGCTTGCGCTGGTTCCAGTTAAAGTCACCCTTTCCCTCCTGGAACTGCCCCGTGCCCTCGGCTCTGCGGGAGCTGCAGCTGGGCAGGTGTGAAGGAGGAGTGGGAGCACCCCCCTCTGCCATTTCATCCATGCTCAGTGTAAAGGTCATAAAATATTCTTAAGATGATGAATCCCAGAATCCCCAAATCCCCGGGGCTGGCACAGCCCTGCCAGCCCAGGCAGTGCCAGCTGTGCCCCACGGCCACCTTGTCCCCAGCCCAGAGCACTCAGTGCCACCTGCAGGGGACACCTGCAGGGATGGGCACTGCAAAGCTCCCTGGGCAGCCCCTGCCAAGGCCTGAGCACCCTTTCCATGGGCAAATCCCTGCTGCTGGCCAAGCTGAGCCTGCCCTGGCCCAGCCTGAGGCCGTTCCCTCTGCTCCTGGCCCTGTTCCCTGGCAGCACAGCCCGACCTCCCCGGCTGTCCCCTCCTGGCAGGGACTTGTGCAGAGCCAGAAAACGGGAAGGCAAGAGAAGGGGAAGAAGATTTGGTTGGAAGGAACCTACAGCATTTCAGTCTATCAGCCTGAGCACTCTAAGGAAGCTCCTGTAGAAACTGAGATTGTCAGAAAAGGAATTTTCAGCCCTGAGCAGAGACAATCAAGCAGTACAGGAAGGACCTGTGAGATAAAAAATGGGGAGGAGATGATCCATATGGAATCATTATTCAGCTTCACTCACACTGCGTGAACCAGGAAGGGGAGAACACTCCCTGGAAATGTCAGCATATTAAAGACATATTAAGAATATTCATAAATTGGTATTTGAGGTTGCTGCCAGCACAAACCTTTCTATGATCTTGATCAAGTAAAAAAGTAGTTTTTAAAATGAGCTCATAGTGGAATTATGGAACCCATCACTGCTGGATGTGGTGGGATCCCAAAGGATGTGCAAAAGGATCAGACAAGTCCACGGGTGAGAGATTTTCTGTTTTCTATGAAACGTGGTGGCTGAGGTGCTGCTCCCGCTCAGGAAACCTCTGAATTGATTGCCAGATGCTGGGACACACGCCAAGGCAATGATAAGCTGAAAATGACCTTCCTAAATGGCCATTAATAGCCACTCTTGGTGGCAGCGTGGCAAGATGGAGGATTCTATAGTTTACTCAATAGAATTGAACTCCAGCGTGGTTTGGCTGCACAGGAACCTTCAAGCCCATCCCGTTTCACCCCCTGCCATGGGCAGGAGCACCTTTCACTAGGGCAGGATGCTCCAGCCTGGCCTTGAGCCCTCCCAGGGATGGGGCAGCCTCAGCTTGCTTTAATCACCCTACTGCACAGTGTGAGACTGTTTTCTCCTCCCCCTTGTGCTCCAAATCCTGCAGTTCCTCTGCTCTGTGCCTCAGGAGCTGCCCACACCCAGCTTCCCACGGGGATGTCTCCCTGCTGTGCTCCCACCAAGCCGCTCTGGTGGTTTTCTGCTCAGCTCCCTGTGGCAGACCCGTGGGTTCTGCTGTGTGTGGAGAGGGTGTGAGCAGCTTTCATCTGTTTTCCCATCTTTAGGAAAACAACAGGAGCTTTCCCAGGAGCCGGGTTGGGGTGGGCACAGCCTCCCTTGGCACCGGCAGTGTGTGCTGGAAGTGCTTGTGACTTGAGGCTGAGCCAGTCCCCATGAAGTGACTCTGCAGGGCAGAGTTCAGGGGCCAGGGCTGAGAGGAGTGTGGGAAGGAAGACGGGGAGGGAAGGAAAAGAGGTGGAGGCTTGGGCATGGAATCCCAGAATCCCCAAATCCCCATGCAGTGCCAGCTGTGCCCCACGGCCACCTTGTCCCCAGCCCAGAGCACTCAGTGCCACCTGCAGGGGACACCTGCAGGGATGGGCACTGCAAAGCTGCCTGGGCAGCCCCTGCCAAGGCCTGAGCACCCTTTCCGTGGGCAAATTCCTGCTGCTGGCCAAGCTGAGCCTGCCCTGGCCCAGCCTGAGGCTGATCCTCTTGTCCTGTCCTCCCATGTGAAAACCTTTACAAGACCCCATCCCTGGAGGTGCCCAAGGGAGGCCTGGACCTGGCACTCGGTGCCCTGGGCTGGGGACAAGGTGGGGTTCAGGCACAGGCTGGACTCAGTGGTCTTGGACACTTCTCCAATGTCAATGATCCCAGATCCTGTGAATTTCCCGGTGTCCATGGAGGGCAGTGCCCCAGCACAGATGGCTTTACAGAAGCGCCATTTAGGGCCAGAGGCTGCATTTTCTACAGGCACCTCACATGAGACAAACCCATCCGCTCTCCCTGGCCTGGTTCAGGCACAGAAATAGTGGTTAAATTCAGTTTCCACCCCACAGCTGAGGGGGCAAAGATAAATCTGATTGCCACAAGCCATCTTGACACAGACAGCTCCTGGGCCGCCCGAGGGGACACCTGGGGCTGTGTTTGCCTTTGTGACATCCAGTTTGCTTTTATTGCGCAATATATTATGATTTTAATTAAGCACTTGGTGTCTCACCGGTCAAGGGGAGACAGCCAGAACTTCCCCTCTGTCATTCCCGCGGAGCGATGCTGCAAGCACTCCTCTTGCAAAATTTATGACTTCCACTACACATTTACCCTCCCAATAAAAATTATGTGTATTGCCAGCACTGTGGCTGCAGCACTGCCAGCCATAAATCACCGGGAGCCATAAACATGTCACCAACAAACTATCAGGAGAAAATCCTGCCTGCTGGGAGAGCAGCATAAATGGAAATGCTCATTTACTGCACACACTCCTCCCGCTGTTTGCGCACGGGAGCCGGGGCTCGCCGCTCGGGTGATTGGGCAGGGTCAGCGTTAAAAGGGCAGCCCTCTGCACAGGGACACGGGCAGGGACAGGGACACGGGCACGGACAGACACGGGCACGGACACAGACACGGACATGGGCACGGGATCTCCCTCTGCTCCTCGACACGGCTGAGCCTGCACTGCCCGAGAGCCCCCGGCACCCCCGGTAAGTGCAGGCACCTCCCTGAGCCCCTCTGGGGGCACAGTGACACGGGTGGCAGCTGTGCCCCATTCTGCTCCCTGAGCCCTTCAGTGGGACAGTGACACGGGTGGCAGCTGTGCCCCATTCTGCTCCCTGAGCCCCTCTGGTGGGACAGTGACACGGGTGGTCCCCGTGGCCCCAGTGCCACTCGGGTGGTCCCCATGGCCCCAGTGCCACTTGGGTGGTCCCCATGGCTCCGCGGTGGCCGTGGGTGGGACGTGTGGAGGTCGGGGCTGTTGGCATCTCGTGTGGAGCCGTGGTGGTGCAGATGGGCTGTGGCCTGGTGTGAGTGAGATCCAGCTGCTCTCCCACTCCTGGGGGCTGTCTCAGCTGTGGGAATGGCCCTGGCCATGGTCCCTGTCCTGGCCTGCAGTGTCCCCAGGCAATGGGGCTCTCTGGGAGCTGCATCCCCAGGGTGCCCCTGCTGAGCTGCTGGTTTTTGGTTTTCCAAAACTCCCACCCTGATCGTGCTCCCTTTGCTGAGCCCTCCCGTGGCTGCTTGGGCAGGCAGCGATGCTGTTGTGAGAACAGCAAGGTCTCCTCCTTGGGACGAAGCAGAGGTCTGAGCCTCACCCAGCCCCAGCTCCCAGGGCCCTGCTCCTGCCCTGGCTGACAAGAGCCCCTAAAACACCAGCATTCTCAGTTACTGGTGAGCATCAACGTCAGAGACAGGCAAAAAATCAGGAGGTGGCTTTAAAGGCATGATGACACCGTGTCCTCCACGAGGGTTCTACCCTGGTGCCTGGCCTCTCCTCCCAGGCAGGCTGGGCTGCTCCAGGGGAGCAGAGCACCTGGGCACTGGGCAGGAGACACCCTCTCCGTGGTGCATGGCTCAGCGGCCACCTCCCAGGGCTGCCAGCAACCCTTAACTTGGTGTCCTCCAGGAATGGGAGGTGTGCTTCCTCCCCGGGCTTGGCTGCTCAAGAAAGGTGCAATGGCCATCCCAGGACAGCCAGCCAGATCTTTTCCAGCCTGGCTGGGTGGCTCTGTGATTCTGTGACAGACACGGGCCTGCTGTGAGTTGAGCTGTGTGTTACCTACACACACAGAAATGCACGGAAACAGGAACCAGCCTGCCTGCTTGTTTATATATTTCACACATTATTTGTGTGTGTATTTATACAAATCCCTTACAGGCGCACACGTGGAACATGGAGGGGTAAAACCGTCTGGGAGCGGAATCTGTAATGTGTTGGGGCACACAACAAACCAGAGCAGCTCAGGGGGAGCACAGTGAATAAATCCTGCTTCTGAGTGACTTCTACACTGTGGTGGGAGTTGCAGGTGTTGGACCAAGTCAGGTTTGAGGGAAGGTTTTCTTGTAAGTGAAGCATCTCCTACAGACCCAGGGAGCTCTCACCAGTCCCCTCCTTCCTTGGTGCTCCAACAGGCTCTTTTTCCACCTCCATATTCCTGGGGAACTGCTGAATCTCAGTGTCTTTGAGAGTTCTAGATGCCTGCCAGAAGCTGCACTCGGGGACACAGGCCTGCACACACTCAGATTTTTTAGGTTTTTAACCCAGGCCCCAGATGTGACTGAGTTGCAGGAGTCAGCAGAGTTGATTCACTGCTCAGATCACAGGATCGTGGCATGGTCTGGGTAGAAAGGGACCTTAAAGCTCACCAGTGCCACCCCTGCCATGGCAGGGACACCTTCTCCTGCACCAGGCTGCTCCAGCCCCAGTGCCCAGCCTGGCCTGGGGCACTGCCAGGGATCCAGGGGCAGCCCCAGCTGCTCTGGGCACCCTGTGCAAGGGCCTGCCCACCCTCCAGATGCTGCTGCTTTGGCAGAAAGGGGCAGCTCTTACCTTTGGGGAGCTCTGAGCCAGCAGTGAGGACCAGAGGTACCTGTGGGCAGCTTGCTGTGGTACCACCAGGCTCTGTGGAGCCACCAGGGGATGCAGCAGCTGCCCCAAGCCCCCCCGATGCTGCCCAGGCTCTCCTGAGGAAGGGCTGAGATTGTCCCTTCAGCAACGGCCGGGCGGGGTGGTTCTGATACCAACACGTGGCTCTGTCCTGCCTGGAGAAAATCAAATGATTTGGGGTTTTCCCCAGGTCCCATCAGTTATGTGCTGCCTTTGCCCCGGAGCAGGAAGATGTTTGTCCTTGGCAAGCTTCAGGATTTATTGTCACATTAGACTCTCAAGCTGAGGATCTAATGAAGAAAATCGTATTAGGACCCTAATAAATACGTCATGGAAGAATTGTCTGTTATTCAAAGTTGAGCTGTGTTACAGAAAACCCTCTGGCTCATCATCCAGGCACTCTTGTATCCTGTGGAAGGTGCAGGAAGACTGAAGTCACAAATATTTTTTTGCTTTAATTAGTTCATCTTGCACATTTGCTGCTTTCCCCCACCCACCCGGCAGGTCACTGTGTCACTGAGGGGCTCAGGGACCCTGCCAGCCTCTCCAGCACTGTCACAGGAAATGCAGGATGTGCCAAGGCTTGGAGGTTCATCGGACCATTCATGTTGAAGAGACTTCTGAAGATCTCTGGCCCAACATCTGCCTCATGCAGGGCCAGCTGGGACATCTCATGGCTCTGTCCACTTGGGTCCTGAAAACTTCTGTGCACGGAGATGTGCAGCCTCTGGGCAACCTGCTCGAGTGCTTGATGGGGAAACATTCCTCATTTCATTCAGTCTAAACCTCCCTCGTTTCAGCTTCCGCCTGCTGCCTCCCTTCCTTCATCCACGCTCTGCTGTGAAGATCCTGGTCCAGCCTCCTTGATGCCCCCTTGGAGGAGGATCCCTTCAAACAAACCTTCTGTTCTCAGGGCTGAGCACGCCTCTTTCCTGGATCTCTCGTTCCAGGGCGTTCTCCACCCCACCCCACCTGTCTCACCTGTGTCACTGACATGCTGCTGACCTGGAGCAGACACTGCCGGATCTCTGCCAAGGCCTCCTCCCCTCTGCTCTGCATCCCAGTGTCAAACACCCCCCCATCCCGTGTGCCCCTCTCCTCCAGTTCATCCCCAGAGACGCTCCCAGGGTGCTCCCCAGGGCTCTGGACCTGGAACATCTTGTGCTCTGCCTCGTGCTCTGCCTTGTGCTTGCCTGTTCTTTACCCAGGTTTTGCTCATTTATTCCCCTCCACCTGGCAGTAAGGTTGTGGAAAGAGCAGAGCCTGGGTGTGAGTTCCTCTGGAAATCCACCTTGCCCTGGGAACCATCTTCTGGGCTGAGAGCAGGAGGGTCTGAGTGGCTGATTCTCTGTTCTGCTGGAAATCATGGAATCCCAGGCTGGTTCAGGCAGGGAGGGGCCTTAAAGACCATCCTGTTCCATCCCTGCCACGGGCAGGGACCTTCCACTGGCCCAGGCTGCTCCAGCCTGGCATTAAACCTTTGCAGGGATGGGGTAGCCACAGCTTCTCGGGGCAGCTAGTGCCAGTGCCAACAAATTTTGCATTTGTTTCCAGTGATGATTTCCTAAATAAGAAGTGTCAGGGTTAAACTTTCACAATTTTCACGCCTTTTGATCTCCAGATGGCATAAAAAAGCATAAAAAAGCAGCCTTGGCTTAGCAGTTTGGTCGTGGTTGGGATGAGCATAGAAAAGGTGTTTGCCCACTCCACAGAGCATCTCAAACCCTGGAATTTGGGGATGACTCTGAAATAGTGAAATGTTTTCCTTTTCATTCTAAGGCATTTCAAGTATTTCTTTTTTCTCCTCTATCAACAAAAACTGTCCATCCTTTTCCTTCAGTTTAGGATTTAATGGGTGAGCAGGAGCTGTGTGTGGCGCTGTTCCCAACCGGCTCAGGGGTGCCTGCAGAGGCTGGTGGGGAGGTGGAGGGAAGTGCAGCTCCTCTGCTCAGCACAGAGTCCAGCTGCGTGGGGTTTGTGTTGTTGGTTTGTTTTAGGTCTAGGCCATGTGAGAGCTGAGCTGGGATGGAGCATGACTCACACACCCCGTGGGAATTCAATGGCTCCTTCTATCAGCCTTCAGCTTTCCTCATGATGGGCATCCCGGGCCTGGAAGCCCTTCACCCCTGGATCTCCATCCCCTTCTGTGCCCTGTACCTTTCTGCCCTCTTGGGGAACTGCGTGATCCTGTTCATCATCAGGAGGACGCCGAGTCTCCACGAGCCCATGTTCTACTTCCTGTCCATGCTGGCCGTCACCGACCTGGGCCTGGCCCTGTGCACCCTGCCCACCACGCTGGGCCTCTTTTGGTTCGACATGCGCAGCATTGGCTTCGACGCCTGCCTCACCCAGATGTACTTCATCCACATCCTGTCCTTCATCGAGTCCTCCGTGCTCCTGGCCATGGCCTTCGACCGCTTCATCGCCATCTCGCACCCCCTGAGGCACTCGGCCATCCTCACCAAGAGCACCGTGCTGAAGATAGGCCTGGCCATCGTGCTCAGGGGGATGGTCTCGCTGCTCCCCATCCCCTTCCTGCTCAAGAGACTGACCTACTGCGGCAGGACCGAGCTGTCCCACTCCTTCTGCTTCCACCCCGACATCATGAACCTGGCCTGCGCAGATATAAAGGTCAACGTCTTCTACGGCATGATCATCCTCTTATCCACGGTGGGGATGGACTTCATCTTCATCGTGCTGTCCTACATCCTCATTATCAGAACCATCGTCAGCCTCACCACCAGGGAGGAGTGTCTGAAGGCCTTGAACACCTGCGTGTCCCACATCTGTGCTGTCCTCGTGTTCTTCATCCCCATGATCGGGCTGTCCATGATCCATCGCTTTGGGAAGAACGTTCCTCCCCTCGTCAACACCTTGGTGGCCTACACCTACCTCATCATTCCCCCCGCTCTCAACCCCGTGATCTACAGCATAAAATCCACCCACATCCGGGAGGCTCTGCTCAGGGCCCTGTGCAGGAAGCGTGCCTAGGACTGCTACTTCCTCCACCAGTTCTGCCAGAAGGTGCTGATGGACTGGGCTCTGTCAGACCTCTGGCACTGGGTTCTCTGTCTGGGACTGGGTTCTCTGTCTGGGACTGAGTTCTCTGTCAGACCTCTGGCACTGGTTCCTTGGTCAGAGCTGTTGCCTGTTTTCCCAGTCAGAGCTGGTGGACTGCTCTCTTGGTGCTCCATCCACGCAGGTCACTGCCAGAGGAAAGAGCTGCAGATCCACTGGGGTGCTGTCCACCAACCCAGAGCTGTGAGCTTTCATGTTATGCCCTGGCATGGTGCTTTCCTCCCTTCCTGCACAGAGCATTTCTCATTAGGCCTTGTAGGGGGGCCCAGAGCAGTCTCAGCCCCTCTGAAAAAGATGCTCAGCCATCATCCCTGTGTTCAGAGTGCCGTGCCCATCCCCAGTGAGGAAACAGCTGCTTGTGCATCTCTTTTGGCAGTCTTTGAGTCTTACCAGCTTGCCAAGTCTAATCAATGTCCCAGTCATTGTTCTGCATTGGGTGTCATGTATGTGCAGCATCTGCAATAAAATCCATCTATTCCTTGTGAAAGGTCATAAGATTTGAGGAAGCCTTTTTTTTCTCTGTTGATGCAGAAAGATTAGTTTGGAGTTGCCCAAAATCTTCAGGGTGTGCTGCGGATGAGCAGGACTGGATGAGCCAGGTGTGCCTCTGGATGGGCTTGGGGCTCTGGTGGGGCTGGAAGCTCTCCTGTAAAAAAAGAGAGGCGCTCAAAAACATTGTAGGAATGGCTAAACTCCCTGACAGTCAGCCCCACGCGCTGCTGCCTTTGAGCTGAGCTCTGCTGGTGCTGGCTGTGCCCCTTGGGAATGGGAGGAGATCCCCAGGGACATCCACAGGTGGGAGATGACAGCATGTCCCAGCTCCTCCTTGCTCTGCTGGGGGCTGGGTGTGAGCCAGGCAGGCAGGAAGGTTTCATGGTTCTCCTGGCTCCCACAGACAGAATAAAGTGTCCCAAAGTCACAGAACAGAATCACAGTACCACCAGGGTTGGAAAAGCCCTCCCAGACCTGTGACTGATCCCCTGTCAGTCCTGGTTTTGCCTGGCACTGAGCACTTCACCAGCCCAGATCAGACTTTCTATTCTGCTCCACATGTGCAGGAGCTGGAGAGAAAAAAACTGAGAGAAAAAAATAACACGGAAACAGCTCCATAAAAAAGCAGAAAGAGGGCAGGGAAAGGATTCCTGAGGGGAGGATTCCCAGGCCACTGCTTGCTCTGTGTTGTGCTCATTATCTCGCTGTGGCCCAGGGTCCCTTGCCCAGGGTGGAACACCAACAGCCCCAGGAGCTCAGCCTGGGGAGCAGCTCCCACCGGCACTGGGGAAGGGGAGAGCTCTGCTCAAATACCTCTGATCTAAACTGGAGCTTGCAGGAAAAATTAACAGAAGAGAACAGCAGCCAGCAGAAAAGAGCTTTCCTGGGGAGATGGCCTGGCTTGCAGCATCCTCACACGGATTCTGAAATTGATGATTGAGAATTCTGAGAAGATTCTGAGTCTGCTCCCATTCTGAAAACTTCCAGAGTTCGTCCCTGGATGTCCGTGTTTCCTGGCTGCCGCTGCTCCCCAAAACGGCCCCGAAACAAAAAGCCCGAGGAGCTTCTGCCACAGTAAGAGAATGTTTGTGGGGGAGTTGGAGTGCAAAGTGTGGGGGATTTATCAGCACATCTGTCAGCACAGCTGGAGAGCAGGGTGGAGGGGGAATGAAAGAGGGAGAGATAAAGGTTGGAGGGGAGAGGAAGGGGAAGGGAAAGAGGGAGAAGGCAGAGAAGGAGAAAGAAGGAGACAAAAGATGGGAGAGCTGGGGGTGCTCACCTGGAGAGGAGAAGCTCCAGGGAGAGCTCAGAGCCCCTGGCAGGGCCTGAAGGGGCTCCAGGAGAGCTGCAGAGGGACTGGGGACAAGGATGGAGGGACAGGAGCCAGGGAATGGCTGCCAGTGCCAGAGGGCAGGGCTGGATGGGATCTTGGCAATGAGGAATTGTTCCCTGGCAGGGTGGGCAGGCCCTGGCACAGGGTACCCAGAGCAGCTGGGGCTGCCCCTGGATCCCTGGCAGTGCCCAAGGCCAGGCTGGACACTGGGGCTGGAGCAGCCTGGCACAGGGGAAGGTGTCCCTGCCATGGCAGGGGAAGGAATAGGACAAATTTCAAGGTTCCTCCCAACCCAAACCATTCCATGGCTCTTTAACAAGGCGGGGATTGGTCAAATGTTGGACTCAATCACCCTGGATTCCCAACCTCAGTGATTCTGTGATTTACTGCTGGGGGGGCTGCTTGGATCCCCCTAGGAAAATAAATCTGCATTTACTGGTGTTTCAAAGACATGGATGCAGTCTCCACCTCTGCAGAAATCCCGGCCCTCACAGCACCCGCTCTGCCCACCAGCAATCCCAAATCCCGAGCCACTCATGAAAACCATGCTACATTTATCCGTGCCAGAGAATTAGAGACGAACTGAAGCACCAGGGGTTGTTTCAGTGCCTGTCTCACAGCCCTATTCCCTCAGGGAAATGATCAGGAGGGCAGAAGTTTCCCAGTGGGACTCAGGTAACTCCGTCAGGGCTGGCAGCTGAGGTGCCTCAGTACCTGCTGGGGATTACTGAGGCTCCTCGTTCGTTCCGTTTGTGTCTTGATTCAAGTGCTTGGCTGACAACGCCATCCCTGGAATAGATTTTGGGCACAGTGACAGCAGCAGTCCTCCCACACTGTGTGTAAATCGGGTATAAAAAGCTACAATGTGAGTCCTACTTGTTGTACATCCGAGATGGAAAAGCCCCACATCAGGAGAATAAAGCCTGGTGCTATTTCAGTCCTTCAGCACAGATGTGCAATAAAAACCCCATGTTTCACAACCCAGCATTACTTATAAAATGACTCCATTAATAACCTGCAGAGCTTGCCATAAAGCCACTTTGCATCGTTGACTTGCACAGATTGGGCACAAAGGAATAACCAGAAAGCTCAGGTTGAGCCTGACCTTGTGCTGCCCATCCAGGGCAGGAGGGATGGTGGGTTTATTCCAGCACAGGGACTGGCTTGGTGCCTGAAAATAGAAAGGTACCTAAAGCAAAGCCTTTTCTGTATCTTCAGGCCATTATCCTTGGATCACAGCACACCTGGAAAATCTACAGATACAGAATAAGGTAAATAATCTGATTTTTTTTTCTTACACAGATATTCTGTTTTTTCCATACTTGTTTTTCATAGGATGAAAATCCAATTTGTATGAGCAGAAAAATTTGAAAGATCCATGTCTTCCTGTGCCTGTGAGCTGTTCTGGGGAGGGCTGGGTCGTGGGAGGCAGCACTGCCAGCTCCAGCCTCACTGAGCACATTTCTGACAGGCCACCACAGCACATATGGAAAAAATCAAGCAGCACTGAAGTATTACAGAAAGCACTAAAAATCTGCCGGGTTTTTTGTTATAGTTTTTAACTTTGTCCTTTAAAAAGAAAAGCAAAAAAGTTCAGCTGATGGGTTTATTATTCAGAAAGTTGATTTTACGGTGTTCTGCCTTTTAGAGAATTCAGGCAACTCCTGTTCGAACCCAAATGTCAGCTTTTTGTCACTGCATATGTCGTTGCACAGAGCCATAACGGGGTAAAAAACCAGGAGAGGAGCTCTCTGCATCAGAGAGGCAGCTCCGAGAATCCCAGGAATGGCCCTGTGGGATCCCAAGCCATGGGAAAGGGCTTGTAAAAAGTCCCGTTTGTGTTTCCCTCGCAGCAGGAAGCGCCCGGGCATAGCATGAGCGGCCCTGGCGCCAGGGGCCATGCCCTTCTCCAACAGCTCTGAGCTCAGCCCGTCCTTCATCCTGGCCAGCCTGCCGGGGCTGGAGGCGGCGCAGTCCTGGATGGCCATCCCGCTGTGCTCGGCCTACGTGCTGGCCGTGCTGGCCAACGGCGCCGTGCTGCTGGTGGTGCGCGCCGAGCCCAGCCTGCACGCGCCCATGTACTTCTTCCTCTGCATGCTGGCCGCCGCCGACCTGGCGCTGGCCACGGCCACCGTGCCGCGCATCCTCTGCTTCTACTGGTTCGGCAGCCGCGAGATCGGCTTCGCCGCCTGCCTGCTGCAGATGTTCCTCATCCACACGCTCTCGGCCGTCGAGTCCACCGTGCTGCTGGCCATGGCCGTGGACCGCTACGTGGCCATCTGCCACCCGCTGCGGCACGCCGCCGTGCTCACCAACGGCGCCACGGCCAAGATCGGGCTGCTGGCCGTGGCCCGAGGGGTGCTCTTCTTCCTGCCGCTGCCCCTGCTGCTCCTGCCGCTGCCCTTCTGCGGCCCCCGCGTGCTGTCCCACTCCTTCTGCCTGCACCAGGACGTGATGAACCTGGCCTGCGCCAACACCACGCCCAGCGTGGTGTACGGGCTCACCGCCATCCTGCTGGTCATGGGGCTGGACGCCGTGCTCATCTGCCTCTCCTACCTCCTCATCCTCAAGGCCGTCCTGCGCCTCGCCGCCTGGAGGGAGCGGCTCAAGGTGTTCAGCACCTGCATCGCCCACATCTGCGTGGTGCTGGCCTTCTACGTGCCCCTGATCGGGCTGTCTGTGGTGCACAGGTTTGGCAAGGACCTGGCTCCGCTGGTCCACATCGTCATGGGCAACATCTACATCCTGGTGCCCGCTGTGCTCAACCCTATCATCTACGGGGTGAGGACCAAGCAGATCCAGAGGAGGATCCTGAGTCTGATCCACGTCACTGACAGAGCTCCCCGGTGACCCGAGCCCGCCGCTGCCCCGTGTCCTCACGCTGGCTCACCTCGTTTTACACTCAGAGCCTTTGGTGCCGGACTGTCCTCTGTGTGTGCTCTGAGGCACTGCCACCAGGCAAAAGCTGATTGTAAACTCCTTCTGAGAGTGTTTGCCCTCACCAAACTCAGAGAGAAATGACTGCCATGATCTAAACCAAATCCCAATCTCACCAAACTCAGAAATGACTGCAATGATCTAAACCCAATCCCAATCTCACCAAACTCAGAAATGGCTGCAATGATCTAAACCCAATCCAAATCTCACTAAACTCAGACAAAAATGACTGCAATGATCTAAAGCAAATCCCACCAAACTCAGAGAGAGAAATGACTGCAATGATCTAAACCCAATCTCACCAAACTCAGAGAGAAATGACTGCAATGATCTAAATCCAATCCCAATCTCACCAAACTCAGAGAGAAATGACTGCAATGATCTAAACCCAATCTCACCAAACTCAGAGAGAAATGACTGCAATGATCTAAAGCCAAGCCTGACCTGGCAGGTTCCACAAGAAGGGAAAAGTGACTCAGCACACTTACACAGATGTCCCAACCTTGCTCCTCTTGGTTCCCTTCTGACCTCTAACAGTGGCAGGGCAGAGAAAATGCTGGATGGTTTGGGATGATTTAGTTAATTCATTGTTTTCACATGGGGCACAGTCACATTCCAGAAGTTTTGCCAGAAAATTTGCACGTAGCATCATTCTTTAAGTAAAATAATTACAGGACACCTGTCCAAAGTGACATTACAGATGCAGAAATGCATTTCAGAGAAAGAACATCCACCTCTGTGGTCTTGTTCTGACCGGCTGGGTGCTCTGTCAAGACCCCTCAACCTCCTCATAGCAGATGCTGTGGAAAAATTTCAGATGCAGAGTTACTGGTAGCAATTGTAAAAGTAATTTAGTAATTGTAGTCAATAAAATGAAAACATCTCAAGGGAAAAAAATAAGCAAGTTATAAATGTCAGTGATGATTCTAAGCAGAAGGAAGTCTCGTTTCCAAGCCAAAGGTGTTCCACACTGGGAATTCCTAAAACGTCCTGTCACTATCACCACGGAACAGAGGCTGGCACCATCCTCTGGCACGCTGTGGAGGGAGGTGGAAGGATTGATGGGAGCCCCCCTCGGTGCTCTCCTTGTCATGGACTGTGGTTTCTCACTCGAGGTGAAATCAGGGATGTTCCCACTGGAGCAGACACAGCGATCCCTCAGGGAGGGGTGCCAGGGCTGAGCTCCCATTCGGTCACCGTGGGTTTGGCTGCCCCAGGGGGGGCACAAAGCCCTGCCCAGACCTTCCTGGGGGAGCTGCAGCAGCCCTGGTCTGACCTGCACTCCATCAGGAGGCCCAGGTGCTCCCAAACTCCAGTGTCTCCATTAGCATCCCAGAATCCCCAAATCCCTGGGGCTGGCACAGCCCTGCCAGCCCATGCAGTGCCAGCTGTGCCCCACGGCCACCTTGTCCCCAGCCCAGAGCACTCAGTGCCACCTGCAGGGGACACCTGCAGGGATGGGCACTGCAAAGCTGCCTGGGCAGCCCCTGCCAAGGCCTGAGCACCCTTTCCATGGGCAAATTCCTGCTGCTGGCCAAGCTGAGCCTGCCCTGGCCCAGCCTGAGGCCGTTCCCTCTGCTCCTGTCCCTGTGCCCTGGCAGCACAGCCCGACCCCCCCGGCTGTCCCCTCCTGGCAGGGACTTGTGCAGAGCCACAAGGGCCCCCTGAGCCTCCTTTGCTCCAGGCTCAGCCCCTTCCCAGCTCCCTCAGGAATTCTCCAGCCCCTTCCCAACTCCCTCAGCCTCTCCTCATGGACTGGCTCTCCAGGACAGAGGCCAGGTCCCAGAGCTCAGGGTCCCTTGTCCATCTTTGGATGGGACATCTCACCAAAGGCTCTGCCAGGGCCCCCAGTGCTGCAGTGCTTGGTGCAGTTTGGTGCAGTTTCTTCCCAGATCCAATGAATGCTGAGAAGCCTCATTTTTGTAGTCTGTGCTGGTACAGCTTCAGTCTTGCTATAACCTTTTCTGCTAAATCCAACCCCAATTTATTTCAAAGTAAATACTTTCATTTAGGCGAGTTACAAACGGTTCTCATCTGGGACTTCAAGGCAATTCCGTCCCCTGTCATTTTTGGCATATTCTGGTTTAATAGAGCTTAGAAGGGTAAAAAAAATTCGTAGAAATGAAAACAATCTGTACCTGCCTAATGCGATTTGGGAAATGTGAATGAATTTTTCAGAGGCATTATGGGTCTAAACCCTTTTCAGGTGGCCATAGCACTGAGAAATGGCTCCTGCTCATTCCCCATATGTTCCTCTTTCTCCTCTTGTGCTGAGAAAAAAAATTAATAAAGAAAAATGAATGAATTACCCCGGAATGCTGTATTCTATTTTCTAGTCATTTATTTCTCAGAGAGTTAATAGAGACTCGGAGCCGGAAGGCATGATGGAATGATTTCTCCTGGGTGCAGATAAAACTCACCCACATCTTGTTTTCCCAAGTTTAGTCGTGGAGTGTTGCTTTGCTGGGGAACAGAACATGCTGGAACGTGGCACTTGTCCTTGCCAAAGAACAGGGCAGCCACTTTCCGGCTGGAATGTGCAGTGCTGAGGGCCAGGTCACCTCTCCTGCAGCAGAAGGAAAACCTCAACCACACCGTGGGGACACCCAGCCCACATCTCCCCCCTGAGCAGGGCCAGAGCCAGGGTGGGGCTGGCCCAGCTGAACTGGGAAGGGTTGGGTTCACTGACTGAAAAGGGAAGGGCTGGGACAAGGTGAGGGATGGCTGGAGGGAGGGAGGGAGGAAAAGCAGGATGGGAGAGGTGGGAAGAGGATTGGAAGTCACAGGAGCCTGGAGGTGGCAACAGAGGCAACAAGGACACACACACACGGGGCTGTAGCAGTTGGAGATCTACTAGAGGATCTCCGGGCATCCTCTCTTCTGCTAGAAGATCTCCTCTGACCTCCAAGTATTCCTTTCTCTTCTCTCTTCTCTCTTCTCTCTTCTCTCTTCTCTCCTCTCCTCTCCTCTCCTCTCCTCTCACAGTTGTTAGGGTTGAAAAGCCCTCTAAGATCGCAGTCTGACCAGGACCCAGCCCTGCTGGTTCCCCACTGCAGCGTGTCCCTGAGCACCATACCCATGGGTTAAACACCTGCGGGGATGGGCACTGCAAAGCTCCCTGGGCAGCCCCAAATCAAAACACTGGAAGAAACCAGGCACAGAACAGCAAACTCAGCCCTGTTTGCGAGGTCATTGGCACCGAGTGGGTTAAAAACTGCCACCTTCTCCAGCTTCTGTCTCTAATTAGCCAGAAGTATGGGGAGACGCAGAGCTCCCTGCTGGGATTGATGCGCCAGGCAGGAAAACATCTCAGGTCTCTGCAGAGCAGAGTCCCCTGGAGCCCGGGAGGCAGGGGAGTGCTCAGGGCTGGGGCAGCAATCCTCCTCTGCAGGAAGGGCTCTGGGGCCACGGGGACAGCCTCTCCTGGGAGCTGTGTCCCCTGTCCCTGTGCTCCCCACAGTGAGTGAACTCTCGGGTAGAGCACCATCAGCAGAGGCAGCTGCCTGCGAGGAGGTGAAGAAGAAAATTGCCAGGACTTGCAATTCCTGGGATGTTTAAAGCCACATGGAAAAAAATGGGGAATGTCCCCAGAGTGCAGGTGGCACCCAGCCCAAGCACCTGTGAGGGTTCCAGCACAGCCCAGCTCCAGCTGGGACGCTGGGATGGCCGCAGGGTGACATCTGTGGGGATGCAGGGGGACCAGAGCCCAGCTCGGCTGTGTCAGACCCTTGGGAGGAAAGGCCTGGCTCTGTCCTGGGACACTGCCCATCCCTCCCCTGCCTGCAGGTCTCCATCAGTCCAGGAAGGCTTCCAAAGCCCCAGTCAGGCTGGGGACATCAGCCTGCTCTGCTCCTCAAGGGATCCCTGCTGCGGGGATGGGGGGAATGGAGCTGAGCAGTGTGCAGGGCGTGAGTGGGTCCCTGTCCTTTGGGGCTGAACGGGCACCACTGCAGCGTGGGCGTGTGTGCCAGGGGGAGGGGGCTGCCCCTTCTGGCCTGAAATCCATCATTTCTTGACCAAGAGGAGCTCTTGGCAGCTCAGTTTACACTGAGGAGCAGCACAGTGCTGCCCAACGTCCTTGGAGCTCAGGGCTGGTGACCAGGATCCATCTTCCCACCAACCACACCTCAGGAAGGGTTACTCCAGACTGCTCCTGCTCCACCTGCTCCTTTTCCATTTGCACCTGCCCCATCTGCTCCTGCCCCATCTGCTCCTGCCCCATCTGCCCCTGCTCCATCTGCCCCTGCTCCTGCCCCACTCTGAGCCCCACGGGGTGAGAAGCTCTGGGACAGGCTCACCCTCTTCCAGCACAAGGAACCTGACCCAGGCCTTTTCCGAGCTTTCTGATTCTGTGTGTGCCTCAAACTGTGCTCATCATTGGCTGCAGCTGTGGCTATACTCAACAAGGGATGACACTGTGGGTGTTCAGGGAGGAACCTCCCTCCCTAGCCACAGTTTAAGGGATCCATTCGTGCAGAAATCACTTGATTCTCTCCTCTGTTACCACTGCCCAGGAGGTTTCATCAACTGTGTGATGAAACTTGGCATAAAAGCATTCAATCTGACTTCTGCAGCCCTGGGAATGCAGAGTTCACCCCTCGCAGGAGTTAAACTCCTCACTGCTAAAATCCTTTCACAATTAAAAAACAAAAAAAATCCTCTCCTGACTAATTATTTTCACTGTAAGGCTGAGTAGTTCTGAAAGCCCTTCCTGCAGCAGATTTCATCTAACGAAGAGCGTTCCTGCACTGTGTGATGGCGTTTGAAAGCCCCACAAGAAGGTGCACTCACACCTCTCCTTCCTGTCCCCACAGAGGCTCGGCCAGGAAAGTTTCCTCCTGCCTGCACTCCCTTAAATAAACCAACACCACGCTCCCAGCCTGCTTTGACATCATCCCCAGGCCTCTTGAGCTCCTGGTGCCAGCCCACGGCAGCCCCACAGCAGCTCCAGCTGGACACTGGGGTTCACTCTGGAGCTGTCTGCATCATCTCCTCTGGCACAGCAGATCAGCCAAAAGAAGAGAAGAAGACGAAGAAGACGAAGAAGAAGAAGAAGAAGAAGAAGAAGAAGAAGAAGAAGAAGAAGAAGAAGAAGAAGAAGAAGAGGAAGAGGAAGAAGAGGAAGAAGAAGAGGAAGAGGAAGAGGAAGAGGAAGAGGAAGAAGAAGAAGAAGAGGAAGAAGAAGAGGAGGAGGAGGAGGGATTCCTGGGGGACCTTGTGGAGGAGGATGCAGAGACATTCCCTGGCAGCCTGCAGGGAAGATGCTCAGGCAGCTCCTATTTGAGTCTGGATATAGAAATATCTATTTCAATATTTGTACTTAAGGCAAAGTGATCTGGGCTGCTTTTCACCTGTCAGCTCCAGATAAACCTTACTCCCTTTGGCAGAGCTGCTGTGGGTGCAGGGAGGATCAGTCCCACAGGGAGGGTGCCCCTGTCACCAAGAGCTGCTTGCCCTCAGACCCTTTTTCCTTGTTGGGGAGAGCTGTGCACACCCTTTGTCCAGCCAGGGCAGAGCAGGGGTGACACAAAGTGCCTTGGCAGAGCCAGATGTGCCATGGTGTGATCTGCGGGCCTGACAACCCCCTGAGACTCTGCTTCCCTCAGAGCAGGGACCTGCACCCAGCCCAGGGGCCAGAAACCCCCAAGGAAGGACAATCCTTGCCCATTTTCCAGCCTGGTGGGTAAAGAGGTCTGAAATCTTCTCTTCCCTGCACGCAGAAGTTGCTCCTGGGCAGCACAGGGAGCTGCCAGAGCTCTCCCCTCCAGGAGAGGATGATGTGGTTATTGCTGACTTCATTGGTGCTGGAAAACAGCACTCCACTTTGTACATCTGAGTCCAAAATCTGCCACCCCTGGGCCGGCAGAAGTTCCCAGTGCTGCTTTTTGGCACCCACAAGCTGCTGGGTGCTTGGCAAAGCCTGGCTGCCCTGCCTGGGCTCTCAGCTGGGCTCAGCTCCCAGAGGCACAAACTGCCTGGCACAAAGGCGCTTCCCCCAGGCTCTGCTGCCAAGGGTATTCTTAGGGAGGGAAAAGATCATCATGGGGCTTTTTCACAGAAAGAAGGAAAATAGAGGTGCAAATTATTTACAATAATAATAATAATAGTGACAAAAATAGATCTGAAGTGAGGATGAGGCTCCCTGCCAGCAGAGATGTGCTCTGCAGCAGCCACACAGAAGGGATCCAGGAATCTCCTCCATAAAGCACTGAACCCTCACTCCGATCTCCAGGGGAGGGAGATCTCCAGGCACCATCTGAGCCAGCTCCTGGTGTGTGCACAGGGCTCCTCCTCTGAGCCTGGGAGGCCAGAGCAAGGAGCAGGGGGCTCCCAGCTCCCATCCAGAGGAGGGGTTTCTGTGGGATGCATCCTGCTTTCCCTGCCCTCCAGCCAGGATCAGCTCCCAGCTCCCAGCTCCCATCCAGAGGAGGTTTCTGTGGGACACAGCCCGCTTTCCCTGCCCCTTGGCCAGGATGAGCTCCCAGCTCCCATCCAGAGGAGGTTTCTGTGGGACACAGCCTGCTTTCCCTGCCCCTTGGCCAGGATGAGCTGTCCAGCCCTGTTGCTCCCTGGAGCCGCACAGTCAGGGCAGGGTGGCTCTGCCAGAGGAGTGAGCAGCCCCTGAGCCCAGCACAGCAAGGAGCCCATCATCACTCTCCATCCCTCAGCCAGACACGTCTCCTCAGCCCCTCCAGCGCTCCGACTTTGGGGAGCTGTGGTTTTCCTGGCCAGGAGCTGAGCACAAAGGCAAAATTCCCTCCTGCTGGCTCAGCCAAGTCACAGCTCCAGACCCCCATCGTCTCAGGGGCACAAAGCTCTGCTGTGTCCTGCCTGCTCTTCTATGAGTTGGGGAATTCTTCTGCAGGACGAGCAGGATCTGCTGAGGGGTCTGCTGTGGGATGTGGGATCTGCTGTGGGATCAGCTCTGGGATCTGCTGTGGGATCTGCTGCGGGATCTGCTGCGGGGTCTGCTGTGGGATCAGCTCTGGGATCTGCTGTGGGATCAGCTCTGGGATCTGCTGTGGGGTCTGCTGTGGGATCTGCTCTGGCATCTGCTGTGGGATCTGCTGTGGGATCTGCTGTGGGATCTGCAGCCTGATCAAAGGGGCTGCACTCAGAGAAGGAGGAACAGGCTGAGACCCTTCCGAGGGTCTCGGGGTTGAGCCCCAGGTCTGAGAAATCTCCATGGAGTTTCCCACATCAGCAGATGTGTTATGCACACCCAGCACCACCCGAGGAGAGCCCCTCAAGCTCCCTTCCCCGAGCCTGTGTGGGACTGCTGATCCCAGTGCCGCCCTGTCCCAGCCAGGTGCCACCAGTCCCGGGGCTCTGGGCGTGCTGGGGCTACACTAAGCTTGCTGCAGCAGAAGGAAGCACACATTCTATGTGGAACTGAGGTTTTAACACCCCTATAAAAGCACAGAGGGCAGCTGTTACCAGTCCCGAGCCTGCCCTGGTGTCCTGTGCGAGCTCCAGGAGTGCCCTCCACGCACTCCCAGGTGACAACGCAGAGCAAACCGAGTCCTGCAGCAGCCCCAGTGTCCCCCATTCCCCCTGCAAGGGCACTCATTAGAGGCATCTGGTCGTGGGGTTTGGGACATCCATGGTGAGGGGGCCCCTCCAGCTGGAGCCACCCTGCCAGAGTCCAGAACACGGCCCTGCCCATGGCTGGGGGTGCACAGGAGCAGCTTTAAGGTCCCTCCCAGCCCACACCACTCCATGGTTCGACTGCTCCTGCTGTGCCCCAGCTGCAGCCTTTGCTGCCTCCCTCACGCCCTTCAGGGGAAGGACAGGGGGAAGCTGCAGTTGCGTCGCTGTTCCGGGTCTGCGCAGCACCTGGCACTGTGGAGCTGCAGAAACAGCAGCAGTTGCCAGGATTCACCTGTCACCCACGCTGGCCCCCGAGGGCACAGGTCTCTCTCACAGGTCTAAGGCATTGGCCAATCCAGGGCTTTTTGTTTCCCTTCATTTCCGAGTCCGTTCACCATTCCAGCTGCTGCTGCCATTGCTGTCACCCTAGCTGCCCCCAGTGCCAGGCATTGCAGTCGATATTTATTAGGAAAACACACAGCAGCTATAATGCTTATCAGGAATGCTGATATTGCAGCCACAGCTGCGAGGGGAATTAGGCAACACGTGCCCAAACCCAGCGCCCTCCCTGGTACAGAGCTGCCAGCCCAGCCCACAGAGCCTCGGGGGATGCTGGCTCTGAGGAATACAAATCACAGCACGGGAGAGATGCTGACAGGGCTCCAGCCCCGAATGCAGAGCGCTGCCTTTGGGGTTGTAAGGGAAAAATTCAAAGCGAGCTATAAGATGCCCCTCAAGCTGGCACTAGGGAGTCCCTGACTTGCCCACTGCTCTTTTTAGGGGCTGGTGTGGGAGAAGTTAAACATTTCCAGCCCCCAGCATTCCAGGAATTCGCACTGTCTGTGCAAACAGGGAACTTGGCACTGTTCAGTTGAGGGCTGAACTCACCAGCGTGCCATGAGAAATGGAATTGGTGTGTTTTCAACTGCCCCAGTCTCAGACAAAGCTCCAGACATCTGCGCCTCCGCTCCTCACTCCAGCAGCTCAGTAATTAGCTTGATAAGTTAAATTAGCAGGCAGCTTTCCAGCGTGCTCTAATAGCCTTCAACACGAAAAACCAGATTCAAGCATTTGAATCTGAGTGTGCAAACGCAGACCTGCACGGCATCCTCATCCTCTGCAACACCCCCCAAAAACAAGAAGATGATTTATTCATTCTGTGCATCACCCACTGTTCTGGTCGTGGTAAAAATGGGTAAGAACTGGGACAAGGGCCATCCTGCACCCACGGGGCTGCCCCAGGGCAGCCATCCTGCCACCCATGGCTCTGCCCAGCTGCACTGCTGCCCGGCCAGAGCCAGGCAGGGGCACTCCTCAGCCCCTCCTGCCCTGTCCCCTGGGACACAGCAGCAGTGAGTGCCAGGCACAGCCTGAGCCCCAGCCCGGGTGCTGCTGTGTCACCCTGATTTTTCTGGATTTTCTAAGCCTTCTGATGTTTACATTCTTGTAAGGAACTTTCTCACACACTTTCTGTAAATAACTCATTGTTTTACATTCTTTTATGGAGAAGAAAACATTCGATAGACTATTAATTTGTCCAGTGTCATTGGAGAGGTGGCACTGCCACCCTCCAATCCACTGTCACCTTTGGAAGTCTATAAATGCTGGAGTCAGGAATCAAACTTCCCATTTCTCACCTTGAGACCAGCGGCGTGTGCGCCGGGTTGATTCGTGTCCTGCGGTGACACTGCTGTGCTGGGAGCAGAGGGTGATGCTCCCAGGGCTGGGCAGCTCCTGCCCCTGGGCAGCACCAGCCCTGCTGCCAGTGAGGCCAGAGGGGCTGGGCACCATCTCCAGCCACAGCTGGCCAGCTGGGGATCAGCCACAGCTGGGACTCCGTGAGCTTGGAGGGCTTTTCCAGCCCCAGTGGCTCTGGGATTCGGGTCGCTGCAAAAGCCTCACGCTCCCTTCTCCAGGTGCTTGACAAGAGTCAGGTTCTCCCATGGCAGAACCTTGTGGAGAGAGGGCTGAGGAGGAGGAGGAGGAGGAGGAGGAGGAGAGGGGTGCCCCGTCTGCACAGCAGCCCTCAGCTGACCTGGGCATAGAGAGGGGCAGGGGATGCCTTGGGAGGGCTGGTGTAGAACAGAGACCGGAGGGACTTAAATTAGGGATTTATTGCAAGGATCTCCTCCATGGATCCACCTTGGGCAGCACAAGAGCCCAGCCAGGGCCGCACCCAAGATGACCCAAAATGGTCCCAAAATGCACGAGCGGGCACGGGGTCTCTCCCTTGGCTCAGCTCTGCTCCATTTGCACCTTGCAGTTCATTGTCCCGTTCCAGCTTTAGCCCAGGCACTCCCACCCTGCTTGTTTGTCTCTCTCCAGCCCACGCTGTTGGTGCTCCTGGGCTGAGCTTTGGATCATTTGTCCTTGGTGCCCAGCTGGAGCAGGAATTGTTTTGTGTCCCTGCTCTGTGCAGAGAGCTCAGCATCCCATAATGTGAACCCAGACCCGCACACTGAAGCAGCACAGAACCTGAAAAATAGAAAAGCCAAAACCTGAGGCATCAGAGGGAGATGCCATAAAAGCCCTGCCAACAAAGTCAAAGAGCAGAAGGGCCTGGTCTCTGCTGTGGGCAGGCAGTGAGACTCCTGCTCTTCACCCCAAGCCAGGTGAGACTCAGGGGCAGGAAAGAGAAACCCAGCAGCAGCTCCGAAGTGCGATTCCTGCACGTGTCTGGGTCTCTGCTGCAGAGAACCCGGGCTAGAAGGGCACTGACAGAGGGCGGAGGAGGCAAGGGGGTGGAACAAAGGAAAGATGAGGCAAATCAGCTCTGACAAGTCCCTCTGGGGCTTCCAACCTTCCTTCCTCCAAAGTCACCGAGGGATCAAAAATCTTTTAACATCCGCATGCTATTTCTGAGGGGCTCTGAGCTCCGCTGCAGTTGCCATGGCATCAGATCGTGGCTGTGAGAGAGGAAAAAGTTGTGATCCTGATCCCAGCCTGCCCCTGCAGCAGGGGCTCACGAAGAGAGCAAGGAGGGCAGGTCCCACCCTGCAGCCTCACCTGCTGCTTTGGCCATGAGCACCGAGGCCATCCCAGGAAATCTGCAAGGATCCCTTTGTGCCACAGGCAAAGAGATTTTCTGTCCAGATATCTCTGAGGCATGACACCGCATCAAAATCTGAAACAGGCCCTGCAGGAGCAGAGATTCTTTGGGCAAGTGGGGAATTTCCACTCAGTTCCTGGAGAAAGCAACATCTTTATTTACCTCCCAAAAGCCACGAAGCATCTTTCAAACCCCAGAGCAAGCACAGTGCCAGTCCCCCTCCTTGCAGCAGTGTCACACACAGCACACCCCTCCCGGGGGCAGCTGGTGCTGTGACTGCAATCCAGCCCCAGCAGCTCGGGCTCCTGAAAGGCTCCGTGACACTGCCACTCCTGAATTCCCTGGAGAGGTGGAAAATTGTGCCTATAAACACATGAAAAATAACCCCAGCAGGGGCAGCACAGAGCTGCTGAAAGAGTATTTTTGGCTTGTGCTAAGAAGTGAACTGGGGACTTTTTCTGCTCCAGCAATTTTGCTAAGTGTGGGGATAAGGCCAAGATAAAAATAATTACATCTGATAGTCCCCTGGTTCACCTGCTCCTGACTAACACTTGAATAAGAATTCTCTAAAAGACGCTGGGAGCTGCAATCAGCACAGATTTGGTTCAGGTCTGATTTAGAAAAGATGGAAAACTCCCGAGTCCCTCTGAACACAGCTCTGGAATGGTGGGAAGTTCAGCCCAGCAGGATGATGGATTGTGCTCCCACAGCATCACAAAACTTTGATGAATGAGCTGCACATGCTGCTGCCTGGGATGGAAAGGAAGGGAATGTCCACAACAACAGCAGAGAGTAATGACTGAGCAGAATTCAGGAGAGGAGGATTGCTCTTTGGCAAAATGGGAGGGAAAAGGCATTGGGAAAGTATAAAATTATAGAAATCACAGTTGTGGGAGATGGCACCTCTCCTCCTGGAGCCCACCACGAAAATCCCAGACTGGGTTGGGTTGGAGGGACCCCAAATCCCACCCAGTGCCACCCCTGCCATGGCAGGGACACCTCCCACTGTGCCAGGCTGCTCCAGCCCCAGGGTCCAGCCTGGCCTTGGGCACTGCCAGGGATCCAGGGATGGAATTCCATCCCAGCCCCTGCCCACCCTGCCAGGGAACAATTCCTCATTGCCAAGATCCCACCCAGCCCTGCCCTCTGGCACTGGCAGCCATTCCCTGGCTCCTGTCCCTCCATCCTTGTCCCCAGTCCCTCTGCAGCATCTTCTGAGCCCTGCAGAGCTGGGGAACCCTGGGCTGCCTTTGCCCCGCAGGGTCTGGGGATCCTGGGCTGTCCCAGCCCCCAGCCCAGGGGTCACTGGTGTGTGGCCCTGGGCTCCCAGTCCAGCCCAGCCCCTCCCTGCCCAGCACGGACACACGGACACTGCACAGGAGCCGACAGACAGGTTCATAGGAGGGTTTATCAGAGGGTTTATTGGAGGGTTTAGTGCTGGGTTTATCAGAGGGTTTATCGGGGTCAGGGGCTCCCCATGGGGCAGTTGCTGGCCCGGGGCTCCTGCTCTCCCCAGGGTGGTCAGTGGTACTTGTGGGCCAGAGCGTGGGCCACCACACCCATGAGCTTCTGCCAGGCAAACTGGCACACAGGGGTGAAATCCCTGCCCAAGTGGGACGCCAGCACGATGACGAGGATGTCCCCAAGGAGCTGAGGAGAGAAGGACAGGTGGGTCAGTGCTGCTGGGAGCTGCTGGTCACCCGGAGCCCCTGGTCAGCCCGAGCAGAGCCAGGCTCAGGCTGCCCAGGCTGGGGCTGGGCTGCCAGACCCGCTGTCACCAAGGCTCTGCTGGCACTGGAACCCCCTCACCAGCAGCAGCAGCTTCTCCTTTGTGTCTCCCTGGTGTTTCTGTGCAGATTCTCCCCCTCCCCAGCCCCTCTCCCCCCAGACCCCTCCTGCAGCCCACAGGTTTCCTCCCCCGACTTCTCCCTGAGGCAGAATTGCCCTCCTGAAAGGGCTGCCACACCCTGCACCCTCCTCCTCCTCCTCCTCCTCTTCCTCCTCAGCCCTGGTTACAGGCATGGCTCACTCCCTGCTCCCTGCCGCACAGAGTCCCCAGTCCTCCCACAGACAGCTCTGGGTTTTGGGAAAACAGTATTTGTTTCATTCTTAAAAATGAAATAAAATAAAACTAAATCAGAAAGAAAGAACCTCGAACTAGTTCCCAATTTTCAGAATGCTAAAGCATTTGGATTTGGCCTGAAACCCACCCTGAAAAACCTGATTTTTTTTTTTCTTTTGACATAAATTAAGAAAATTATCCTTTTTAAATTAAAAGAGTTGGAGGAGGAAGAGGGAGTGTGCCATGCACCGTGCTGGGCAAGGCAGGACCCTGCTCCTTGGTTCTGCCGGTCTTGCTGTGGGGGCTTGGATTTCCTGAAATGCTCTGCTGAGCTTCCCTCTGCTCTGAGTCCTCCAGCCCAGGCTGCACCTTCCCCTGGGGCTGTTCCCCTGCCAGGTCTCCTCCAGGTAACCATCTCTCCTGCAGGTAACACAGCCTCCTCCAGGTGTTCTCTCCATACCTGCCCCTCCCCTGTGCTGTGCTGGCACTAAAAATGGCACTTTTGAGGGAGAAAGTCACAGACACTGCTGCAAAGACCTTCGTACAAACCAGCACCTCTCTTGGGTACTGCACAGGGATTCCTCCCCAGCAGGCAGGACTGTGTGGGGACAGGGGAGGGCTGGGGCTGCAAACACAGCTCACCCTGAAGTTCTCGGGGTCCACGTGCAGCTTGTCGCAGTGCAGCTCGGACAGCTTGGAGTAGGTGCCCTTGAGGTTGTCCAGGTTCTTGATGGCTTCCCCAAAGGAGGTCAGCACCTTCTTGCCATGGGCACGCACCTTGGGGTTGCCGATGATGGCCGTGGGGCTGGACAGGTTCCCGAAGTCAGAGAAGAACCTCTGGGTCCAGGGGTAGACGATCAGCAGCCTGGGGAGAGACACAGGCAGGTCAAGCTGCCCGACTCCGTGGTTCCCTGCAGCGCAGGGCGCTCCTGGAGCTGCACCCACCTGGCCAGGGCCTCGGCGCCGCATTCCTCCACGCTGACCTTGGCCCACACGCTGGTGATGAGCTGCTTCTCCTCGGCTGACCAGTGCACCATGGTGGCTGCAGGAGGGCGCAGAGCTGAGCTGAGCCCAGGCCCCGGGCCGGGTTTTATGCCCCGGGCCAGCCCCTGGCCGGCCCCTCCAGCGGGGCCATTGGCTGGGACGGGCGGGGGTCCCGGGCGGCAGGAGGGGGTGGCCAGGGAGGGGCACCCCAGAAGGGGCTCTGGTTATCCTGAGCTCCAGCTTTATCCCATCCCCTCTGCGGGGCAGCTCTTCCCCTTCCAGCACGGCCAGGCAGAGCAGGGCTGCAGGAGCCCCAGCAGTGCTCCATCCCCTCTGGCCCTGGGCAGGGGCTCAGGGCTGGCTCCTGTGAGCCGTGAGCTCCTGCCCCAGCTCTCTGCACGCCGGGCTCTGCCTGGCATCAGTGGGGTGGTGAATGCTCAAAGTGAGTGCTCAAAATGCAGCCCGTGGCAGAGCCACGCAGACGGGTTTGCCACCCGCAAACCCTGCAGGTCCCTGCCCTGCCCAAGGCCTTGGGTGTCCCTGCACCACCAGGAGCTGCGCTGGAGCTGCTCAGAGGATGCTCAGGCTCTGCAGCCAAATCTGCATCAACCCCAATATCCTTCTCCTGTAACAGAACTGGACCTCTTTGATTTATTTGTGCCTTCCGGAGCACGAGGAATTATAGCTGGACTTTGGAGTCCAACTTATGAGCTGGACTTCAACTATCATGGCAGTCCTTTCCAATTGGGGACATTCTAAGGCAGAGTGTCAGAATGGTTTGGGTTGGAAGCACTGTGAAGCTCACCCATGCTGCCTGAGGCCCACCCAGACGTTGTCCCCTCAGCTGTGCCAGGAGCCCGCCGCAGTGCTGTGGGCAGGGGCAGCAGCATCACCCGTTCCTGCCTTCAGCCACATCCCTGAGGAGCACTGAAACAGCCTTGGAACACGGGGTTTGCTGCTGCAGGTTCTGCTGTGGGCTCTAAAACCTGCACAGGCTCAACTCAGGGATGTCCAGCTTGTGGGGGAGCCCCTTCTGAACCTGAGCTCCCCCTGCCCCTGCCACGTTCAGCCAGGCCAGGCTCTCCTGGAGGAGAGGTTTGGATTCCCCTGGCACACCCTGGAGCTGCCAGGGGTGCAGCTCCCTCACCAGGAGCAATGCCCCAGGGAGATTTCCTCTTTTGTTTTCTGCACAAAGCCCCAGGAAACGCAATTCTTGCCGAAATCAGCCCAGGGGTTTTGATGCCAAGGTGCCAGGCTCAGTGCCCTGCTTTCCTGTTTTCCTGCTGTTTTCCAGAGGGTTTGCACTGGGCTGAGGAAGAGCTGCTGAGTCCTGCAGACAGGGGATGGGTGAGGGCGTGACCAGGCGGCAGCAGAGCTGCAGGGCTGACCAAGCTCCTCTCACACATCAGCACTTCCTCCAGGGACCATCTCCTGCCAAGTGTCTTTTGCACTGAAAATATGGCAGGAAAAGCAACTAAAAAAAAGCAAATAGCAAGAGAGGTCTCCAGCCTGACAATATCTTTCCCCCCTGCTAGTTTTAGACTCTTTTTTTTAGTGGAATAGGAATGAATAATCTTCATTAGATTTGCTTACATTTGCCTTTTCTCCAGAAAATCCAGTCCCCACAGCTGGGGGCTGGACCACGAAGGCAAAGGAAGTCGAGCTCAGCCTGGCCCAGGCAGGACGAGGGGATATGCAGGGAAAAGGCTGCCAGGCTACCACCAGAGCCCACCCTCCTGCACCCCCTTATCAGCCCCTGCAGGACCTGGGCGCTGCCAGTGCTGCACTGGGCACCACCCAAGGGGTGCTGGCACCCACGGGGATGTTCTGACATGGAATGGGAGCAGGAAAAGCAGCATGGGGACAGCACACCCCACAGGAGCAGGAAAAGCAGCATGGGGACAGCACACCCCACAGGATTTGTGTGCTAGGGGCACTCGGAGCAGGGTGGGAATGGAGGTGGGAGTGAAGCCGCAAGGCAGCAGCGCTGAGGGCTGCTCCCATCCTGCTGGGCCTCAGCAGGTGCAGGGAATGCCAGAACCGTGGGGGTCTGCTCAGGCTATGGGATCATGGAATGATAGAATGGGCTGGAGGGACCTCACAGCCCAGCCAGTGCCACCCCTGCCATGGCAGGGACACCTTCCCCTGTGCCAGGCTGCTCCAGCCCCAGGGTCCAGCCTGGCCTTGGGCACTGCCAGGGATCCAGGGATGGAATTCCATCCCAGCCCCTGCCCACCCTGCCAGGGAACAATTCCTCATTGCCAAGATCCCATCCAGCCCTGCCCTCTGGCACTGGCAGCCATTCCCTGTGTGCTGTCCCTGCAGGCCTTGTCCCCAGTCCCTCTGCAGATCTGTTGTCCTTCCCACCCCCAGACATGTCGCTGGCAGGAGGAGACCTGCTCATCCACACAGTTCACTCCTTCCTGCCTGAAGCCCATGAACAATCCCCTTCATGGGAAACGACTCCTATCTCTCATGAAGCCTATGGAAAGTCATGAAATATTTGGGGGTTGGATGACTCTGTGCCTGCCCAGTCTCCCTGCAGAGAGAAAAACCCTTTGGGATTTGCTGTGAATCATCTCTTCTCAGTGTGTACCTTGCCAGCAGGAACAAAATGCCTCTTTTTTTGGTGTCGTGACTCAGAAAGGGCATTTATGGGTCACAGGGAGCTTGTAACACCTTCCTGTGGGTCAGGGGCAGAGAGTGAGTGCCCAGAGATGTGGGTGAGGCAGAGCACAGTGCAACCTGGCTGCCAGAAATCCTGGTGTGAATAGCTTTGCCCAATATTTTCCCTTAGAAGTGGGCACATCCTTTCGGCCAAGCATCGCTTTTGCCTCGTCATGCTCTGCTCAGATGTGCTTCCCATGCCAAGAACAAACCCTACCCAAAGAGTCCGGCTCCGCAGACACCCAAACCCACCCAAAACTCCCATCCAGGAAATTAAGTCCCTGCTCTTGGCAGAATTGGGCCCCCCCCCAGTTGCAGAGTGGGCGGCGCAGGGTGGGAGGGATGTGAATAAACAAAGTCTGCTCAGGCCTTGATAGCAAAATGTTTATCTAAAACCTGCCCCCACCCAGCTGGCTGCTGGGCCTGTGTGACTCAGCTGATTTTGGGTAGGTTGTATGCCAGGGATGAGCCAGGGTAGATTAAAGTCTTCAATTTGTTTATCTTCCCCCACGAAAAATATGAATCCTCTCAATTTCCCTCTTCTAGGAGAGACATGCAGGTTTTACAGTAAAACTCTGAGCAGTTCTCCATGCTAAGCCCCCGCTGTGACCCCGGGGGTGGCAGGACTTTATCAATCCTGAAAGCACAATTTCCAGAGGCCGATCCCACACCAACCACAGAAACCACCCAAAACAAAGGCAGGGGGTATTTTCTGTGACCTGCCAGCCCGGCCAGCTGTGCCCCGTGCCCTCCATGCCCTCAGGGACACACGGACCAGGCAGAGTTCACAGGATGAGCTTTATTTGGCTGTTAGAAGCGTTGGCTCCGCGGGCAGCGGGTGCGGGCGCTGCCGGGCGCTCCTGCAGCTCCTCAGTGGTACTTGCGGGCCAGGGCGTGGGCAACCACACGCACCAGCTTCTGCCAGGCAGCCTGGCAGTCGGGAGTGAAGTCCTTGCCGAAGTGGGCGGCCAGGACCACGACCAGGATGTCACCCAGGAGCTGTGGGGACGAGAGCAGCCTCAGGTTAGCAAAGCCCCGCACAAGCACTCGCACTGCACCCAGGCAAGCCTCCGGAAACCTGCAGCCTTAAAAACCTCCCCCAGGTCCTTTCTGAGATGTGCCTTAAACCTGGTCTCTGCTCTTGCTCTAATTCTACCATGTGGGAAGAGTAGCCAAATATTCTCCGGAGTTTTTTGGAGTAAATTTTTCTTTGTCCCTTCTGGCTTTGTTCTGGAGCTTGTCTCAAGCAGAAGACCCGGCTGAGCTCCCAGCGCAGCAGGAGACAGAGCTTGGCTGCACAGAGCACAAACAAGGAGCTCATGCTGACACAAGAGCATTTCTGGCAGCCTCAGCCCCAGCCTAAGGACAAATGGTGGGGTTAATTCCCCACTGAGACGCTCTCAGCCAAAGTTTTCTCTCTGTAGATCCTCTTTTAATTCTGGCATCCTCACGCCTCTGCTCCTCACTCATCTCTCTGCTCTCCTCTGTGCCAAACTTTGCTCTTGCTCCTTCTCTTCCCCCTTGGCTCAAACCTCTTCCTGCTCAACAACTGCTCTCACTTTGTTCTCCCCCTCCATTCCCCCACTGGAACCACATCCTCCCCTCCCCTGTCCCTGCCCACAGCCCCTGTCACCTCTCAGCCCGTGCAGTGCCTCCCCACCAGGCTGCACTGGGTCCCTTTTCTCCCTGTCCCTCTGCACATCACCCCCATGCCAACCCCAGCCTCTTCCTCCCGCACTGCCCTGCCCGGGGAAATCCCTCTCCTGCTGGGATCAAGCTCTGGGCACAGCCTGCACTGGGGAGGGCAGGTCAGGGCAGGACTCACCCTGAAGTTCTCGGGGTCCACGTGCAGCTTGTCGCAGTGCAGCTCGGACAGCTGGGCAAAGGTGTTCTTGATGCTGTCCAGGTTCTTGACGGCTTCCCCGAAGGAGGTCAGCACCTTCTTGCCATGGGCTTGCACCTTGGGGTTGCCAAGGACGGCGGTGGGGCTGGACAGGTTCCCGAAGGAGGCGAAGAACCTCTGGGTCCAGGGGTAGACGATCAGCAGCCTGGGGAGAGACACAGACAGAGTCACATCAGCGCTCCCACGGCTGGAGTGTTCCCTCTGCAGGTTCAGGGGCAGTCCTGAGCTGCACCTACCTGGCCAGGGCCTCGCCACCGCACTCGGCGACGTTGACCTTGCCCCAGAGGCCGGTGATGAGCTGCTTCTCCTCAGCTGTCCACTGCACCATGGTGTTGGCAGGAGGGCTGCGTGTCGCACGGAGGAACTCTGGGCTCTGGCTCCCGAAGGATCGCGCGCTGGGGAGCCGCTGCCCGGCCCCGCTTTTATCCCCTGCGCGGGGCCCCTCCTCTCCCCGCTGCACCCCTTCATTGGCTGCGCCCCCGGGGGGGCCCCAGGCCCTGGCACCCGGGGGAGGGGACCCAAACCAGGGTGGGGCCCCAGGGCAAGGTGCCCAGACCCAGCGCGGGGCTTGGCTGGCCAGCCGCCCTCGCCGTCCCTGATTTGCAGCCCTGCTGGAGGGGCCATTATCTCCACGCAGAGCCCCAGCACGGCTCCGTGCATGTTCTGCAGCAGCTCCCCGAGAAAGGTGCCGGCCCTGGTGCCCCTTGGGTGTGCCAGCCCCTGAGGCAGGAGACGCGGACCCGGGGCTCCTGGGGTCTCCTCTGAATGCACCAGGTTCTCCTTCTCCTCTTCCTGCAGGACCTGTCAGGCTTTTGGTTCTCCCTTTGCTTTCCCATCAGCTCTTAAGGAGTTTGATTAACTTCAGGATGACACTGCTCAAACCACAGCAAGGCCTCGCTGCCAAGAGGGAGCTCCTGTCTCAAAGAACCTCTGGGCAAAGGTCAGGCAGGGCTGGAAATGAGATGTTATAGCCTAGGGCAAACCAGCTCCCTGTTGGCTCACAGGGCATGAGGAGAGGTGGGAACACTGGGATTACTGGGATCCCACAGAATCCCCAGATCCCTGGTGCTGGCAGAGCCAGCAGTGCCAGCTGTGCCCCACGGCCACCTTGTCCCCAGCCCAGAGCACTCAGTGCCACCTGCAGGGGACACCTGCAGGGATGGGCACTGCAGAGCTCCCTGGGCAGCCCCTGCCAAGGCCTGAGCACCCTTTCCATGGGGAATTAAAAACATCTGCACAGATGAGCAGCCTGAGAGTGCCTGACCCAGGGGTTCAGCAGCTGGAGGATCAGTGGTGTCCTGAGAACTGGGAGAGGCAGCTGGGTCTCTGCCCTTCTGCTCCGGTGCCCAGCTGAAGGTGGGAGGGGGTGCAGGGGACAGGAATGGAGCTCATGGAGCACAGGAATGCCCTGCTGGGGTCTGGGTGACCTTGGAGCAAAGCGTTTGTTTCTGCTCACTGCAGGAGGGGCTGGGCCAAAGGACCCTGGAAGGCTGGGGGAGACACTGTTCCCTCTGCCAGCAGCACTGGTGTTTCATGGAATCACAGAACCCAGACTGGGTTGGGCTGGAAGGGACCCGAAATCTCATCCAGTCCCATCCCCTGGCACGGGCAAGGACACCTTCCACTGTCCCAGGTTTTTTCCAAGTCACATCCAACCAAGTGTTGAGAGTTGTGTCTGTTACCTTCTGCTTTTGTTAATCTAAGAATCTTGGGGTTTCAAAAAACCCCAAGCCAACAAAAGCCCACATGCAGGAAGTTACAAGCCATGGCCCCAATCTCCCTGTCACTTCTCCCACTGCACATTTTTGTGCAGTTCTACTCCGCTCACTCTGTGAACGTCTTCAAGCATTAAACCAAGCAATGTCACCCGATGTCTCCAAAAAGTGCCAGTGTTCCTGTTCGTATTTTGTAGTGTTTATTTGGGTTTTGTCCTGAACACTCCCCTGGGATCACCATCTTAGACAAGTTTCACTTGCCTGAAGGAGATCGTGGCTCACCTTATCCCATGTTTGTGAGCATTTGCTCCCCCAGCCCCCTGTCCCTCCCTCCCGTTCCCACAAAGAACCAGACATCTCCTGGTGGCTGGAGCAGCTGGTGTTTATTGTGCGATTGGAGCCCAGCAGAACCCGAGGAGATTCCCCAGGAGTGTCTCCAGGCAGGAAGGCTCCCGGGAGGCTCAGTGGTACTCGTGGGCCAGGGCGTGGGCCACCACACGCACCAGCTTCTGCCAGGCAGCCTGGCAGTCGGGAGTGAAGTCCTTGCCGAAGTGGGCGGCCAGGACCACGATGAGGATGTCACCCAGGAGCTGGCAGGGAGTGAGCAGAAGCTGTCAGAGGTGCTGCCCCCCTCCCCACTGTGCCCTCTGCTCTCTGGGCAGTTCACAGCACAGCAAGGAGCAGATTTGTCCTGGCCCCATCCATGCACCAGGCTCCCAGCTCGGGGTCTGGCATGCCCTGGGACCCCTGGGTGTGCTGGATCCTCCCCCAGCACTTTCCTGTGCCTGCTTTGCACTGTCCTCCCTCGGCTTCTACTGAGTTTACCCCTTCCTTTCCCATCCCTCCCACCCTGGCTGTCCCTGGGCTCAGAACCCTCCTGCCAAAGTGGCTGTGCTTTTTTCCCTTCTGGTTTAACCAATCCCTCACAGCCAAGCCCAGCTCTTCCCATCTCAGTTCCTTCCCTCTGGCTGCTCCAGGATGTTTCTTCTGACCAAGACACAAACTGCTCTGTGCATTTCTGCCCGTTCACCTAGCCTGCCTGGCTGCCTCCCCTCGCATATCCCAGCCCCACAACTCCTCTCTGTTCCCCCCAGATATGACTCTCCTTTCCCCTCCACTGCCCCTACCCTCCACGGGCTCTCAGGCAGCCCCAGGGTTTCTCTCGAGGTCTCAGTGGCTGCCAGACCCCTCTGAGACCCCTGAAGCCCCTCCTGAGCCCAGCCCCTCTGCCCAGCGAGGCTGGACCTGAGCGTGGCTTACCCTGAAGTTCTCGGGGTCCACGTGCAGCTTGTCGCAGTGGAGTTTGCTCAGCTGAGCATAACATTTCTTGATGCTGTCCAGGTTCTTGACGGCTTCCCCGAAGGAGGTCAGCACCTTCTTGCCATGGGCACGGACCATGGGGTTGCCAATGACAGCGGTGGGGCTGGACAGGTTCCCGAAGGAGGAGAAGAACCTCTGGGTCCAGGGGTAGACGATCAGCAGCCTGGGGAGAGGTGGAGGGACACAGACAGACAGAGACGTTGATGTTCCAGTGACAGGAGTGTTCCCTCTGCAGGTTCAGGGGCAGTCCTGAGCTGCACCTACCTGGCCAGGGCCTCGGCGCCGCACTCGGCGACGTTGACCTTGCCCCAGATGCCGATGATGAGCTGCTTCTCCTCAGCTGTCCAGTTCACCATGGTGGCTGCAGGAGGTTGCCCAAGCTTCCCTGAACAATGCCGAGGATGTGGCTCCTGAGGCTGCCCCAGGGATTTTTATACACGGCTCGGCCTAATCTCAGTCCACGGAGCCACTGCTTGGGGCTGGGGAGGGAGCGGGGCTGCACAAGGGGAGATAGTGGCTTTGGAAGCTGTCCAAGGGGGAGAGAGGCCCTTTCCCCCCTCTGTCTGTGCATGGACAAGCATCACCTCAGCCCCGAGCACAGGTGGAGCTGCCAGCCCGCTGGGGGCCCCAGGGCTGTGTCCCTGCTGAGGAACATCATCCCCTCCTTCCAAGTGAATCCTTCATGGTGCTTTGCACATGGAATTGTGGAATCCCACACCAGTCTAGGCTGGGAGGCACCTTAAAGCCCATGGAGTGCCACCCCTGCCATGGCAGGGACACCTTCCACTGTCCCAGGCTGCTCCAACCTGGCCTTGGGCACTGCCAGGGCAGCCACAGCTTCCTCGGGCACCCAGAGCCTCTCCAGCAGCTGCACCAGTGCCCCAGGGCACTCACCAGCTGAAAACATGAGTTTAAACTCCATGAGAAAAAATTCCAAGGGCTTCTAAATTTGAAGATCATTGAGCCACGGAGAAATCGGAATGAAGCCTGCTGTGCTGGGCTGGCCCAGAGGCTGTTAGCAGCAGTGGCCACTGGTCCACAGCACCGTGCAGCAGTGAGGCAGTGAGGGGCTGAATCCCCTCTCCCAGCGAGGCAGACGCAGCCCCCAGGTGCCTGCCAGGATGGCAGGGTGAGCCTGCTCAGGACTGCACCAGCTCTGAGCAGTCCTGCAGAGACCTGGCAAAAACCAAAGGCAAGCACAGCCCAGACAGTGCCAGCCTTCGGCTCACCCTGGTTCTCCATCCAATTTTATAAGAAAGAGCTAATTCTCAGTATGCTTGAAAATCCCCTGCTGTCTGCCTTGCGGGCAGCAGCCTGGCTGGGAGATTTGGGAGCTCAGGGACTGCCTGTTCAGGGAGCTCTCTGGGACATGCGGGGAGGGGAAGTGTTCATCTCAGTGTGCTGAGCAGGGGCAATTTCTGTAGCTCTTTTTGGGTCTGCAGAGTCAAAGGGAGGTCTCCTTTCCCCAGTGCAAGCCTAGCAGCACCTGACAGCTCATTCCCAGCTGGTTCCCAGACAGAAAAGCAGGCCCTGCTCTCAGCCTGGGATGGATTTCACTATGCTCAGGAGACCCTTCCCTCCAGCATCCTTCCACGGCTGCTCCCTTTGGTGTGGGTGGAAGATCTCTGAACTCCTGGAATCATAGGATCATGGAATGGTTAAGGTTGGAAGGGATCTTCAGGAAATCTCATTCCACCCCCCTGCCACAGGCAGGGCACCTTCTACTGGACCAGGTCTTGGCCACACACTTGCCCCCTTCCATGGACAAGAACCTTCCCTTTAGAGACAAACCATCCCAGCGAGGGCCAAGGCAGCTCCTGTGAGGCTCTCCTGCCCCAAGCAGAGCTCCTTGGTCCCTGATTGCAGCAGTGTCCCCGCCAAGCTTTACAGAGCCCTTATCAGCAGCAGTGGCATCTGTGCCCAGGCTCTGCTCTGGAGCCAGGCCAGCCTCCACGCTCCTCCAGAGAGTGCAGGGCCTTGTGTCTTAAGCCAGCAGGTCCTGAGGGTGCCTTTGTCCCTGTTTTAAAATCCCAGAAGGTTTGCCTTGAGAGGGACCTCACAGCCCACCCAGTGCCACCCCTGCCATGGCAGGGACACCTTCCCTTGTGCCAGGCTGCTCCAAGCCCAGTGTCCTGGCCTTGGGCACTGCCAGGGATCCATGGACATCCTGCACCCAGGGCTCTCCTGTACTCTCCTGACCTGTTTTGGGGTCAGGGGCGCTGGTGTAGCTGTGACTTTGTCACACCAGAGAGGGACAGCTGTCACTGGGAGACTGGGACACACTGGCTCTGTGACACAGGCACCACACCCTTGTCACTGTCCCTCGCCTGGACAACAGGACTGTCCAGGTGCTGGTCAGAGAGTGCTCCCCAGTCCCACTGGGATGTGTCCACAGGAGAGGAGCAGCAGAATGGTCACAATGAGATCATTCATTGAGATGAGAAGTCCCTGCTGAAGTCCCCAGCCCCTGCACTGGGTGCTGACCCAGCCCTGGGCACCCCCCAGGCCCGGGGTGCTGCTGGCTGCACCCACCCCCAGGGTGTGTGCTGGAAAGCTCCATGGCTCTGAACTGGTACAGCACGTGGGGAATGGTCTCACCTCCTGCCGTCCTGCTGAAATGCCCTTTGCTGGCGAAAGGAGAAGCTGTGCTGCAGGGAAGCTGGATTCAGATTTTGGGCTTTTTTCCCTAATTCTTTTCCCCCAGCCCCTCGGTGCTGCTGGCAGGGCTGGACCTCGCCTAAGAGCAGAGAGGTAAATCCTGCCTGGCTCTGCAGGATCGAGGGGTGAAGTGCACATCCCTGCTCTATCAGGAGCAAGGCAGAATATTTATTCCTAAATCATGCAGAACAAGTGTTTCATCATTCTGAGACACCAGCATGTCTCTCCTTGTTGCTTTTTAGGCTGTTCCTGGAAAAACATTGCTGAAACTGAGATGCTTACATAGAATCTTTCTATTCCAGTGAAAAGATATGCTTCCATTGAGCCAAAATGAGTAAAAAAAGGCTCTAACCCATCCTGTGTGAGAGTTGCCCTCATCCCCTGCTCTTGGGTTCCTACACGTTTCAGATACCAAACTCTGCCCAAGATGCACCAATCCTGCACCATCACTGATGCAGAAAATGCTTTTGATCAACTTAATACATCAGTAGCAAACTATGGAGGGATAAATTTCTGCCTAATCAGTGAATCTCTACAAATTTATATCCTTGCAAATATCCCGGGAGGAGAGGCCCAGGGCCCACAGGCAGCCACAGAGACACAGAACACAAGGAATTCCAGAAGATGAGGTTTTTATTGCCCGTTACAGACACAGGTGCCTCCCAAGGCCTCAGTGGTACTTGCGGGCCAGGGCGTGGGCCACCAGCCCCACCAGCTTCTGCCACGTGGCCTGGCAGGCAGGGGTGAAGTCCTTGGTGAAGTGGGCGGCCAGGACGATGACCAGGATGTCACCCAGGAGCTGCAGAGGGAAAGGCAAAACGGAAATCAGCTCAGCAGAGTGCCCTGCACCCCCTCTCCCTGCACAGCACCCCGGCACCAGGGAGCCCAGCTCCCCAGTGGGTGCTGGGGCTGTGGCCCAGGGAAGCTCTGCCAGCTGCAGGACAAGAGCCCTGTGCTGGCCGTGGGCTTAAACAGAGGCTGAAGCAGAGGCCAACATCCTGTTCCTTTTCTCCAGCATGCCTCCACAAGCCCTCAGACTTTTAGAGAATCCCCCTATGTTGGTCAGCAAATTTGTCCTTGCAGCCCAGAGCCTGGTATTACCCTGCACTATTAAACTCCCAACCTTCCCCTGTCCCCCAGTTCCCACTCCAGCCGGGCATGTCCTGTTTGGTAACTAAAATACAAGTTACTGATGCCTGTTGGAAATCCTCCAGGCACTGAGGTGCTCTGAGGAAGGAGGGACAGAGAGTAAAGCTCCAAGGACAGCTCACCCTGAAGTTCTCAGGGTCCACGTGCAGCTTGTCACAGTGCAGCTCGGACAGCTTGGAGTAGGTGCCCTTGAGGTTGTCCAGGTTCTTGATGGCTTCCCCAAAGGAGGTCAGCACCTTCTTGCCGTGGGCACGCACCTTGGGGTTGCCGATGATGGCCGTGGGGCTGGACAGGTTCCCGAAGTCAGAGAAGAACCTCTGGGTCCAGGGGTAGACGATCAGCAGCCTGGGGAGAGACACAGGCAGGTCAAGCTGCCCGACTCCGTGGTTCCCTGCAGCGCAGGGCGCTCCTGGAGCTGCACCCACCTGGCCAGGGCCTCGGCGCCGCATTCCTCCACGTTGACCTTGGCCCACACGCTGGTGATGAGCTGCTTCTCCTCGGCTGACCAGTGCACCATGGTGGCTGCAGGAGGGCGCAGAGCTGAGCTGAGCCCAGGCCCCGGGCCGGGTTTTATGCCCCGGGCCAGCCCCTGGCCAGCCCCTCCAGCGGGGCCATTGGCTGGGACGGGCGGGGGTCCCCACCGGGGTCCCCGTGCAGTGGTCACTCTGCAGTGAGGTGTGGTCATAGATGAAAGCCCTGAGAGTCCCTTAACAGGCCAGGCCAGGACACAGGACCCTCTTATCTCTCTCTCCCTCAGCCCTGGCTGCTTGTTCACCACAGGCATGGATATTCCACCCCTCCCAAACAGGCACAGACCCCTCAGAAAGGTGCTTTAGAATCATGGAATTCTCTGGGTTGGAAAGGACTTTAAACCTCATCTTGTTCCACTCCCTGCCATGGACAGGGCACTATCCCAGGTTGCTCCAAGTCCTGTCTGGCCTTGCACACTTGCAGGGATGGTGCTGGTGAAGCAGAGGTCACCTCCTCAGCTCCAGGTTTCCAGGAATATCTGTGTGGGATGCCAGGGTGGGCTGCAGCTGTGAACAGGCTCCTCTGCTCTGCCCACGTGTGTCCAGTGTGAGCCCTTCAGGGGTCTCTCCCTGCTGGGAATGAAAGGCCTTGCACAAGGACAGCAGGACCCTGCCCTGTCACAACCCCATCAGCAGCATCCATTTCCACCAGGCTGAGCTCTGGCTACAGGCTTTTGTCTGACGCTGGCTGACACCTGCACAGGTGTTTTCCTCATTTCCAGGCCTCAGTGAAGCTGTGCTCCTGTGCTCAGAAAAGCAAAGCCAGGATGCTGGAGCTGTCAGGCATCCAGACACAACCATGGGCATGGAATTGTTCCAGGCCAGGCTGGATGGGGCTTGGAGCAACCTGCTCTGGTAGAATGTGTCCCTGCCCAGTGCCGGGAGCTGGAACTGGGTGATTATCCAACCCAAACCCAAACCCAACCCAACACAATCCATTCCAGGATTCTTTGAATCTGTGGCTTTGGGTCTGTCTGTGGGATGTTTAAGAAGTCTCACCCAAACCTCTGAAATCCTCCAATTACAGACTGATACTGGTCCACTGATCTGGGAAGACTGGAGAGGGACTTCTTACATGGGGAGGCAGAAATAGGACAAGGGGAATGGCTGCCAGTGCCAGAGGGCAGGGCTGGATGGGATCTTGGCAATGAGGAATTGTTCCCTGGCAGGGTGGGCAGGGGCTGGGATGGAATTGCCAGAGCAGCTGGGGCTGCCCCTGGATCCCTGGCAGTGCCCAAGGCCAGGCTGGACACTGGGGCTGGAGCAGCATGGCACAGGGGAAGGTGTCCCTGCCATGGCAGGGGTGGCACTGGTGAGGTTTAAGGTCCCTCCCAAGCTGCACCAGTGTGGCATTGTGTGATCTCACTGGAGACACAGTGGCACGAGCCCATCACCGTGATCCCCTTGGGGCATTCACATCTGCAGTCACATTGCAGCTCCTCACCACAGGGCTCTATGAGACATTATTAATTTTTTCCACTGCTGGGCCGTGGGAGAGGCGCTCCCAGCAGCCCCAGGCAGGCTCTGATAGCCCGGGCAGTGGGGCTGTGTGGGGCAGATAAAGGTATCGGCAGGGCCCGGCGCTGCCTGGGCTGCTCACCTGCACAGCACACGCACGACACACCCCTGCTTCTCCACAGATCTGGGCACTCCAGAAGTGTCCAAATTCACCCTACAGAGCTACAAGGAGTGCGATGGAATAGTGCAGCCCTGAATTCCCAGGCAGGCATTGCCATCCCCAGCCAGCAGCTGCTCGCCCAGCTGGGGATGACAATAAATGGCCTCAGTGGCCTCTGCATTTATTTCCTCTCTGCAGCCTGAATTCCCTGGCAGTGAAATTAAAACCCAGGCTGCATCTGGGGCTGTTCTTAGCAATGCACTCGCCTCGTCCCTGATAGGAGATTCATTTTCAGCTCTTCAAGGCCGAGCTTTAAAAGGGAAAAGATAATGATGCTTTTGTGCTGCATCTGAACCAGCAGCAGGGAAACGCTCAGGGAGGGGCAGCAGGAGGGTGAGCCGGGGACAGGCAGGACAGCATCAAACACAGGGGCTGGAGGGGAGTGTTGACTGCAGCATTAATATTAATTTAAAAATGTGGTTAATAAATGCTGGGTTTCCGGAGAACTGTTAAAACAGGCAGAGACATGGCTTGTGGTGAGAAGCCTGCAGGCCTGGACCCACGCTGTGACCCATCAGGGCCTGGCTTTACTGGTGCTTTTATTGTTTACTGGTAGTTTTAGTGGGTTTTACCGGTGTGGGAGCAAGATGACTCTTCATGGATGGGTAATGATGGCTATAAAGAGTTGAGTGGGAAGGAGGAAGGCAGAGGAAGCAGGAGGAAGAGAGGCAGAAGTAATTTCCATTCAGACAGGCCCACTCCCTGCTGCTCTCCTGTACTGATCCCTCTGATGGTTGGTTTTGTCCCCACAGCAGCTCTTTAACCTCTAAATCCCTTCAGATGGGCACAACAGCAAAGGAATAACAGCAGGTGAATCAGCCTCTTAATCGGATTAGGCTCTTGTCCCTGTGCCTGGGGACTGTCTGTCATGGCAATGGCCTTTTGCAGCCACTCTGTAAATTTACGCCTCAGCTCCAGCCCGTCCTGCCCCACAGGACCCATTTGGCTGTGGCCAGCCTGGAGTAGCTGGGAGGGCAGAGGTGATTTCCCAGCACACTGCTGCTGCGGGCACCCAGGAAGGGGTGGCTCCAGAATGGAGCTCCAGGCAGCAGGGGATGTCAGGGACCCCTGGAAAACTGGAGAGGGGCTGGGGACAAGGGGTGGAATGTCAGGATGAAGGGGAATGGCTCCCACTGCCAGAGGGCAGGGCTGGGTGGGATCTTGGCCATGAGGAATTGTTCCCTGGCAGGGTGGGCAGGCCCTGGCACAGGGTGCCCAGAGCAGCAGAGCAAAGCCAGCTGCTCACAGATGTTATGGAAAGGGGCAGAGCAGCTGCCCTAAGCCCATGCAGGATGGGGTCAGTGATGAATGCAGGGAAATGCAGAACGAGTGTGTCTGAATCACCAGAATTTGTACAACTCCCCCTGGCTGGGACTGGTTGTTGCCTGAATATGGTGGAAAAGAATTTCTGGAAATGCAGTTTTTTCCTTAGAAGGGAGAGGGATACTGGGAGACACCACAGGCAGCAGAGGTGTGGGGGCTCCACAGTGGAGACCCCAGGCAGGCTGGAATTGTAGAGCAGAGCTGGAATTGCAGTGCCATTCCCACTGAGGGACTCTGCTCTCAGCACAAAGACATTCCTGTTTGTTTCTCTGCTGTAACAACCAGGGGAAATGCAGTGGAGGGTAAATTAATTCCTCTCTGCCCCTAACAAAGTCCTCTCATTTCAGGATCCAGATTTAACCCTTGGTATCTTCAGGTCTCACTCCAAGAGGTCACCAAGAGGTGCTGGAGCACCCCATGCTCTGACTGCTCCAGCCTGACCTTTATGCCATGTAATCATAGAAAAATGGAATATCCTGAGCTGAAAGAGACAGAATTCCAAATCCCTGGGGCTGGCACAGCCCTGCCAGCCCATGGAGTCCCAGCCGTGCCCCACGGCCACCTTGTCCCCAGCCCAGAGCACTCAGTGCCACCTGCAGGGGACACCTGCAGGGATGGGCACTGCAAAGCTGCCTGGGCAGCCCCTGCCAAGGCGTGAGCACCCTTTCCATGGGCAAATTCCTCCTAAAAAAGGACCTACAAGGATCATTGTGTCCAGCTTTGGGCCCTGCACAGGACCACCCCAGAAATCCCAACATGTGCCTCATTTCTCATATAAACATGTTTTAACTGACTTGGAGCCTTTCATGGTATTGCTTTAATTTTACAGGAAATCTCCTGGGTCTGGAATGTGGGTCCTGGGTGACACTGCTGGGGAGGATGCAGCAGAAACGCCCAAGAACCTGCTGGGCACAGCAGGAGACCTGTCCCGATCCTGTTTGTCCATCCCTGTCCCTGTGTCCCTGCAAAGGGACCCACCAGGATGTGGCACTGGAGCCACCCCAGTGCCACGGGCTCGAGGCTCCGGAGCTGCTCCAGAGGGTGGAGACAGGGTGAGAGGCACAAGGTGAGGCCTAATGTCTGGAGCAAAAAAAGCTAAATTTTAGTGAATCTGCTTCTGAGTTGTCCCTCAGCACACGAACTCGGGCAGAACCAGCCAGAAAGGGACAAAAGCAGGATTTTCATTGCAAACAGGCTCCTGCAGGACGGGCTCGCTGAGGGCTGAGGTGTCCTGGAGGGTTTGCTCTGCCCCAGCCCTTGCTGGGCGCCATCTCTCAGCACTGAGGGGACACTGAGGGACACTGGGGGGACACTGAGGGGACACTGGGGGACACTGAGGGGACACTGAGGGACACTGGGGGGACACTGAGGGACACTGAGGGGATACTGAGGGGGACACTGAGGGACACTGAGGGGATACTGAGGGACACTGAGGGGACACTGAGGGGATACTGAGGGACACTGAGGGGACACTGAGGGACACTGAGGGAATACTGAGGGAGGGACACTGAGGAGACACTGATGAGACACTGAGGGGATACTGAGGGACACTGAGGGGACACTGAGGAGACACTGAGGAACACTGAGGGACACTGAGGGAGGGACACTGAGGGGACACTGAGGGGATACTGAAGGAGGGACACTGAGGGGATACTGAGGGACACTGAGGGAGGGACACTGAGGAGACACTGAGGGGATACTGAGGGACACTGAGGGGACACTGAGGAGACACTGAGGAACACTGAGGGACACTGAGGGAGGGACACTGAGGGGACACTGAGGGGATACTGAAGGAGGGACACTGAGGAGACACTGAGGGACACTGAGGGGATACTGAGGGACACTGAGGGGACACTGAGGAGACACTGAGGAACACTGAGGGACACTGAGGGAGGGACACTGAGGGGACACTGAGGGGATACTGAAGGAGGGACACTGAGGAGACACTGAGGGACACTGAGGGAGGGCCAGCCGGGAGGGCTGCCAGGCGGGTTTGCCAGCCGTGCCCGCAGCCAGGCCCAGCCCCGTGGCCGCCGCGGAGCCGTGCTGCCCCGGCCCGGGCTGCTGGCCCATCCCGGCTCTCTCGGGCTGCTGGCCCATGCCGGCTCTCTCGGGCTGCTGGCCCATCCCGGCTCTCTCGGGCTGCTGGCCCATCCCGGCTCTCTCGGGCTGCTGGCCCATGCCGGCTCTCTCGGGCTGCTGGCCCGTGCCGGCTCTCTCGGGCTGCTGGCCCGTGCCGGCTCTCTCGGGCCTGGCCCGTGCCGGCTCTCTCGGGCTGCTGGCCCGTGCCGGCTCTCTCGGGCTGCTGGCCCGTGCCGGCTCTCTCGGGCTGCTGGCCCGTGCCGGCTCTCTCGGGCTGCTGGCCCGTGCCGGCTCTCTCGGGCTGCTGGCCCGTGCCGGCTCTCTCGGGCTGCTGGCCCATCCCGGCTCTCTCGGGCTGCTGGCCCATCCCGGCTCTCTCGGGCTGCTGGCCCACGCCGGCTCTCTCGGGCTATCAGGCGGGACCCCCGCCCGGGCCGGGCCCCGGGGCTCACCCCTATCGGCCCGGGCAGCCCGGAGCCCCTCCCCGGAGCCGGCCCCGATAGCCCCGGGCTGCAGCCCCAGATAAGCCCGGCCCAGGCGGCCCCGGCTGTCTGGAACCGGCAGGGTCAGCTCGGGGGCTGGACAGACGGATGGACACATCTCCATCCACACCGCATCTCACCGGGGGCAGCGCTGCTGAGGGATCATGCAGTGCTTTGGGCTGGGAGAGACCTTAAATCCCACCCAGAGCCACCCCTGCAGTGGCAGGGACACCTTCCCCTGTGCCAGGCTGCTCCAGCCCCAGGGTCCAGCCTGGCCTTGGGCACTGCCAGGGATCCAGGGATGGAATCCCAGCCCAGCCCCTGCCCACCCTGCCAGGGAACAATTCCTCATTGCCAAGATCCCATCCAGCCCTGCCCTCTGGCACTAGCAGCCATTCCCTGGCTCCTGTTGATGCCTCAGGTTTAGGTTTTCTGTATTTTCACACTCTGTGCTGCTTCAGTGTGTGGGGCTGGGTTCACATTATGGGATGGTGAGCTCTCTGCACAGAGTAGGGACACAAAACAATTCCTGCTCCAGCTGGGCACCAAGGACAAATGATCCAAAGCTCAGCCCAGGAGCACAAATAGCGTGGGCTGGAGAGAGACAAACAAGCAGGGTGGGAGTGCCTGGGCTAAAGCTGGAACGGGACAATGAACTGCAAGGTGCAAATGGAGCAGAGCTGAGCCAAGGCAGAGACCCCGTGCCCGCTCGTGCATTTTGGGACCATTTTGGGTCATCTTGGGGGCAGCCCTGGCTGGGCTCTTGTGCTGCCCAAGGTGGATCCATGGAGGAGATCCTTGCAATAAATCCCTGCTTTATTCTCTAACTCTGTTCAGCTTCTGCTCGGGCTCAGCCTCACAAGACATCACTGTCCCTGCAGGCCTTATCCCCAGTCCCTCTGCAGCTCTCCTGGAGCCCCTTCAGGCCCTGCCAGGGGCTCTGAGCTCAGGAGCTTCTCCTCTCCTGTCCATGGGGTACATTGAGTTTTCCTATCCTGTTTTCCTCTCAGGGCCGGTGAGAGCTGTTCCAGGACAGGGGTTCAGGGTCTCCTCCATCCCTGCCTGACGCCCCTGGGCAGGATTCACACGGATCAGGAGGATGGGACAGGACTCTCCTCAGGACCCTTCGCTCTGCTCCTGTAGCCGTGGGGCTGTTCTCTCCTCCCCAGAGCTCCTGTCCCTGGGGGAGCCCAGGGCTCCATGGACAGGCTGAGCCAAGCCCTGCTGCAGGAGAAGCACCTGAAGGATGCCTGGTTGTGCTGTGCTGGCAGCAGAGGGTGCAGAGCAGGTACCCCTCAGCCAGGTAGCCCCAGACCCCTCAGTGAGGGTCTTGCTCTCCCTCAGCAGCTCCAGCACCCTTTGTGCCAGGCCAGGTGAGCTCCGAGGGGTCTCACAGCGCTCCCAGCACTGCACCTGCCCCAGGCCGAGCTGGCTCTGCCTCTCGCTGCTTTGCAGAAGGTTCCCTCCATCACAGAGCTCCACAAAAATCCCAGCATTGTCTGGGAACCACGAGAGCTGCCCTGGACCTCAGAGTCTTGGGGCACGTGCTAACAAAAGGTTTCCTGTGAGCGAGGATGGCTCCAGATCAGGCAAGGCCTTTTCTCCTCGTGCTCGTGGCATGTCACCAGCTGGGTCAGGACATGTTTTATGGGTCTTGTTCTGCCTTTATTTCCTTAAAGCTGCCAATGGATAGAGCCAGACCTGTTCCTGTGTTGGGGCTGGTTTGGGGAGGACAGACCTGCCCTGACTTCATATCTGACCCCAACCTGCCACTGGGCTCTTATTCAAGTAGCAAAAGGGGCCCTAAAAATGGGGTGGAACCCAGGGAAATCCCCCTGCAGAGGCCGAGAGGTTGTTTGGGGGCTGGAGGGCAGCTCCCCCTGCCCCAGGTGAGGCACTGGACCTGGTCCCTGGGGCAGCCCTTGGCAGAGCCTCTCCCACTGCCCCTACAGAGACCGTGGGGCTCATGCCAGCGCCTCGGGGGTCCCAGGGCTTGTCAGTGGGTCAGGGACAGGCCTGGGCTCCATCACTCACTCTGCTCAGCTCTGCCCTGCGCCAGCACTGGGTACAACCACGGAGCCCCAAACAACAGCAGAGCTGGGGTGGGCTCAGGGCATGTCCCACAGACCCCGTTACACCCAGCCCAGGGCATGCTGCTGTTTGAGGCTCCTCTTCACACACCCGGGCACAAAGGGAGCTCTGAGACCAGGTCAGGATTGGGACCAGGGTCAGTTCCAGGATCAGGATCAGTTCCAGGGTCAGGATCAGTACCAGGACCAGGGTCAGTTCCAGGATCAGGACCAAGCTCAGGACTGGGACCAGGGTCAGGGTCAGGATCAGGACCAGGGTCAGTTCCAGGATCAGGATCAGTTCCAGGGTCAGGAACAGGACCAGGGTCAGATCCAGGGTCAGGACCAGGCTCAGGATTGGGACCAGGCTCAGGACTGGGACCAGGGTCAGGATCAGGACCAGGACCAGGGTCAGGACCAGGGTCAGAGTTGGGGTTAAGGTGAGGGGTCTCTCCCCGATGCCCAGGACTGGAGCCTGTTCTCTGCAGTTTATGGGATGTTTATGGGCTCTCCCATCACAGACTGGTGGGATGAGTTTGCACAGGCTCAGGGTGCTGAGTCACGGTGCTGGCCCCAGCCTGGCCGTGCTCAGGGGTGATAACTGGGGTGGCACAAACAGGAGCCTTGTGGGCAGTGATAAGGCAGCCCCTGGCCCCAGGGCAGTGTCCCCTTTCTGCTGAGTCAGACTCTGACACAGCAGAATACATTTCTGCTGAGCCAGAGGGGCAGCCAGGGGAAAAGAGACAGCTTTTTAAATTGATTCTTTATTTTTCTTAGCAGAACCAGGAGGGCACCTCTGGAGTCCCCAGCACGAGCTGCTGACTCCCATGTCAGCGAGGGGCCCAGGACCCTCCTCTGTCTGTGGGGCAGAGCCCGTGGCAGGCTCAGGAGCTCTACATTCACAAAGGGATGGTGGGACACGTCCTCAGATCCAGCTCCTCTTCTCCATCCCCCTTCTGCTGCCCTGATGCAAATCTGGGGACAGGGGGTGTGGAAGGTGCCAGCTGCTGCTGGAAACTTTCCTGTTTCCCTGAGAGAGGGAATTTCACACCTTGTCCTCCTCCTCCCCTGCTCCCCGTGCTGGCCACAGGCAGGGCTCCCTTGGGGAAACTGAGGCACAAAGAAGAGTGGCTGCTCTCCAGAAATGCCATGAAGCTGCTCCATGCCCGGAGCAGCTCCCGGCTTTGCCGAGGGACCTTTGCAGAACCGTGGCTTTTGGGCTCAGCCAGTAACAGAAACCAGGTGGATTCTCTTTAAAATTACACCAGTTCTGTCCTCCCTGCTTTGTCTCTGCTTCACCTGGAGCGTTTTGCCTGGCTCAGGCTGCACGGCCAGCCTGCTGGAAACAACGGTCATTCCACAATTAGCAGGCACTAATTAGGCTGCTGGAGCTTCCAGGGGATGCTGCAGCTCAGCCTCCTCAGCTGGCCCGTTTAGACTGGGAATCACAGAATCACAGACAGCTTTGGGTTGGAAGGGACCTTAGAGGCCATCCCATTCCAGCCCCATGCACTGCCATGCCATGTCCCCAAGTGCCACTTCTCAGACAATCTCTGCCCAGAGATGCTGGCAGAGCCTTGTCCACAGGTGAGACCCCCTGTCCTCCCCCCCAGAGCTGTCCTCAGCCTCTGTCCCATGGGAAGGAGCTTTGGGACACACCGTGGGTGGCAGAGGCTTCCCCAGGCTCAAAAAGGAGTGAGACAAACCCACAGGAGAGCCCTTGGGTCCCCAGACAGCCCCTGGGTCTGGCACTGAGGAGACAGGCTGTGGGTTTTCCATGTCCCAAACCCCTCCATGGGCAGCTGCGGTGGCCAGGCTGGGACGGGCAGCCCAGCCCGAGCTCCTGGAGCAACATCTCCTGTCTGCTGCTCAGGAGACTCGGCTGAGCCCCTCTGCCTCGGCGTGAGCCCCCCCGGTGCACCGGGGAGCCTGGAGGGTAACTGGGAGCCCTGAGGGTAACTGGGAGCCCTGAGGGTAACTGAGAGCCTGGAGGGTAACTGAGATCTCAGAGGGTAACTGGGAGCCCCGAGGGTAACTGAGAGCCCGGAGGGTAACTGGGAGCCCAGAGGGTAACTGGGATCTCAGAGGGTAACTGGGGAGCCCGGAGGGTAACTGGGATCTCAGAGGGTAACTGGGGAGCCCGGAGGGTAACTGGGATCTCAGAGGGTAACTGGGGAGCCCGAAGGGTAACTGGGACGTCGGAGGGTAACTGGGAGCCCCGGGGACACCCGCACGGCCAGAGCCGAGAAGGCAGAGAGGGAAGTGCGGGGCCGGGATCCCCTCGGCACATCCCCTGCCCTCTGCCGGGACCAGCCCAGCGCGGGGCGAGCGGAGCGCGGCTCGATGCCTCCCTCTGCCGGGGCTGCGGCTGCGGCCGGGGGCGCCGAGCGGCCGGGGGGAGCGGGGGTGGATGGGGAGCGGGGATGGATGGGGATGGGGGAGGTGGGATGGGGATGTGGGAGGGGGAATACGGGATGAAGGATGTGAGATGCGGGATGTAGGATGCGGGATGTGAGATACAGGATGTGGGATGTGGATGCAGGGTGAGGGAGGCAGATGTAGTGGGAGGAGATGGGAGGAGATGCAGAATCCAGGGGCAGGAGGCAGATGCAGGATGCAAGAGGCAGGTGGAGGGTGTGAAAAATGCAAATGCAGGAGGTGGGTGTGGATGCAGGGTGAAGGAGGTGGGATGCAGATGATACAGATGTGGATGGGGATGTGGATGGGGATGCAGGAAGAGGGAGATGGGATGCAGATGTGGATGCAGGAAGAGGGAGGTGGATGCAGGATGAGGGAGGTGGGATGCAGATGTGGATGGGGATGTGGGATGCTCCAGTCCCTGCTGCCCTCATCCCGCTGTGGCCTCAGCCTGCACTGGGAACTCCCCAGGTCACCAAGGAGAGGAACCATCTCCACACAGTGTGAGTCACACAGGCTGCCCCATGCCAGATGCACCCAGAGGCTCTTGGTGCCGTGTCAGGACCTTCATGGAAAGATTTTTCTTCAATTCTTGCTCCTTTAGTCACATTCCTCCTTTTCCTGGAGCAGGGAGACAGCCCAGAAGTCGGGTCCCCGTGAGAGGCTGCTCTCCTGCACGGCCTCTGCAGAGGAACCTCAGAGAAGCTCAGCCAGAGACAGGACCCCCGTGCCTTGGGGAGGTCCGGGGGGATAACGGCCACCACCTCCCTGCCCCAAGGATCACGGAATCATTAAACAGGCAAAAGACCTCCAAGATGGAGAAAAACTATTTACAAGAGCCTGCAGGGACAGGAGCCAGGGAATGGCTGCCAGTGCCAGAGGGCAGGGCTGGATGGGATCTTGGCAATGAGGAATTGTTCCCTGGCAGGGTGGGCAGGGGCTGGGATGGAATTGCCAGAGCAGCTGGGGCTCCCCTGGATCCCTGGCAGTGGCCAAGGCCAGGCTGGACACTGGGGCTGGAGCAGCCTGGCACAGGGGAAGGTGTCCCTGCCCTGGCAGGGGTGGAAGGAGATGATCTCTAAGGTCCCTTGCCATCCAAACCACTTCCTGATTCCATGATTCTCTGGTATGCCTCTACATTTGTGCCTGGGAGCCCCAGGCAGCCCTGTGGCAAACCCACCTCGTGGTGGGTCTCACAGCTTGTCCAGCGTGTCTGGGATATGCATCAGGCAGGAATCCCACCTCGAGGTGGGACCTCCCTCCCTTGTCAGCTCCTCTGCAGACCCACAGACCTGGTCCTTAAAGCTGCCAATCTCTGGGAGCTTCATTTGCTTTTCTGGTTAATCTTTAACTCCCCTTTGTGCGCGCAAGAATAACTGTTCTCGCTGATAACCCCTGGCTGATCCCTGTGATCCCTGTGGGCTCTGCTCCCTAATTAACTGATGGAAATTGCTGATATCCCTGGCACAATAGCGTGGATATCCAGCACTCTGCTACAGAATATTTTAGACTTTATTGTGGTATTTATTCATTCTTTTTTTAGCAAAGAAAGCAGGCACAGCCTCATTCTCCATTAGACCTTTTTGTGGGAGGGAAAATCAATAGAGGAAATTATGTTTGGTTCAAATATTTATGCAGTGACATCACTCAGGGTATGGGCATTTCTCCAAATGAACCACAAGAAGTGTGCAAAGCAGAGCTCCACATCTGACCATAAAAATGGCATACACAGAGTCATGGAATCATGGAATGGTTTGGATGGGAAGGGACCTCAAAGACCACAGAATCAGAGAATCACAGAATAGAATCATGGAGGCTGGAAAAGCCCTCCAAGACCATCAAGTCCAACCTGTGACCAGTCCCCACCTTGTCCCCAGCCCAGAGCACTCAGGGCCACCTGCAGGGGACACCTGCAGGGGTGGGCACTGCAAAGCTGCCTGGGCAGCCCCTGCCAAGGCCTGAGCACCCTTTCCATGGGCAAATTCCTGCTGCTGGCCAAGCTGAGCCTGCCCTGGCACAGCTTGAGGCTCTGGTCATTGTGAGAATTCACAACTCTCAGGTGGAACTTTATCACCCAGTCTGTGCAGTGATTCCAGTTGGCACCGGGTGATGAGTTTGCCCCTCAGTTTTAATATAATTTCTGCTGTCTTTCTGATCTGTGTGACCCCACCATGCCTGTGAGCCTCCAGCACAGACCCCCAGCTCCAGCCCAGCTCTTGCCATGGCTGTGGGGTCACATTTGGCTTCCGGCAGCTTTCCGGTGCTGCAGGACTGGCCCAATTTTTGCTCTGTACACAGCTGGAGTCATCACGGTGGGACCAGCAGCAGATGTTGGCCATGAGAATGGCAGCAGTGGGAGAAGAATTTTTCACCAATTTGTGAATCTTGGGCAGGCTGATCCCTGCAATTCTGGCACAGCACAGGTGTGGGAGGTGCAGGTGTTCAAGGCCCTGCTCTCAGTGGTGGAGAAAGTGTGCATGGAATAAATCTGCCACCCCGCCGTGTCCCAGTGCCTGGGCAGCCCTGAGCAGTGTGAGCTGCTGGAGCCCAGTGCTGCCCAGCCCGAGAGCCCCACTCCCCAGGGACCAGCACCTCCCTGCAAGGTCTCTGCTGACCCTGGGCTCATGGCACCCACCAGGACCCAGGCCCTTCTCCAGTTCTCCTTTCTGGTCAGGTAGTCCTCATCTGGAATAAAAGCACCGATTATAATGAAATTTAACCCAAAATCTGTGGCGCAGGTCTGCTCAGGCCCAAAGCCACAGCACAGTCTGTCCTCAGGCACTGGTTTATTCCTGCTGAAACTGGGTAATGATAGCAAGGAGCTGCTGTGACTCAGCTGGCTGTTTGAATTCTGTGGGATTGACTTTCCAAGCAGCCTCCCATCTGGATGGAGCTCAGGACCCGTTTCCCTGGCAGGGAGGGATCCGTGCCCAGCTGTCCCAGGCTGCAGTGCCACCCTCAGCCCCCTCTGGCAGCCTTGAGGCCACCGCAGCCCCCCACGGGCGCTGCCATCCGCACAATCCTCAGGAACACCCTCCCCCTGCCAGCTGGGAGCCCCTCTGATACAGAGCCTGAAGAGATTCCTTTCCTCTCTGGAACTTTCTTTTCCTCTAGTGGAAGGTGTCCCTGCCCGTGGCAGGGGAGGAACCGGCTGGGTTTTAAGGTCTCTCCCAACACAAACCCTTCTGTTAGAATACATGAAATAAAAGCCTCTCTGAGTCCCTCAGAGACAGAAAGGAATGCAGGGATTGAGCTGGAACCGAAACTGAAATATATTAAGCCTCACAGACATGAAGTAGGAGTGTAAGTTTTGGTTTTAAGGAAGTAGAAATATATGTTAAGAGACTGTGCTAGCAGTAAAAGGCCCTAAAGCCTAGTTTAAAGTTCAGTAGTGATACCTTGCACAACATTAACTTAGCTCCAGACATCATGAAAACATAGCAGAACATTGCTTGCATTTCTAGACAGAACAGACAGAACCATTTGTGAGAACAGATAGAACAGCGTGTGTAGATTTGGGGTAAGGACTGACACTGCTTTCACACAGTAGGATTAAGCCAGGATAGGTGTAGGAAGAATGTTTTAGGATTGTGTTTTTAGCTGATTATATGATTTATGAATGAAATCCCCCTGTACTGGGGTGCAAAAGAGGTAGCAGGAGCTGCTGCTGCTTCTGCTGCTTCTAAACATCGGGACTCTGTGCCAGAAAGCTTTTAGCTTTTTTTAGCATGGACTGTAATACTCTGAACTCTGCCTTCGAGGCTGATGTAGTCATGAAATAAACAGCCTTACAACAGCCAGCAACTGCTCCTGTCTCTTTGAAGGCCCAAGACCCACTCATAGCTCGACACCCTTCCATCTTTCCATGATTTCCATGATTCTGCGCCCAGCCTGGCTGAGAGCTGTGACACAGGCCCTGCACCCACGGCCCAGAGCACGGCCACTGCTGGCCATGGGCTTTGTACTTGTGAAAAATGAGTATTTTATGATTGGCTCTGTGCAAATATTAGTATGAATATTGTATGTGTTATGTTAGAAAGTTATGCTGTGTTAATTTTTTAAAGCAGTGTGTTAAATACCGTTTTAGGTTATAATATAATGTTACAATAGAAACTGTGTGTGTGGGATATTTTTTACAGAAAGGAATGAGGTACTCGCACCAGACAGCAGCCACAGGACACCGAAATCTTTCAGAGAAAGAGAATTTATTGCTCCATCATCAGAAGAAACGAACTTCTTCCCGCCTCGCTCAGCCCTGGAGACGCCGTCAGGATTCAGAGGAAGGAGCTGACACTGCCCAGCCAGAATCCTTTGTTGGAATGGAATTTATGCACCATGGATGAGGTGTGTGAGTATGCAGCAGGCTGTTGCTCTTAAGGGTTAATCCTCTGTTAACGTGGGTCCTTTTTCGGGCTTATTTTGCCCAGAAAGGGCACTGGGACCGTCTGTAACTCTTTGTTCTTATTGTCTCGTGTTGTCCTAACCTCAATTGTTCAAGTTTTTATTACTCTAATTATATTGCTATTTTTATAACCATTTTATTACAATTAGACTTTTAAAATCTTAAAAACAAGTGATGGGCATTTTTCACATGCTTACCAGGATGGCAGGGCCTCCAGCAGAGGGGACCAGGGTGTGGCACAGAGGGGCACAAGGCAGTGAAGGATGGGCACGGGCTGCTGCTCGTGGCTACAAACACCTCTGGCATGCTCAGATAAGGAAATACAAGCTCAGAGAGGGACAAAAGTGGTTTGGAGGTGACAAAGAGAGCAAAGAATGAGCATCTGGTGTGGGAAAATGCAGCATATTTATGTAAGGGGGGTGTACAGGGATGCAGGCAGGACAACAGGGAGACATTCCCTGTGTTCTGCACCATCCCATGCACAAGGACAAGCTCTGGACATTCACATGGGACAACCTGGAAAGTTTTTTGGAGAGATGGGGGGATCTGCACACCCATGAACACTGTGTCTGTGCAGGGGAAAGGTCACAGGAGATGTAACTCAGGGCTGAACCACAGGTAAATGGACAAACCCCATCCCTGGCAGTGTTCCAGGCCAGGCTGGACAGGGCTGGGAGCAAGCTGGGGCAGTGGAAGCTGTCCATGCCCATGCAGGGGCTGGAACTGGAGGAGCTTTAATGTCCCTCCCAACCAAACACTCTTTTGGTTCTATGATTTCTGCTTTTCAGCAAATTTTCTCTGGGTAAGCATCAAGTCAACCAAGTGTGTGATGACACCAAATGGCTGCAGGACCAGCTGCAAAAATCTGCAGAAGTCCCTGGTGCAGAAGCCTGGGCAGGAAGGAGTAAAAGCAGTGCTGTGCCTCAAATTCCTAATGTCCACTGGAGCAAGAAAGTTAAAGCAGGATTAGAGCAGGATGTGTCCGGGAAGGGGCAGTGCCCTCCTGGGGCAGCCCCGTTTTGGGGCCAACTTCCCTGTTCTGGTCCCCGGTGACCAAACAACACCGAGGGCAGCTCCAGGGCAGCCCTGGGGTCAGGAGTGGGCATGATCTGCTGACTGAGAGCAGATCCAGCAGAGAGGGATCTGCCAGGAGACCCCCAGAGCCCCTGGAGCCGTTTCCAGACAGGCCCAGAGCGACAGACTGCGTGTGCTCACACGAAGAGCAGGAAGCTGGATGCCAGGGTGGGGAAACTTTCCTACAAAAAGTGTCCCCAAACCCGGGCAGTGCCCCAGGACCACACTGCTTGGATCAATGCTGGTGATCTCCTTTCCTACCCAATCTCTCTTTCACACTCTCCTGCCTCCCTCTTTCATGTGACACTTTTATTTCTCTCACTATTGCAGTGTAGGGGCAAAGCATGCATCAGTCTTCACACCAAGTGTGGAGCTGGCCAATAAAACCAGGTGAGCTTTGTTTTTGGGACCCTTCTGGCTTTTGCCATTCCTTTGTGACCATTCTTTTGGGCACCTATGACTCCTGGGTGCTCCCTTCCACACAAGAGTAGGATGTGACACCTGGCACAACTGAGTCACCGAGCAATGGAAGAACAGATTTCAAAGAAAAAGCAGCTGAGATGAACACACAATGATGCACTGGGGAGAACACATCAGATGGAAGATGACAGGCTGGTGGCTGACAATTATCTCTCAGGAACAAGCTGTCACTGCTCTGACAATGTTACAACACAGTTCAGTGATCAGCAGTTCCAAAAACAAACCAGATATTAGAAATTCCCTGGCAAGGAGCAGGAAACGTGGCCAGGACAGTGCAGGGCGTCTGAAACTGCCACAGTCCTGAGCCTCGAGGGGCAAAACTCTGCTGGTGGAGGGAGCAGGGGTGGCAAAGGCTCTGAAGTGGCTGGGGGAGATCTGCTCAGGGACATCTCCAGTGTGAGGGGTCAGAGGCACAAAGCTGCACAAGTCCCTGCCAGGAGGGGACAGCCGGGGGGGTCGGGCTGTGCTGCCAGGGAACAGGGACAGGAGCAGAGGGAACGGCCTCAGGCTGGGCAGGGCAGGCTCAGCTTGGCCAGCAGCAGGAATTTGCCCATGGAAAGGGTGCTCAGGCCTTGGCAGGGGCTGCCCAGGCAGCTTTGCAGTGCCCATCCCTGCAGGTTGCGAGAGATGCTCTGGAGTTCCCCTCATTTGCCTCAGGGCCGTCTCAAGGACAGACACGGGGACCCTGAGGGCCCTGATGGGAGTTGTGGCCTGCCGGTGCTGGGTGAACACCAAAGATCCTGAGCAGAGTCCTGGCTGCCCAGGGACTGTTCACAGCTGTGTCCACAGTGGCTGCTTCTGGCAGGGCCTGCCACGGGGGTGACACGCCCTATAGGCTGGCACCTGTTTCACCTTGATAGCTTGAGGATTTCCCCACCTCCTGGCCTCGCTGGACTTTTCTGGGGTAACCTTTGGTGGTCCCCCCTCACAGAAAAGCCATCATCTGCTTTACGACCACTGTGAGGGATGGACTGAGATGGGAGAAGCCTCTCCCTCAAGGACTGAGACATGAAACCCCATATGGAGGAGCTGCCCCCTCCCAAGGACTGAGACTGAAACCCCCAACCCAGGGGAGGGCGAGAGCCCACCTGACCAAAGCCAGATTCTGCCAAGCACCACCTGAAGCTGCACCAAGAAGACAATGGCTCTCGCTGACTGCTGAGAACATGGAGTACCTGTTACATCTGTTCTTTATTGCACCTGTTTCCCCCCTCGCGATTTTCAATAGAGGTAGCATCATAAAAACCCCTGAGTTAGCTAGAGATTGTGAGATCTCCCCGAGGTAACAGGCAGATCCTCGGCCAGACTGGACCAAAGGACTCCATCTCTGCGTTTGGTAGCTACAGCCCCCCTCCCCCCCATATATATATAAAAATTTATTTATTATATTATTATAAAATTTATTTATATATTTATATTTATAATTTTTTTCTCTCCTTTAATCCCTCTTTGCTGTGGTCACTCAGTTGCATTTGCCGTGGTCACTCACTAAAGGTGCATTTATTTTGATGAATACTGCAATCCCCATTCCGTGCTGTGTTTTGCACCCTGAGATCAGGTAACAAACCATCGCCAACTCCCTGCTCGTATGAGCAGACCGTGACACAGGTGTCCCCTGAGGTGGCACTCAGTGCTCCGGGCCAGGGACAGGGTGGGGAGGTCCCGTCCAGCCTCAGGGATTCTGTGATCACCAGAGCAGGGTGCTCTGATCCCAGAGCCAAAAGTGCTCACACGTGAAATTTAGAAGGATTTGCTCCTCAGGCAAGTGATTCATCCCTGAAACAGCCGTGATGTGAGTGAAGAAAAGAGCAAACCAGCCCCCAGAGCGGCTCCAGGAGGGAGACTCTGCCCCCAGGCTGAGGGCAGGGGCTTTCCACGGGCTCTGCTGAGGCTTCCAGTGCCAGTGGGTGTGCTCAGGTGCTCCAAGGAGGTGCACTGCTCCCCCTCAGCACCTGCATTTCGGGCTGGGGTTTGTGGGGGTTATTATTTTCCTTCCGAGGCAGCAGCCTGTGTGTCATTTGCTGCCTTTCGCATTTGTTCCAGGACTTGTTCCACACCCAGAGCCCTGCTGGGCTCTTCTGCCTCGTGCAAAGGGCAGATCCCAGCGAGGGGAGGAAGGAGGGTCTGTGGTGGAGGGCCAGGGCTGGGCACACACCTGCTTTGGGAAGGCAAGGCTGCATTCCTCCCAGGCTGGAGCAGCCAGCTGCCACCCAAACACTGTCCCCTGTGCTGACAAAACTGGCACGAGCCACAGCTCCTTAAAGAGAGGGGGAAGTTCCTCCCCAGGGCCAGCACCTGTGCCAGCAGCTTTGCTGTTAAAGCTGCCCCAGGAAGCTGCTGAGCTGCTTGCGAGAGGTGGAGAGAGGGTAGAAGCTTTTCGGGCTGGTAAGGCTGACTGACTTGGGGGCAGAAACGTAGTTATAATGCAAGTGAGCAACTTCCTAGCTCTCAGGTTTCTGTGTCAGTCTCCTCAGGCCTGTAGCTGCCTTTTCTGGGGCGTTTTGTGCTATTTTAATGCTGTAGATGCTTTGTCTTGCTTCCGTGTTTTGCAAAATTCTTCTTAAAATGTGTCTGGTTCAGACCCTTGTGCTGTGCCAACGGGAAGGAATTTTCTTGGTTAAGTCTTGATGGTGGTTCACTGGAGTGGGGTTGGGTTTTGGGTTGTTTTTAGAAACTGACTATGAAATTGGTCCCAGCCTCTGGGCAGGCAGAGGAGGCCGAGGCACGATGTGTGAAATGTCTTTTATTGCCCAAACCAGAGCAGACTGGAGCACCCTGGTGTGGTGGGAGGCGAGCCTGCCCGTGGCAGGGGTGCACTGAGAGGGGCTTTAAGATTCTTTCCAGCCTTCTGTGATTCTTTGGTGATTCAGCTCTCCACTGGAGACCTCAGGAGAGGGTTTCCCAGTCTCAGATGCAGATAAAGAAAATGTTTTCCTGTCTTAGCACAGTCCTGAAGTCACCGTGGGCCTCCTGCAGCTCCTGGCCCACACCAGGCGCTGTGTCTGCTGCATCCCCTGCCCCTCTGAACACTCAGGAGAGACATCCCTGGCTCCCCTGCCTTGGTGCACAAGGTCTGGGGCTGGAAGCTCCTCTCTGGAGCAGTGGGGAGGCAGAAGGACCCTGAAGGGAGTGTGTGTCCCAGAGCCCCCCTCCTCGCTCAGGGCTGATGCTCAGCCCGAGCTCTCCCAGGGCTGTTTGTCCCCGCAGCGGAGCTGTCCTGCTGATAACGGTGCCTGACCTTGCAGCCTGCCTCGGGGGCTGCACCGTGTCCTTGGTGCCATCCAGATGTGTTGTTCTGCTCCTGGAGGAGCTGCCAGCTCCTCGGGAGTGCCCGGCTCCACAGCACCTCCCTCGCTGCTGCCCGCAACAAACCTCTCCTGGCCTGTCCCCTCTCCTGGCCTGTCCCCTCTCCTGGGCTGTCCCCTCTGTCCCTTCTGCCCAGCACTGTCCCCTCTCCTGGGCTGTCCCCTCTCTCCCAGCGCTGTCCCCTCTCTGTCCCCTCTCTCCCAGCGCTGTCCCCTCTCTGTCCCCTGTCCCCCAGCGCTGTCCCCTCTCTCCAGCCCGTTCCCGGGATGGCAGTGGCGCTGGCGGTGGCGCTGGCGGTGGCTCTGGTGCCGCTGGCTGCCGAGGCAGGCAAGGAGCCGCTGCTGAACGTCTGCATGGACGCCAAACACCACAAGAGCCAGCCGGGCCCCGAGGGGAAGCTCTACGAGCAGGTACGAGCGGGACTGGGCTGGCACACCTTGCCAGGTACCTGCTCCGAGCAGGTAGGAGTGGGGCTGGGCTGGGCTGGGCTGGCACACCTGGCTGGCACAGCTGGCTGGCACAGCTGGCTGGCACGCCTGGCGGGTACCTGCACCCCGTGGGGGCTCGGCCAGCGCTCTCCCGGGGCTGGAGCCCGTGCCGGCTGTGAGATCCGATCCCCGATCCGGGTGTGTGCTGCCTGCCTGCAGCACAGGGCCCGGCAGGGGCACGGGCGGGGGTCTGCCAGCTCGGTGCCAGCTCAGTGCCAGCCCTCTTTATCCCCCCTGAGGCTGGGTAGCCCAGGGCACTGCAGGGAGAGGATGAGGAGGATGAGGTGGAAGGGGAGGATGAAGAGGAAGGGGAGGAAGGGGAGGATGAGGAGGAAGGGGAGGAAGGGGAGGATGAGGAGGAAGGGGAGGATGGGGAGAAAGGAAGGGGAGGAAGGGCTCTCCTCTGCTCCCTCAGTGTGGGACACCCTCCTTGCTCTGCCCCAGCCCCTCGGTGAGGGAAGGGGGGTTTGTTCCTGTCCCTTGGGCTGGCACAATTCCTGCTCAGGAGCTGATCTCCCGCTGCTCCAGCTCTGCCTTGCTGCGGTGCCCAGCTCCTGAGGCCAAAGTGACCGAGAGTCTGCTGGAGAAGACAAAGAGCTGTGGTTGCTGTGGGCTCTGCCCTGCAGCTGCTGCCTGTCCCCTCTGTGTTGCAGTGCTCCCCCTGGAAGGACAACGCCTGCTGCACGGCCAACACCAGCCTGGAGGCCCACAAGGACCAGTCCTACCTCTACAACTTCAACTGGAACCACTGCGGGGTGATGCCACCCAAATGCAAGCGCCACTTCATCCAGGACACCTGCTTGTACGAGTGCTCCCCCAACCTGGGGCCCTGGATCCAGCAGGTGGGCTCACATCAAGGAATCCTGGAACGCTTTGGGTTGGGAGGGACCCCAGAGCCCACCCAGTGCCACCCCTGCCATGGCAGGGACACCTTCCCCTGTGCCAGGCTGCTCCAGCCCCAGTGTCCAGCCTGGCCTGGGGCACTGCCAGGGATCCAGGGGCAGCCCCAGCTGCTCTGGGCACCCTGTGCCAGGGCCTGCCCACCCTGCCAGGGAAGGATTTCTCTTCAATATCTAGGCTGTCTCAGCTTTTCCCTCAGGGCAGAAAGATTCCGAGGACCTTTCTGGCCTCTGACTGATGAAGAATAAGGAATTCTTCAAGGCCCATCTGTGCTGGGGCTGCGGCTCCTGTGGGATGAGCTGTGCCCCCCGGAGGGGCTGGGGGTCTGGGCTGTGGCAGAGGCTGCCCGTGCCCTGCCCGGGCCGTGCCCAGCGTGCCTGGCGCTGTGTGCTGCAGGCTGACAGCAGCTGGCGGCGGGAGAGGATCCTGCACGTGCCCCTGTGCCGGGAGGACTGCGAGCAGTGGTGGCAGGACTGCAGGGACGCGCTCACCTGCAAGGACAACTGGCACAAGGGCTGGAACTGGGCCACAGGTTGGTGGGCTCCGGGAGCCTCTCCTCACCCCCCGGGCGGGTCACCGGCAGTGCCTCTGCTGCCAGGAGCCCTGTCACCTCGCTGGGTGGCCACGCAGGTGGCCGAGCCCCCACTGCCCAGCTCAGGTGAGGCCGTGGGCAGGTGAGCTGCTCCTCCTGGGGAAGGACAGGAGGAAGGGCTGTGCTCTCACCGGGTTTGTGGCACGCTGTCCCCAGGAACCAACCGCTGTCCCTGGGGCTCCGTGTGCCGGCCCTTCAGCCAGGTGTTCCCCCGGCCCAAGGACCTGTGCGAGAAGATCTGGTCCCACTCCTTCAGCTACAGCCCCGAGCGCCGCGGCAGCGGGCGCTGCATCCAGATGTGGTTCGACCCTGCCCAGGGCAACCCCAACGTGGCCGTGGCCGAGCACTACGCCTGGAGAAGGAGATCCTCCCCTGCCCAGGAGGGGACCCTGGCTCCCCAGAGCGACGGCGCCGCGCGGGCTCTGCCCCGGGCTGGGCTGCTGCTGCTGCCCCTGGCCCTGCTGCTGCTGCTGCCCCGGGAGCTGGGGGCTGGGGGCTCCCCGTGACCACCCGGGCAGGGGGCATGCCCTGCAGGAACGGGCACAAGCAGCTCCGCTTGTGGTTGCTGGGCTGTGGTACCACCTCTTGGCTGCTGACCAGAACAGGGATTTCCCTGCCTCTGCCTCTGGGGGAAGAGCAGGGCAGTCTCTGCTCTGATGTGGGAGCTGCTGCACATCTGTTCCTGCCCCGGCCCTGTGCTGGCCTGGCTGAGCTCTGGTGCCCGCTGCTCTGGGCTGCTGGGACTCCCTGAGGGGTGGCTTTGGTAATAAACCCTGGCTCTGGATCAGCCTTGCTGCACTGATGTGAAATATTCCCGAGGAGGGGGAGTGCCCTGGGGGTGCTGGTGGGTGTGGGGTCTGTAAACGGAGGAATTGGCCTGGGGGGAGGAAAGATCATAAAATCATGAATGGTTTGGGTTGGTAGAGATGTCAAATCTCATTTCTGTCCACTCTCCTGCCATGGCAGGGACACCTTCCCCTGTGCCAGGCTGCTCCAGCCCCAGTGTCCAGCCTGGCCTTGGGCACTGCCAGGGATCCAGGGATGGAATTCCATCCCAGCCCCTGCCCACCCTGCCAGGGAACAATTCCTCATTGCCAAGCTCCCACCCAGCCCTGCCCTCTGGCACTGGCAGCCATTCCCTGGCTCCTGTCCCTCCTTGTCCCCAGTCCCTCTGCAGCTCTCCTGGAGCCCCTTCAGGCCCTGCCAGGGGCTCTGAGCTCTCCCTGGAGCTTCTCCTCCCCAGGTGAGCACCCCCAGCTCTCCCAGCCTGGCTGCAGAGGGGCTCCAGGGCTCCTCTGGGCTCTCTCCAGCAGCTCCAGGTCCTGGCTGTGCTGGCCCCAGGGCTGGGGCAGCCCTGCAGGTGGGGGCAGAGGAGCAGAGCTGTCCCAGAGCTGTCCCTGCTGTGCCCCTGGCCAGGGGCTGTGGGCAGGACCCTCCCTGTGCCAGGCTGCAGCCCAGGTGAGCTGGCTCAGCCCTGCCCACACCTGCCCTGGGCTCAAGGTGAAGGTTCCCAGACCTGCAGGACCTGGGCACACTTGCTGCTCTGCTTGTCTGGGGCTTTTCTTCCTCTGAGGCAGAAACTCAGCAGAATTTCAGCAATGTCCTGCAGGAAATGCAGGGGGTGGGAAGAGCTGGGTGCCCTGCCTGGGGTGGGGACAGAGAGGGGCCCTGCTGCTTTAGGGTTGGGTAGAGCAGAAACCAGCCTGACTCCTCACAGCTGCACACCCTGAGCGAGGGGAAGGTGGGGCAGAGCAGGGGAAGTTGCTGAGAAAGGACCCCAGGTGATCCCACTGACCCCTTCCCTAAAGCTGCTGAGCTGGCACAGCCCAGAGACCCCTGGCTGCCACTCCGGGGCCTTTATCCCATAAGAACCCAGTCCCAGGTTTTTAATCTGGCATCTTCCAACCCCCCTTTGCCTGAGAACCTTCTGGGGATGCCCCTCAAGGTCACCCCTCAAGGCTGGGCCAAAGAGATTTGCCCTGGTCTGGGTGAGTGACATCAACTCTGCTCAGTAATGGGGTTTGCTGGGGTTTAATGAGGTTTGCTGGGGTTTAATGGGGTTTTCAGTCTTGTTTCAAATATTATACTAATATTGTAGCTACCTGTGCTGTGCAGGAAATAATGCTGGTTAATCTCTCAGTGAATCATTTATTTATATAAAATATTTTTGGGTTCCCAGCCTCAGTCCCGACTTTGAGCAAAGGTGTCACTGCAGGAGAGCTGAGTGTTACTAGAGAGCCAGTCTGTGAGGAGGGGCTGAGGGAGCTGGGAAGGGGCTGGGGAATTCCTGAGGGAGCTGGGAAGGGGCTGAGCCTGGAGCAAAGGAGGCTCAGGGGGCCCTTGTGGCTCTGCACAAGTCCCTGCCAGGAGGGGACAGCCGGGGGGGTCGGGCTGTGCTGCCAGGGAACAGGGACAGGAGCAGAGGGAACGGCCTCAGGCTGGGCCAGGGCAGGCTCAGCTTGGCCAGCAGCAGGAATTTGCCCATGGAAAGGGTGCTCAGGCCTTGGCAGGGGCTGCCCAGGCAGCTTTGCAGTGCCCATCCCTGCAGGTGTCCCCTGCAGGTGGCCCTGAGTGCTCTGGGCTGGGGACAAGGTGGCCGTGGGGCACGGCTGGCACTGCATGGGCTGGCAGGGCTGTGCCAGCCTCGGGGATTTTGGGACTCTGGGATTTTTGGCTGCACTGGATTTTCCCCTCAGAACCCTCTGTGCAGACAGGGTTTCCCCTCCTGACTCCCCTGTGGGGCCACAAGGATCCCCAAAAGCTCAGCTGATCAAAGAGGGAGCAGAGTGTGACCAGAGGCTGTTTTTTCATCACCACATTTTATAGAAAGAAGGTTCTTCTGCAAGATTTATCTCCCAGCTCCAGCCCTTGGGCTAATGAAAGAAATTATCTCTCTTGAAAAATAAAAATACAAAAGGCAGGGTCAGGCATCTGATAGAATCCCAGTTTTCAGAAAAATGCATCATTAATTGCAGTTGTTTGCTGGAGGGAAAAGCGGCCCAGCATTAAAATGATTTGCTTTTCCAGCATTTATCCAGAACCATCTTCTAACCCTGAATCCATCACTCCCCCAGCAAAACCACGTCCCTCTGATGAGTGAGGATGCAATAATTGCTGCCCTGCTTCCCAGGCTGAGTCACCTGGGTCTGAAGGCTCTGGTGCCCGTGCCCTTGCAGAGGTCAGTGATCAATGCCACCCCAAGGCTTTAATTCCCAGAATCTGTGGTATTATGAGGTAAGTCGGATGATAAAAAATAAAAATAACCCCCACAGCACCGACCACTGGCACAGATCATCCTTCACCTGGGTGTTGCTGCAGCTGAAAGGAGGAGCAGAACGGAGCAGTTGAGCAGTGCAAGCGCCCAGAAGCAGGGTTTTATACCCGAGGAGGGCTTCAGAGCCCTCACCCTGCTCTTGGCCATCACCTCCCCATCCAGCCCCTCGCTGATGTCTCCCTGGCTCTCTGCCTTTATTCGAATAAAGTCAAAGGACTCCTCTGTCTCCTTTTTGGGCATCAGCCTCTGGTGTTTGTGGATTAATCTTCCTGACATGGAGAAGCAGTCCCCCCTTCCTGGCCCCATGGCTCCCATCTCCTGTCACCTCACACCCGGGGTGCTGCACAGCCTCTCGCTGTGTCCTGCTCTGGGATGGCAGTGGGGTCACCCTGAAGAGCTCCCTGTGCTGCCTTTGCTGGCTGTGCTGTGCCCTGGGCAGTGCTCAGGCAGGAAGAAGCGCCTGGGGGATCACTGCCCTGCCAGCCTCCATCCCTCCGGGCCTCTGGTGCTTCCTGAGCCAGGAGACCTGTTTTGTGGGGATGTTTTTCGATGGATTTGTTTTTCCTGCGGATTTCTCCCACCACTTGGTGAAGCCGCTGCAGATTTTGGTGTTTGCAGTTTGCTCTGACAAAATGTTCCAAAGATTAATCCTGCTGAGGGAAAAATGCCTCCTGTAACTGGTTTTAAATTTGCCACCTGCTCTTTTATTTACTGCAGCTTAGCTCTTGCACGGAGGGAGAGCAGGCAATTAGACCTGAGCGAGCTCCTGCAGCCCCCAGGACACCACAGAGCCCTTCTGCACCCTCCTGTCATTCTCCTTCCAGGCTGGAGCCTCTGGGTTCACCCTCCTCTTCCTCCATGGAAACTATTTTACACTCCGTGGTTGTGTTTGTTGCCTGCTCCCAAAATCCTTTTCCTCCCCAAGAGGACAAGGGGAAGGTGAGAGCATCTGCTCCACGGAACTTTCAGATCAAGACTTTTGTGACTTGAAGGAAAGGAAGGTAACGGAGAGGGATGCAGCACAGCTCTGGTAGGGAATGGGTGCAACAGCCAAGGCCAAAACTCTCCAGCCAGCACTGATGGGCCGCCAGGGAGCTCCAGCTCAGCTTGGAGAGGGGCAGCCGGCCTTGGTGGCTGAGACAAGCAGGGGGGGATGGAGGGGGGCGTTCAGGGTATCTGAGTCCTGTTGGACCCTGCAGACCCACAGAGGAAGCCTCAGGAGGGGGCTCAGCAGTGGGAAAGGGGTGTGGGGGACAGAGGTGGGGCGAGATCGAGGGATGAGGCTCCCAAGGGCTGACTGCAGCCACGGGGAGGGCACACGCTGGAGCAGGCTGCGGGATCCAGCCTGCCCCGTGTTCAGCAGCCCAGCTGGAGGCAGTGGCAGCAGCAGTCCAGTGATGCCTCAGGTTTGAGCTTTTACATTTTCAGGTCCTGTGCTGCTTTAGTGTGTGGGTCTGGGTTGACATTATGGGATGGGATGCTCTCTCTGCCCTTTGACATCCACTGAACTGAACTTCCATTGAGGTTTGTTTTTCTCCAAAGCATTGCCAAACCATCAGTCAGCTGAATTCTAAAACCCTGAATCCGGAGAACTGAGCACGTTCTGATGTTTCCACGGAGTTCTTCCTGTGGTTGAGCCTCACCTGTGCTCACACACCTGGGGGTGCTGACGTGGGCTCTGGAACAAAGCGCTTTTGACTCACCCTGGGGCTCTGGTGCTGCTGGAAGCAGGATGGAAAACAAAAGCACCGCAGGGAAATCCTCCTGCAGGCTGGTTCTGAGCTCTGCAGAGGAGCCAGGGAGCTGTGGAGCCAAGCACGAGGAACTAAGTGGCTGCTTTGGGGATTGCAGCGCTGGGAACAGGGGGACAGTTTGGGTTTGGCACAAACACCTCACCCTGTGCAGAGGAAGGAGCCAGCCTTGTGACTGAACTGGGATGAAAAAGTCACATTTCCGTCCCCCTCGCCCCCTCAGCCTTGGCTCACGCGTCTCACTGTGACACTCACCTGACAGCGAGTGCTGCACAGATGGAGGGGGCTCAGGTGCCAGGGCAGGTGGCACAGGTGTGACAGCACAGGGCTGAGCAGTGCCTGGGCACTGCCCCCTGCCCAGAGACATCCCTGCCCAGCCCCAGCTCCGCTGGCACCGCCCTGGTGCTGCCTGCAGGCTGCTGGGCCTCACCTGGGACAGCCCCACCTGGGACACCTCACCTGGGACAGCCTCACCTGTGCCAGTCCCACCTGGAACATTTCTGCCTGTGCCAGCCTCACCTGTGCCAGCCCCACCTGGGACATCTCTACCTCTAACACCTCGCACCCACACAGCCAGAGCCAGGCCTCAGCACCCCCCGAGCACTGGATGCACTGCTCTGCCTGTGCCTCGCTCAGTCAGGCTTGGCCTTGCTCTCCACAGCCCAACTCAGCCTCTGCATGCAGATCCGGGACATTCCCAGAGCACAGGGCAGGGACCACAGGGATCCCATCCGGGACATTCCCAGAGCACAGGGCAGGGACCACAGGGATCCCACCTGGGACATTCCCAGAGCACAGGGCAGTGCCAGGAGATCCCATCCGGGACATTCCCAGAGCACAGGGCAGGGACCACAGGGATTCCATCCAGGACATTCCCAGAGCACAGGGCAGTGCCAGGAGATCCCACCTGGGACATTCCCAGAGCACAGGGCAGTGCCAGGAGGTTTTGTCACTCAGGGGCCACTTGCAGAGCCTGATGTCACTGCTGAGAGGTTTTGCTGATGGGACTCCAGGGCAAAGCACGGAAAGAGCGTTTGGTCCCTGCTCTCTGTTCTAATTAATGTGCTAATTCATGAGGGGTTTGTTCCTAGGTGCAGGAGAGTTGCAGAGCATCAGCTCTGGTGATCTGTTCTGACATCCTGCGTGGCATTTCATGACCCAGTTACCCACCAAACCCCTGCAATGGGCTTCAGGCAAGGCAGAAGAACTTCTGTCCTCAGCTTCGGGCTCCCAAAAGACAAAGAATTTGCCATCTGTCTTTTTTTATTTTCAGATTTGCAAAGCAGCAGTGCCTCATTCATCCCAGTTCTGTGTAACTGTGTGACGTTAGCCTTGGGGATGGTGCTGGGGAGCCATCACAGCCACCACACGAGACTGGGGACAAGTTTTGGATCAATTCAGCTTTTCTTTTAACTCTCACAGTGTCTGAAGCAAGTCAGGTCTCTCCCTGCACTTTCTTTCTCCCAGCTGGTATCTTAGGTAAAATTTGCATTCTTCTTTGTTCATATTCTTGTTTCATTTTTATTTTATTTGCAATTTTTTTTGCAATTTTATCTCAAGACCTTATTCAATCCTTATCTATCAGATGAACAGTTATAAGTTCTTTGGATCAGAACTTTCACGTTAACTGTGAAAAAAACCCCAAAACATTCTCAGTACATTCTGAGTCACTCACCCGCCCAAGACAAAATCTGGAGCAGAGGAACTGGGACAGTCAAACTCACTGCTGGATGGACAGCTGGGCTGTAATCATGACTCAAAAATAGCTGTATTTTGAAAGAAGAGCAACATTGCCGTGGGGAATCTTCTAAATACTGAGGCAGCTGATAAACTGACAAATTCCTTGAAGTTTTTGCCTGAATTTGTCTGTCCTTCATGGATACTTCATGGACACCAGTGAAAATGGCAGAATAGCCAGTGGAGTGTTTATTTTCCACTGCTGGGGACTTGGGCAATTTATGGAATAAAATATGATGGTTATAATGAAATACAGAGGTGTGTGTACATCTGCTCTCTGCTTTGGGGGCAGCACATGGATTTTCGGAGCCTTGGGAAGGTTGTACAGCAGGTCAGGGCTGTCAGGGAGAGAAACTCAAAAAGGAAAACAAGTGTTTGCAGTTGAAACCTGCCCTGTCCTTGCCAGCAAACAGCTGCCAGCCTGAAGAAGGAGCGCTGGGTGAATCCAAGTTTTGTGTTTCCAAGGACTGAGGTCCCACCCACACAAGGAAGAATTTTTCTTTCATTTTCCAATAGAATTTTGCCCTTTTGCAACTTTTCCACCCACCCTCTTGTCTTCTCACCTCAGATGAGTCTGGCTCCGTTTTCTCTCTTGTGAAAAATGTGTATTTTATGATTGGCTTTTTGCAAATATTAGGATGAATATTGTATGTGTTATGTTAGAAAGTTATGCTGTATTAATTTTTTGAGTACTGTGTTAAATACAGTTTTAGGTTATAATATAATGTTAAAATAGAAACTGTGTGTGTGGGATATTTTTTTAAAGAAAGGAATGAGGTACTCGCACCAGACAGCAGCCACAGGACACCGAAATCTTTCAGAGAAAGAGAATTTATTGCTCCATCATCAGAAGAAACGAACTTCTTCCTGCCTCACTCAGCCCTGGAGATGCCGTCAGGATTCAGGGGAAGGAGCTGACACTGCCCAGCCAGAATCCTTTGTTGGAATGGAATTGATGCCTCATGGATGAGGTGTGTGAATATGTAACAGGCTGTTGCTTTTAAGGGTTAATCCTCTGTTAACGTGGGTCCTTTTTCGGGCTTATTTTGCCCAGAAAAGGCACTGGGACCGTCCGTAACTCTTTGTTCTTATTGTCTCGTGTTGTCCTAACCTCAATTGTCCAAATTGTTATTACTCTAATTATATTGCTATTTTTATAACCCTTTTATCACTATTAAACTTTTAAAATCTTAAAACCAAGTGACGGGCGTTTTTCACATGTTACAAATGAATTATCCTCTATCACAGGTGGCGCTGTCCCGGGTCAGACCTGTCCCCTGGAGCTGGGGGGGCACTGTCCCATGGCCCTGTGGCCAGCTGGACACCCCGAGGAGCCACGGCCTCCTCCAGGCCCCTCAGCTGCTCCCAGGACAGGGGCTGCTCTGCCCAGGAGGAACTGCAGGAGCTGGGGCAGAACCTGGGCAGAACCTGGGGCAGAACCTGGGGCAGAACCTGGGCAGAATCTGCAGGAGCTGGGGCAGAACCTGGGGCAGAACCTGGGCAGAACCTGGGCAGAACCTGGGCAGAACCTGGGCAGAACCTGGGGCAGAACCTGGGGCAGAAGCTGCAGGAGCTGGGGCAGCCCCACAGCCGGCAGGCTCGGTGTCCCCAGGCTGCAGACACGGGTTCTGGCTGGGTTTGGCAGCTCCTCTGCACGGGGAGGGCTGCTCCAGGTGTCTCTCAAACACATCTGAGACAGGGGAGGGCTGCTCCAGGTGTCTCTCAGACACCTCCGAGTCACAGTGACTCACGCTTGGTACACAGATGAGCAGCTCTGAATTCTGGAAGAAACGGTTCATTAGCATGAGGTGATTTTTTATTGCTGTCGTGGAAAGGGGCTCATTAAAAAGTGGGAGAGTCTCTTTTTACACCGGCCTGGAGTGCCAGGACAAGGGCAGCAGAGTCAAACTGAGAGCACAGATTTAGGTGGGAGTGAAGAATTGTTCCCTGGCAGGGTGGGCAGGGGCTGGGATGGAATTCCCAGAGCAGCTGGGGCTGCCCCTGGATGCCTGGCAGTGCCCCAGGCCAGGCTGGACACTGGGGCTGGAGCAGCCTGGCACAGGGGAAGGTGTCCCTGCCATGGCAGGGGTGGCACTGGGTGGCTGTGAGGTCCTTCCCAACCCAAACCATGCTGGGATTCTCTGTTGCCTCAGAAGAATGCAGCAGGGTCCGCTCCACAGTGTGTTTGCTCTCTGCACCTGGGCTGGGAGGTTCAGCGAGCTCCGTTCTGTGGAAGCCAGCGGAATGAAAGGCTTGGCCCCTACAGTCCATCCAGCACCACGGAAAATCCCTGTCAGAAATGTGAAATCCAGCACGCCCTTAGCTGATGAGCTCCAGCCACGACGGGGAATCCTCTCGAGCTCTTGCTCCCAGCCCAGCTTGGGAAAGATTCCTGGCAAAAAGAAACGCTCTGTTTTGCAGAGAAATGGTGAAATGCTGTAAATGTGCTGGTTTAAGTGCTGCAGCACCAGTCTCCTTCTCCCTTTCTGTGCTGGAGCCTTTGCACAGAAATCTCTCAAGGTCAAGAGGCAATTGAAGCTTGGACCTGAGACACTTGGGTTTGGTTTTAAATCTGGAATACGCAACAAGACAAGGAATCTCTCTCTCTGTTTCTTGCTTTGCACTCCAGCACCTTGCTGATTTTCAGGGCACCATTTTGGTCACAGTGGTCCCCACCATGGGCACGACTCCAGCAGCAATTCCCCCCTCTTTAACCCTTTTATTCTGGGGGTGAAAGTGAGGCACATCATGAGCAGTGGCCCCTGCACTGAGCCAGAGGGGTGAACCCGCTGGGGTCTCAGATTGCAACTGAAGGTCTAGAAAATGAGACTTTTACCATTAACAAAAAATAAAAATTAATCCATTTAATTTCTAAAATGAGGCTTGATACACCTTAGGCAAATCACTGAACTCATTTTTGCTGCTCAGAATGAGAATAAATACCATTCAAAATGGGAATAAATACTGCCTCTGTCCCTCTGCCTTCCTAAACTGGCTGGTCTGTGCCCTCTGCAAAGCCTCTGGGTGTCCTGTTGGGTGACTGTGGGGGTGAATTCTGACTGCAACATTAAGTTGCTGCCTTTAAACGGGTGATAAATTGATAACAAATTAAATGCACGTTGCTGCAGAGAAAACAATGGGCTGCAGATGTGGCTGCCCCTGGAACTGGCCCGGGAGGGCAGAGTCAGCCTGCTGGGGTCTCAGAGCCAGCCTTGAACAGGCCCCCGGTCACCCTTTCACCTGTCACTTCTTAACCAAACAACAATGCCATGTGCAACCTCCAAGCGACAAGAAATGAAGTCAAGCTACTGAAAGAAAATTCTTGTGTTTCATCTCAGAATGGCATTAGATTTTTTTATTTTTTTTTGTCTATTTTTAGAGAGAGTAACGTGCTCAGTCACATGGCTCACTGCACCAGAGCTGCAGCTCTGCTCTGGGGGACGTCGCTCTGCTGTCTCCAGTTGCTGTTCCAATCTGATGCCCAGGAGATTTTTAAGCTCTAGGAAAGCAGCTACTCTGCAGCAAGAGCGTTTTTAGGATTTGAAAACAACAATTTGTTTCAATGCCATCCTGAGATTCTTCTGAGAATGATTTTTCACTGACATGTTCACTCAAAGTCAGGTCAAATGATGCAGTTAAGGAGCAAGGACACCCCATGAATGCTGAAGTGCAACACTTGGTTTTATTTCTGTACTACTCCTTTTGGAGATTTTTCAATACTATGAATTTTAATGAAGAATAACTCTCTAAGATGAATTTCATTGTGCATGTGTCATTCACAAGAACACATTCACTACATGTCTTTCCACCCGAGTCCAGACTCATTGTCACACCACAGTGGAATTCCACCTGCCTCCTCCTTGCAGGGGATTTACCTGGGAGCCTCCAGCTGGATATGAGGGAAATCCTTTTGCTGCCTGGGTGATGGGGCACTGGAGCAGCTGCCCAGGAGGCTGGGGGTCTCTTCTCTGGAGATGGCCAAAGCCCGCCTGGCTGTGAGCCAGTGCCACCCGCTCTGGGTGAACCTGTGTGAGCAGCAGGGTCAGCTGAGCTGATCTCGGCAGGTCCCCTTCCACCCCAGCTCCTCCGTCACCCTGGGACTCTGGGATTTCCCAAAGGCGACGTGCCTGGGTAGGGTCTCACTCCTCGGATCTCTCTCCTTCCACTGCCAATCTGCCAATCTGCCGTCCCGATTTCTGCCTTCATCCTGCATTTTACACAAACCTGGGGACAGTGACGGGAGGATGTTGGGTGTTCTCTATTTGCTTGAAGAAATACCTTGTGCACCCGCTGATCTCACATAGCAGCTGTCCTGTTTTCATGTAATAGGAAAAAAAAAAAGCAGATTTAGCATGGTGTCATATTTTCCAGATTATCTCAAGTCTACAAAATACAAAGGTTAATGATGGGTAAAAACCTGCATCAGACTACTCTGCATTCCCAAAATTTCAGATAACGACAATCTACAGTGAGTTAAAAGAGCTAGAGAGCACGAGCAGAGTCGGGGTGCTGCCTGAAGCAGGACGTGTGCCGCGGGGGCCGAGAAGGCGGAGGGCACACGGAACAGCAGCAGCACGCAGACGTGCCGGGCTGCTCGAGCTCCTCCAGCAGCTCCAAATGCCTCGTGCCACCTGCTCTGGTCGGCAGGGAGCCCCAGCCAGGGGGCAAGGCAGGTGCACAGCCCGTGGCCTGCAGGGTGTCCTTACACCCTGCTCCCCATCTCCTCCTCACTTGACTTCAACACAACAGTCACACATTTTTCTTCCAAGTGCTTCCACTTGAAGCAGAGTGGCTGGAGACAGAGCCAGCTGCTGCTGCAGGAATGCTGATATTTCTGATATTCCTGAGGTCTCTGAGTCCAGAACAGAAGGAAGCAGTTGGGCAAGGAGAGAGGAATGGTCAAGTGTTTGCAGGGGTGAGCAGGATGTTCTCAGGCACCGAGAGTTCCAGGGCCCCTGGGCTCAGCTAGGACTGAGAACAAAATTAACTCCAGGTTTGGAGCTGGCCGCCCATGTTCCTTATCTCCAAGCCTCTCTTTCCCTCCCCTTTTAGCTCTGATACCCAGTCCCATTTGCTTCGCAGCATTTTTCAGAGCAAATCTAGCAGAGCTAAAATTTAACCAGGCAGTTGGAAAAACCTTTGTGTCAGAGGAAAAAAACCTGTGGGAGATGGAATCCTCCCTCCAGCCAAAGGAAGGGAGGTGCTGCTGCCCTGGAGAGCCCTGAGGAGCCCCAGGGGCTGCATCAGACCCAGTCACACAAATTAAGATGGGATGTGACTGCTTTCAGCAACTCCAGCATGAACACTCAGGCCTTACACCTCAAAACTCAAACGTAAGGAATTATCCATAAGGCAGGAGGAAGTGGGGTAAGAGCTGAAAAACTGTGATGTTGTTGCACACCAAAATACTGACTCTGAGTATGAAAAAACAGCTGAATCTTCAACGAGAGACTGGATTCCCTGTGCACACGCAGCTTCATGTCTAAAACATCCCGAACCAAGAAAGTGTCCCGGGAAACACAATATGGCAGGGGGTCATCTTTAAAAATGAAATTAATAAAAATCATACCTGATTCAATAATAATAATAATAATAATAATAATAATAGCAACTGTTCTCTAATAATAACAAATTTTGTAATTTTTTAAAAGCAGTTCAGTATAAATATTGCATCAAACAAAAGCAGATGTGAGGCATTAACAGAAAATATTTTACTAGTGCTGGGAGCTGGCAGCTGTGCTGCCATGCCAACAGCTCAGCCTCTGTGGCAAAATGCAAATATTAAACTGCAAATAAACAGGGATGCAGTGGGAATCGGGGCACCCAGGATCTCTGCACCAAAGGAGTCCCTCAGCTTTAGACCCCTTCTTCCAGACCTCCACGCTGTTCCAGGTGCTCTCCCCATGATCCATCCTCACTACAAAACTCCACAATTTCACTTTTCAATGCAGGATGCAGCTGGCACAGCTCTGCCCCAGCAGCCCCGTGGACTCCTCTTCCCTAAAACCTTTCCCTTTTACTCTAAACTCAGAGAATTACCCAAAACACCGGCTCCACCTGCCCGGGAAGCTCGGGGGGCTCTGGGATGGCTGCGGGAGGGTTTGGTGCTGCGGACGGGACCGAAAGGGGCTGGAGCCCCCCGGCCCGGCCTCGGGGGTCAGGGACGGGGGTTCCCGCGGATCCCGGGGGTTCCCGCAGATTCCGGGGGGTTCCCGCGGATCCCGATGGTTCCCGGGGGGTTCGGTGGATCCCGGGGTGTTCCCGCGGGTTCCGGGGTGTTCCCGAGGTGTTCCCGCAGATCCTGGGGTGTTCCCGCGGATCCCGGGGGGTTCCCGGGGGGTTCCCGCGGATGCCGGCTCTCCTGGGGACGGAGCCAGACGGCAGCCGCGTTTCTCCAGCCCGGGGCGGTCCATCCCGGGTTCTGGTTTCTCTCCCGGCGGTGCCGCCCCGGGAGCATCCCCCGCGCCCCGGCTGCTCTGCCCGCGTCCCCGGCACGGCCCGGCGGCTCTCGGCGCTCGGCAGGGAGGGCTCTCGCCCTGTTTACCTTCGCGGGGGATGTGGGGGCTCTGCGCCAGCCGCCCAGCGCCGCGGAGACCCCCGCGGCCCCGGCCCCGCATCCCCGGCGCGACCGGCCCCGCGGCTCCCCGGCCGCAGGGAGGCAGCGGCGGCGCCTCCGCGGGCTGCCGGCGGCTGGGGACGCTCCCGTGCCGCTCGGCAGCCCCGGGGCGCATCCCCGGAGCCGCCCCGGAGCCGCCGCCCTCCCCCGCCCCGCACACCGGGAGCCGCCGCTCGCCGCGGGCTCCGACCGCTCCGCGTCCCCCCCGCCCCCCGAGGGCCCCCCCGTGCTCGGGACCCCCGAAACCGCCGCACGGACCCCCGGGCGATGGCAGACACAGCAGGGGCTCGGGAAAACGGGCCGGCGTGAGGAGCGCTGCGCTCCGGTGCTGTGAGATTGGCAGGGTCCCAGGATGAGGGGAGAGAGGAGAATCTTGACTCCGCGTTCCAGAAGGCTGATTTATTATATTATCATATATATTATATTAAAATGCTGTATTAAAACTATACTAAAAGAACAGAGAGAAAGGATCCATCAGAAGGCTGGGCAGGAATAGAAAAGAATTAACAAGAAAAGCTCGTGACTGAGCAGAGTCTGAGCAGCTGCATCCTTGATGGGTCATTAATTAGAAACACCTCCCATGGACCAGCCAAGGCAGCTCCTGCTGCATCCCACAGCAGCTGAGAGTTATAGTTCACATTTCTTTCCTGAGGCACCTCAGCTTCTCAGGAGAAGAAAATCCTGGCAAAGGATTTTAATAAAATATCTTGGCAGCACACCGGTCTGACACGGGACGCGTTCTGCCGACTCCAGCCTCTCTATAAACAGCAGTCTCTGATTTGAATGATCATTGTCATGCAGATCGCTCTTGGTGATGGACTGGTGAAAGGAATTTGGAAGAGTTTCCCTGTCGGAATGCGGGAGGGGGTCTGAGGGCTCGGCTGCTCCTGGGGATGGGAGGAAGAGTCGGGGCTCAGGATCCCTCCTGGGGCAGGGGAGCAGGGTGCCCATTTAGGGTGCCTCCCAAAGCCAGCCCGCTCTGTGATGCGATCCTGCTCATGCCTGGAGCCCGTGCCCGGGTCAGCGGGTGGCCGCCCCGCCCTGCAGCCCCCAGGGTGGGTGGTTGGGTGTCGGACCCACCCCTCTGCAGGCAGGGTTCCTGCAGGCTGGGCCATTCCAGCACCCCCGCCGCCAGCAGTGGGGGTCTCACAGGCGGGTTCTGACCCTAATAAAGCCAATAACTCCAGAGGAGCAGTGGTGGTGCCCAGCAGCCAGCACCCCTAAACCCCCGAGGCGGGAGTGCCACCCTGCCAGGTCCTGGTGAGGACTGCAGGTGCTACAGGGATCATGGAATCACAGAATCACAAAACCATGGAGTGGGGTGGGCTGGAAGGGACCTTAAAGCTCATCTAAAGCTCATCTTAAAGCTCATCTCTTTCCAACCTGCTGCCACTTCCCACTGCCCCGGGCTGCTCCAGCCCCAGTGTCCAGCCTGGCCTGGGCACTGCCAGGGATCCAGGGGCAGCCCCAGCTGCTCTGGGCACCCTGTGCCAGGGCTGCCCACCCTCCCAGCTGACAACATCTGACCTCTCTCGGTGTGAACCACTCCCTGTGTCCCATCACTCTGCTCCTCTAAGAACTCTCTCTCCCCTTGCACTGTTGATCCAAGTAAATCCCAATTCCAGGCGATGCCTGTCTGCGCCGCAGGCGGGGCTGGCCCAGGGATCAGCCAGCAGCCAGTGCTCTCCAGGGGAACGCTGGGCTGAGCACATCTGCCGTCCTGCCAGGCCAGAAACGTGTGCCTGGAGGCGTCCAGGGCTGCTGCCCGTGCCAGGGACCGTGGGTGGGCACTGCAGCAAGGGCTGGTTCCCAGGAGCCTCACCTGTGGGGAGAGCAGAGCCATGGCATGGCAGATGGGGGCTCAAGGGACTCCAGGACCATTTCCACTCGGGACAACCACCTCACCCAGCCACTCGCCATCCTGCCAAGCCTGCTTTGGGGATGTAAAACCCCCTGGCCCTTCACACCCCTGCCAGCCTTTGGGTCCTCCTGGGGCTCTGCTGCCAGCCCTGTGTGCCCACACCTGGCTCACCCCTCTCCTCTCACGGGCTCCCAGCAATGGCACATTTTGGCAGCATCCTGGTTCCATTCCCTGTTCCCAGAGCAGACCCCTTCCAGCACCACCAGCAGAACAAACATTTACCCAGCTGAGAAAAAGGGTGTTTGTTTCAAAAGAAAAACAAAAAGAGGCAAATGTGTCCCAGCAACCCGTGGTTCATTTCTTGTTTGTGTGCTGCGTGGAAAGAAGTCTCCCCTGTGCCCAGGTCACTGCTCGGTCCCATCTGCAAAACCCACAAACCAGTGTGCACAGAGGGACAGAAAATCCCAGGTGCAGAGCCAAACCACCCCATTCGTTCAGGCTTCGCTCACAGCTTTCGGGATGTCTGATGCCCACGTCAGTTCTCTAAATTACAGAAGTTTTCCTTCCATCAGAAATCTCCTGATCAGTTCCCAGAGAGCCTGGCTCATATCTCAGCTGGTGGCCCAGGCAGCTCCCAAGGGCTGTGGGGGTGAGTGTGCCCTGAGGTGCCAGGGGTACACAGAGACCCTCCCTGGCTGCAGGGACACCCGGTGACCCTCCCTGGCTGCAGGGACACACCTGCAGGGACACAAGGTGACCCTCCCTGGCTGCAGGGACACACCTGCAGGGACACCCCGAGACCCTCGCTGAGGCCAAGCACAACCCAGGTGCCCCCACCCAGGCTCTCCTTCCCTCCTGGGGGGCCTGCTCTCCTCTGGATTAAATTAGTAAATTAGTGTCTCTGCATCAGCCAGAAACCTCATTAGCAACGATTTTAGACTTGTGTTTACACGGCTGATACCAATCCCAACATCAGAGGGGCAGGCCCTGCAGGGCCTCTCCAGGAGCACATGGGAAGGGAGCCCTGTATTGCAGAGAGGGTTTGCAGTTGGCCGAGGTCCACCTGCAGCTGCTTTCCTTATCATTTATTAATTTGTTTGTGACATAACGAGCTCTGTATCGCAATGTTGTGAATATAAATACACTCAGGTTGCATCGAGCCTCGGGGTAAGTATTTTCAGGCTTGGGGTAACTTTATCAGCCCATGTGGATGCATCAGAAAGTGAAATTCCACGTCTCCACGGAAGCTGAATGCCCAAACAAGCACTGATTGCCGTTAATTACATTCCTGCCCTTTTACACTTTATTGATCAAGTCTCAGATTCACTTTGCCATAATTTGATTTGAATCTAGAGGCAAATGAAGCTGTTTCAGATTTCTCTGATAATCCCATTTCTCTGTTAAATTTAAGCACATGAACTTACAGTTTTCCTGACTTAAGTCAAAAACTTTTTTCTTTTTCTTTTTTTTTTTCTTTTCCCCTAGTTAGGCTGAGCCAGAGAGCCTGAGGAAGGTTTGCTCAGCATCTGCGCCAGGCAAACAGCGACAGAGAAGAGGGTGGGCAGGGAGCAGGGGACACCAAGGGTCTGGGGCAGTGGCAGGGGCAGGGAAACGGGCTAGGGGCTGCCCTCCCTCCCTGCAGAGAGCAGGACCCAGCTCCCAGCAGTGCGCCCAGCACGGAGAGCCCTCTCCAGCCCAGGTATCCCCCAAGGGGGAGGACAGGACAGGGATCCTGGCTGGCTGGGTGCTGATCTGCAGCACACCATTCCTCACCTGCAGGAGCTGGGGAATCGCAGAATTGCACAAGGTTTGGGCTGGGGGGACCTCCAAGTCTCTTTCCTTGCACCCCCTGCCATGGCAGGGACAGCTCCCACTGTGCCAGGGGGGATCCAGAGCCTGCCCAGCCTGGCCCTGGGCACTGCCAGGGGGAATCCAGAGCTCTCTGGGCAGCCTGTGCCAGTGAGGGTGTGGGGAAAAGGCCAGGGAGCAGCTGGATGAACCCAGGGGAGGTGGGTTCTGCTCCTGGCACAGACACCTTGACTTCTGGGACACCTGTGAACTGGGAATAGTAAATTCGGGGCGGTTTGCTTTATCAGGGTGCCCCCGCACTGTCCTGGCTCCTTCATGCTGCCTGGGAGCTGGCCTTTCTGCTGCTGGAGCCTTTGAGACAGGAGCAGCTCCTGCCTGCAGCTGCTGAGCGAGAGCAAAGCCCAGAATCAGAGTCGCTGGGGCTGGAAAAGCCCTCCCAGGCCAGCGAGTCCAGCCATCCCCGCAGTGCCAAGGCCACCCGTGACCCATGTCCCCAGGTGTCACATCCACACAGCTGGGAAATCCCTCCAGGGACGGGCACTCCAAACCTCCCTGGGTAGCTGTGCCAGGGCTGCACAGCCCTGTCTGAGAAGGAATTTTCTCGATATCCCCCTGAGCTGCCCTGCCCAGCCTGAGGCCGTTCCCTCTGCTCCTGTCCCTGTTCCCTGGCAGCACAGCCCGACCCCCCCAGCTGTCCCCTCCTGGCAGGGACTTGTGCAGAGCCACAAGGGCCCCCCGAGCCTCCTTTGCTCCAGGCTGAGCCCCTTCCCAGCTCCCTCAGGAATTCTCCAGCCCCTTCCCAGCTCCCTCAGGAATTCTCCAGCCCCTTCCCAGCTCCCTTCCCTGCCCTGGGCTCCCTCCAGGAGAGCCACTCTGGCTATGCCAGGAGAACAGTTAAATCCCGGACAGGCAGAAACAGCAGTGCCAGCCTTGCTCTGTCCCCCAGCCCTGCCCCAGCCCAGGAGTGCCCGGGCACAGGGTGGGGAGGGGGCTGTGCTCGCCCTGAGGGGTGGGGAAGGGCACAGGGAGCTCACCCGGCGGTGTCCCTGGGCGTCTCCTCCAGCTGCACTCGCTAACTGCACTGTGCAGACCCCAGGCTGCCCTGGAGACCCTCAGCCAGCCCTCACCACCCCATCTCTGGCCGCAGTCAGCCCTGCACAGCTCACTCCCTGCCCCTGGGTCGCAGGAGGCTCCCGGGGCTGCGCTGGGCTGGCAGGGACCTGCCCCGCAGGCGAGCTCTGCCCCTGCTCTGCCCCTGCTCTGCCCCTGCTCTGCCCCTGCCTGGAAGTGCTGTAGGACCCAGAACTGGTTTAACTTTTTGGGAGCCACGGTGGGGAGGAAACTGGGAGCTGTGAGCTGGAGATCAGCAGGTATTCCTGCTAAAAGCCTCTGAGGTGATTTTGTCCCCATTTCTGATTTTTGGAGCACTAGAACTGGACCCTCTAGGAACCTGCAGAGAGCCTCGGCAGGGAGTTGCAGTGAGCAGCTTCCTGGCTGCCAGCACCCTTCAGGGAGCTGTTGGGGACCTTTGGGGCCAGCAGGAATCTCCAATCCATGAGATCAGACAGTCACCCAAAACTTTCCCCCCCCAAGGGCGAGTCACCATCTCATTCCAGGCAAGGAGGTGGTGCTGTTCATTATCCGCTGTCTGTGAAGTGGGATTGTGTCATAGCAAGGTAGCAGAACCATAAAGAAAGGCTTCATAAAATCAAGCCTGCTCTCCTGGAACCAGGGGCTGGCCTGGTCAAAGCCAGCCCTGTGCAAGCTCCCGGGTGGAAGCAGTCCTGGTGTGAGCAGGTCGCTAGCACAGCAATCTGCTCCCGGGAGAAGAACAAGGAGCACTCCTATAAACTGTGAGATGGAAAAATGAAAACTGTCTTTCACAAAGGTACAGCCCGGGGTTTGAGAGACCAATCAATACAGAATAACAACTTGTTATTAACCAGTGAAGTAATTGGCAAGAAAGGTCCTGACCAATTGGAGTCACACACGAGGTCTGTAAAAATTATATAAAAACTAGTTACAAACAAAGAAGAGGCTTTTCCCACCGTGAATAGAGTCCGTGTGATTTATTCCCACGGGATTTTATTAAATTAACATTGCACAGAATGATGGAATCATCCTGGTTCTCCCCCTGCCATGGCAGGGACACCTTCCACTGCCCCAGGCTGCTCCGGGCTCCATCCAGCCTGGCCTGGAACACTTCCAGGGATCCAGGGGCATCCTGGCCCAAGAGCTCCCAGGGGGCTCCTCCCCCATCCCAGGTGGGCTCCGGGCCCCAGCCGCTCCCTGGCACGGAGGGGGACCCTCCCCCTGCCCATCCATCCCTGCCAGGAGCTGTCCTGCCCTTTGCCAGGCGGAGATGAGGGGAGAGCTCAGAGCAGGGAGCTCTGCTGCAGATGAAGGACAGTCACCCAGCCCCACTGTCTGTGAGCAGCAACAAAGCTGGGAAAGGGCCCTGGAGCCTGGCACAGCCCGAGCTGTGTCCTGCAGCACAGCCACCCCACCCGGGAGCGTTTCAGACACACGAGAGCCTGCCTCACCCAGCCCGGGCTCCATCTCCACTCCAGGTGCAGGCTCAGCTCCTTCTCCACTACAGAAACATCCACTGCGGGTTCCTCAGTGACTTCCACTTATTTCCCAAAGATTTCTGAGATTCCATTTGCCTCTTCCATTTGCTATGTGAGAAAACCAGGCACTGAAATTAGGGAATAATGGAAAGGTGGAATGGTTGGGGTGGTTAAAGCTCATCTCATTCTAACTCTGTGCCACAGGCAGGGAGCCTTCCTCCCCCCCTTCCTCCCCACCAGGCAAAGATCCCTGTAATCCAAACACACTTACAAAAGCCATGAACTGAGCTAAAAACACAATGGGTGTCTCCAGATTTGGAAAAAAAAAAACAAACAAACAAATTAAGGGAAGGAGCTGTGGTTTCCCACCCAGTGTGAGTTATTAAGCTGACATTTTAACCACCTTGAAATATAAATCTCCCTGCTTGGCTGGCTAATGCCCCATTAGGCACGGGCCCCTGGCCAGGAATGGCCCGGCTGGTGATTCATTGACTCGGGGACATTTCCCTGGGCAGTTTCTCCTGGCCTGGCCCCACCTCCAGCCAAGGAGCAGAGCAGAGAGTTCAGAGCCGCCTCCTCCATGGTGTGACACCATCCTGGGATAGCCCAGGAGCAGACAGATCCATAGAGCCGTGCGGGCACAGAACAATTTGGGCTGGAGAGGACCTCAAATCCCATCTCATCCCCCCCCTGCCATGGCAGGGACACCTTCCCTGTGCCAGGCTGCTCCCAGCCCCATATATTGACAAATCCGGGGGGCAGCTCAATTGTTCTCAGAGCTGTGGGCAGCTCTCCTGACACATTTTCCTCCTCACAGCTCCATCTCCTATCAAAAACCACATGGCTGCTCTGTGCAAACACTCTTTTTTTTCCCCCTTTTTGCTAAGAAAGCCAACGCAAACAGGAGCGTTGTGAGGACATTAAAAGCCAGTGACAGCAGCAGCTTTTGTACCAGCCCCGTTATCTCCGCTGCTAGACAAACAGCCTTTAATGAACAGACTTTCATTTCCCCTGTGCCCGTCACAGGGTGCCACCTTTGATCAAATCAGAGGCAAATAAAACAAAAAGAAAAAATGTGTTGCAAAAGTGAAAAACTTTTGGGGGGTTTTGATCTGAAACCGTGAATCTGTCTCTTCCCCTTTTCTTTTGAGCAGCGTCGCTGGTGTGGCTGGAGCAGAGCTGGCTGGGTTAGCTCAGCTCCTGTGTCATCCAGGTCTGAGCGCTCCCGCTGTGCCCACGGCTCCTGCCCGGCACCAGAACATGGGGTTTGACCAGCCCCAGCCAGGCTGGCCCCACAGCAGGGCCCTGATGCAGGGCTCAGCCTTTCACGGAGCCCAGATCCTGGCAGAGCCCTTCCCGGGGCCGCCACCCCTCCAGTGAGACCCCTCCAGGCGAGGCCCAGGTGTGCGCGGTGCTTTCCCCGCCCGGGCAGGTCCGAGAGGGCTCTGCAGCCCGGCCAGGCTGTGGGACCCAAGCGCTGGCTGCCCTCGGGGCAAAGGGGCATCCTGCAGCAGCGGCTGACCTGCTCCCTCATCAGAACACACCCGACCCCGGTGGGGCCTCACCGTGACACTGGGGCAGACATCCCACTCCTGCCCGGCTGTGAGAGCTGAGGAGCCTCCAGAAGGGGCTCCCTAAGTGCCAAAACTCCCTGGTCACTGCCTGGATGAGGCAGAGCTGTACTGCCAAGACAGAAAGCATCCCTGTGGGATGTGGTGGGTGCAGGAAACCGCCGTCCCTTTACACAGCACTCTGAAGGCTTGCATTGCATTTGGGAGTCACGGTTTAAGGGAAATGTTTCCCCCAAACACGGGACAATACAGCCTTTCCCAAGCTCTCGGGGCGCTTCGGCAGGGAAACACCTTCAGCAGCAGGGAGTGCCAGGGTCCCTGCAACGAGGGCAGGAGGACGAACCGCTCTGTGCCGTGGTGAGCCCTGTGGGGCCCATCCAGCCACGCCTGGTGTGCCGTGCTTCAGTCTGGTGACCAACGAGGTGCCCATGGTCTGCCCTCTGCTAGAAAGGTGAAGGACCAGCAGAAATGAAGCTGTGGGACAGCAAGCACAGCCAGCTGTAGCAGGTGACGGCGAGCCAGCAGGTGTAAGTGCCTGGATGCTCCTCAGCTGAACCTGCCAGTCTCTGCCAACAAAGGAAATTGAGGGGAAGCAGCTCCAGGAGAAACCGGCAGCAGGGGAGACCGCTGATGAGCCAAGCCCATGTTCCCAGAAATCCCACCTCCTTCAGCTTCCCTGGAAGCCCTTGTGCAAAGCAGCTCCTCCAGGCCAAGCAGTGCTGCCGCCTCGGTGCTGCTTGGCAGACCCCGTCCCACGTCCCCTCCCCTGCTCAGCACCGGCCCCCCCGGCCGGGGCAGGGACGCTCGGCGCCCGCGGGGCACAGCAGGCGGGTGACGCGCTCCCGGATCTGCCGGGTCCTGGCCCCGTACACGATGGGGTTCAGCATGGGCGGCACCACGACGTAGAGGTTGGCCAGCAGGATGTGCGCCTGGCTGGGGACGTGGCGGCCGAAGCGGTGCGTGAGGAAGGAGAAGAAGGCGGGCACGTAGAACATGAGGATGACGCAGAGGTGGGAGCCGCAGGTGCTGAGCGTTTTGAGGCGCGCCTCGCGGGACGGCAGGCGGAACACCGCCCTGAGGATGAGCGCGTAGGAGGCGGCGATGAGCACCACGTCCAGCCCCGAGGAGAGCAGCGCCGTGGTCAGCCCGTACCACACGTTGGCCCTGATGTCGGCGCAGGCCAGGCGGGCGATGCCCATGTGCTCGCAGTAGGTGTGGGGCATCACGTTGTGGCCGCAGTAGGGCAGGCGCTTCAGCAGGAAGATGGGCGGGAACATGATGCAGAAGCCGCGGGCCACGGCGGCCGCCGCCACCTTGGCGATGGCCGAGGGCGTCAGGATGGCCGCGTAGCGCAGCGGCGCGCACACGGCCACGTAGCGGTCGAAGGCCATGGCCAGCAGCACCGAGGACTCCACGATGAAGCTGAAGTGGGTGAAGAACATCTGCGTGACGCAGGCGTCGAAGGAGATCTCCCTGGCGCTGAACCAGAAGATGGCCAGCATTTTGGGCACGGTGGTGGTGGACAGCAGGAGGTCGGAGAGAGCCAGCATGGCCAGGAACAGGTACATGGGCTCGTGGAGGCTGCGGTCCGTGGCGATGAGGAAGAGGAGCAGCAGGTTGCTGAGCACGGCCGTGAGGTACATCAGGCAGAAGGGGACGGAGATCCAGATGTGGGACTCCTCCATGCCCGGGATGCCCGTCAGCACGAAGGTGATGGGGTCGAAGCTGCTCTCGTTGAGCTCGGACATGGCGTGCCCGTGCTCAGGCTCGGCCTGACTCGGCTCTGCGCAGGAAGGAGAAGGGATAAACCACCCCGTGAGCCTGGGTTTGCCCATGACACCTGACAGGTGCTGCAAAAAGGGACACAAGTGACAAGGCTCCTGCCTTCCGCCCTGAGGGTGGCCTCGCTGTGTTTTGTACAAAGGACCCTGTTTGTTCTGCCAGTCCTACAAAGCGTGTCTGGAAGGAGAACATCTCTGCTCTCCCACTGCCCCTGCCAAACAGGTCAGGCCTTTTTCCAGCCCTGCTTTATCCACTGCCACAAAACCCTTGTAAAAGTCAGAGAAACAGTCGTAAAAGTCACCCTCAGCCTTGTCCCAGTCAGTGGCTCCATCTGTGAGCACACACAGTGTCTCTGTTGGGACTACAGGTTCCCCCAGGGAGGGGAAATGACACAGTTTCTGACCCTGCTCACACCAAAGTTCCTTGTAAAATCCCAAATACAGGAATAAATCCTTCCCCAGTAGCGATGTTGGGCACTGTCTGGGATGTGACTGACGCCCAACTGCACCCCTGAGGGCTGTGTCCACCCGTCACACCTCTCACTTGGAGCCCCTTTAGGCACGGGAAGGGGCTCCAAGGTCACCTTCTGCAGCCTGAGCAGCCCCAGCTCTGCCAGCCTGGCTCTGGGGCAGAGGGAGCCCTTTCTTTTCCTGCCTTTTGCTTCATTCCTTTTCCACCCCTTCATTAAGCGGGGCAAAGACATGGTGGACTGCACAGAGTGGTCCTTGGACAAAGAAATTCTGGCCCAGAACAGAAACACCCCAAGGAGACACCCCAAGTGCAGAGCTCTGCGCTGATGCTGGGCCCTGGAGCCGGTCCAGGCTCGGAGCTCAGTTTTCCCAGTCCCTGGAGCACCATCCCCACCTGGAAGCACTGTCCCATGACTGACGGCCTGAGGGCATCTTTGAAGATTTGAATAATGCAAGCCAGCCAAGCTGCAAATCCTCCGCAGAAGCTTTGCCATGGGAAGGGCTCTGAGGAGAGTCCCTCCACAGGGCTGCTGGGCTTATGAGCTTCCCCCATCTTAGCCCAGCTCCCGTTCCCTGTGTAAACTCCATCACACATCAGAAAAGCTCCAGGCCAGGGCTGGGATGGAGGAAAACCAACTGGATTCGGACCAAAGATAAACCTTTCCTGCCTGCAGCCTGATTTACTTTCGTGGCCAGCAGCAGGTACCCAGCCAGACGTGTTTGCGTTTCTAAGCGCTTCCATTAAGGACTCTCAGCTCCCAGAACCAGAAGTCCACAGCAAACATGGCTCAGGGCACAAAAGACCTTCAGCTCACGGCAAATATTTGTCCAGTCGCCTCTTCCACTTGCAGACCCGTGTCACCCGGGTGAATCGAGCCGGTGTGGGTCCAGAGCAGGGGATTAAATCTGCCTGGGCGCATTCCCAGGCTCCAGCACCAGCCTGGGAATGTGCGTGGGCTACAAAGCAGCTCAGCAAGGCTTCCACCTCCACTTCCCAGAAATATGGAAATCTATTCCTCTCACACACCGCCGTGCTTCCCTTCAGTCTCTTCAACAGAACCGCTGCCCCAGCCCCAGCGTTCGGCGTGGAATGACTCACCGAGCCCCGCGCTGGCAAGAGGAGCCGCAGCCCCGGGCGGGGCGAGCCCGAAGCCCCCCGTGCTGCCAGGGCTGGGGGTGCCGATCCTTCCCTCTGCACCCCTCAGCAGCAGCATCAGTCCCTCTGCAGCTGGGGAGGTTTAAATTGCCGGCGCATTAACCATTAACAGCAGTTAACACTCGGTGAGGCGTTTCCTGCTTTTCCAGCATTTGCATGCCGAGTGGTTTTCCTCTCCTTGGGCACCCCCTGGGCCGGGCTGTGAAGAGCTGGGCAGGAGATGGGCACAGCCAGGGATCCGGGGCATCCTGGGTGTCGGAGAGCTTTATCCGAGGCAGGTGAACATTGTCCCTCAGCAGCCCCCTCAAGCTGCCGGGTCCCCTCTGCCACCCGAACCCAGCCCCTGGGCACTGATCGACCATCCCGATTGTAATTATCCTGAGGATCGTTGATCAAATCAACAATCCGAAATCATTACTAATCCACAAAATCATTAACCCTAACCCCAGCCCCTGGGCACTGGTCGGCCACCCCGATTGTAATTATCCTGAGGATCATTGATCAAATCAACAATCCACAAAATCATTGTTAGGAAGGGATTGTTCCCTGACAGGGTGGGCAGGCCCTGGCACAGGGTGCCCAGAGCAGCTGAGGCTGCCCCTGGATCCCTGGCAGTGCCCAGGCCAGGCTGGACACTGGGGCTGGAGCAGCCTGGGGCAGGGGAAGGTGTCCCTGCCATGGCAGGAGTGGCACTGGGTGGATTTTAAGGTCCCTCCCAACAAATCAGAATTGGGGAGCTCCACCTTGGAATCACAAGCCCCTCAGATCCACAGATGTCTCTGCCTTTGGGAACTGTGGACAGAAAACAGAGGTGCCACGGTCAGTCCAAGGGTGGCACATTCCCATTTGGTGGCAGGGAGAGCACGAGGAGCCCCTTTGGCAGCTGGGGCAAAAGCAATGAGAGTAACCGAGCTGCCCGGCAGGGGAATTCATTCCAAAGTGTGCCAGCCTGGAGGGAGCTGGGTGGGCACGGGGCTGAGGATGTGAGTCCTCAGGTGATGGAATGGGGGCTTTGCTCCCTGCTGGCAAGCTGGGCTGGCTGAGGGCCACGGAACAGCCACCACCCCTGGGCCATGGATCAGGCCAGGCTGGCTCTCCCATGCCAGGCTGGAGCTCTTTGGAGCCATAGGTGGTGCCAGGCTGGCTCTCCCGTGCCAGGCAGGTCTCCGGGGACACGGACTGTGCCAGGCTGGCTGGCCCCGTGCCAGAGCATCCTCCTGTCCCCACAGCCCCAAAGGCAGCAGCTCCTGCTCTGCAGCAAAGGGGGAAAAGGACAAAGTGCCCCACTCCTGCCACAGGAAGGGACTGGTCCCTCAGCTCTGACCCTGACGATTCTGTGATCCTTTGGCTGAAGGTAAAACCCAGGAGTGGGAAAATGGGGGTCCCCAAGGGGACACGGATCACTCCCCTCACCACTGCTGGGAGCTGCTTCCCCGAAAAAAACCAAATCCAGCAGCTCTGAGCATGTCATGAGGGTTTAGGAGGGATTAGGAAGGGATTAAGAGGGAAAGCTTCTGAAATGAGCTGTCCCTGTGCCAATTCTGCAGGAGCAGCAGGAGCATCAGGGACCCACAGGCCCCAGCAAGGCTCGGGGCAGGGGAACACCGGCACCCCAGCTCAGACACCCCGGTGAAATCACAGTTTGGGGTTAAAACAGGCCTGTTGGGGTAATCCACAGGGGAGGTGCATTAGCCAGATAAATCTGCTTAAGGGAGTGAAGGAGGAGGACTAATCACCCCGGGATGAAGGCTTGGGATAATCTCCCAAGGAGCAAATAATTGGGCATTAAGGTGTGGGGGATGTAGGCTGCAAGCAGCCTGTGCCCCTGGGGGCTTCCCTGTGGGAACTGTGGGGGAGAACACCACAAACCCTCCGTGCTGCAGGGCTCCTGGGGCTCCCCTGGCCGGGACCCTGGCTCCGCCTGGGAATGGGCACTGCAGCTTTGGGAAATCTGTCACACGCTGGGCCTGCCACAGGCACCCAGCAGCACCAGGGCAGCCCGAGGCAGGGCTGGGAACGGGAGGGGAAGGACAGGGACCATGAGGGTGGGCCAGGAACAGAGACAGGTGAGACAGGCGTGCTGGGAACGGGAGAGGAGGGACAGGGACCATGAGGGTGGGCCAGGAATACGAGGCTGCACAGCCCAGCCTGAGCACCACTCACCTGGCTCTGACCGCAGGTAAAGGTGTCCCCGGGCTGGAGTTGGGACTCATTCCCAGCATCCCCAACGCCCCAGAGAAAAATGCCAGTGGCATTTGGCCATGGGAAGGGTCAGCCCAGGGCAGCTGAGGGCTCAGGAGCAGCCACAGCAATCATGGCCAATGAGGTTTTCATCACCAGCAGTCTGGGGGTCTCAGTGCTGGGGGGATTCAGCTGCCCCCACGCAGGAGCTGGGGGTCTCACACAGGCAGGGTCCCCCCTGCTCCCCTTCAATTCCGACTGGAGCTTCATGCCCAGGGCAGTGACATCACCCGAGGCTGAAACTGGGAATTGTTCCCGAGACCAGGGTGACTGGCAGGGCACAGGGATCCCTGTGTCCCTCCCAACTCGGGGGGTCCCACGATCCTCTGAAGTGGGGGATGAACCCCAGTGCACTCATGGCACTGGACAGGACCCCCAGCCAACTGGGAACTCCTGCTCGCTGTCCCTGGACACCAGGTCCCTTGTCCTGCACTGCTCCCCAAGTTCCAGTGCATGTGACAGTCCCGTGGCTATGGCAGGACCAGGAACGAAGGCACGGATGTGACCAAGCCCCAAAAATCTGAATTTACTTGGAATTGTGTGCACTTACCCAAACACTGAGCTTTCCTTCAGGAGCCTGAGCAGGAAGAGTGGCTACAGCACTGGCCCACAGCCAAAGGTGTGGGACTCACCTGGAGCAGGCGGAGGCAGCCAGAGGTCATGGAATCAGCCTGGGCTGAGGGGCCTTTACAGCTCATCCAGCTCCACCCCCTGCACGGGCAGGGACAGCTTCCACACAGACCAGGGTGCTTCAGGTCCTGTCCAAACTGGCCCTGCACACTCCAATGTGAAGGTGACACCGCCAGAGCTGCCACCAGTGCCCAACCACTCACTGCAGCTGAGAAGGACCCTCAGGGCCACAGCTGCCAGGGTCACCACCAGGTGACCTCACATTCTGAACTGCTACCAGAGCCACACGCAGCACCTGCTGCAGCAGCACTGGGAAGGCAGGCACAGCCCAGAACAGACCAACACTGACCTGGGGCACAGCAGGGGACAGCAGCAGCTGCAGCGTCCCCTTCTGCAGTGACCTGTGCCCCAGCAGCACACACCTGAGCCCACCCGTCACCAGTCCCAGTCTGCGCCGCACGCAACTCATTCAGCTCACACACAGGTGGTTCCACCTTCCCAACATTTATTCCTCCCACGCCTGTCCCCACAGGTGTCAGAACTTCTGGAACTGCTTCTTGGTGCCCGCAGCCTTGGTCACCTTGAGCACGTTGAAGCGCACGGTCTTGCTGAGGGGGCGGCACTCGCCCACTGTCACGATGTCCCCAATCTGCACGTCCCTGCAATGACATCTGGGGGTCAGGGGGCTCCGAGGGCTCACCTGTCCCTCGGAGCCTCCTCGGGGACAGCAGCGCCTGGAACCTGCCCGGGTTCAGTGGATGCCAGCGGCACTGTCAGCAGCCCCTCACGGGGGCACTCTGCAGACCATCGTGAGTTTGAACATCATCACCTGTGAGCAGGCTCTGGGCGAGCACGGGCTCTGTGTCCCCGCCAGGTGTGGGGACAGCCCGGGGACGGGCACGCACCTGAAGCAGGGGGACAGGTGCACAGACATGTTCTTGTGGCGCTTCTCGAAGCGGTTGTACTTGCGGATGTAGTGCAGGTAATCGCGGCGGATGACGATGGTGCGCTGCATCTTCATCTTGGTCACCACACCTGAGACACGGGGACACACCTGAGACATGCGGGCTCCACGGAGACTGCCGGGACCCCCGCGGCCCCAGGGATCCCTCCTTACCTACTGGCCGCTCCGTGGAGCCACAGCCTGTTTCTGTTACAAACCCCACCAAGGCTGTTTGCTGATACCCTCCCTAGCACTCCCCACACCACCCGCCCCTGGGAATCCATAAACCCAGAGGGTTTGGGAAAGCTGCAGAGACAGGCCTCAGAGACAGCAGAGCTGTGACTGGGGCTGAGCAGCAGCCATGAGACTGGCCAGCACACAAATTAACAAAGAAGTACAAAAGTAAGGACATTGGAACAATGGTCTGTGTACTAATGCTTGTCTAGAACAACTCCCTGAGCTGCAGAGAAGTCTATCCAGAGATGTTACGAAGTTCTAAGCTCAGTAATGGAGCTCTGTGCATTTTATCCTAAGGCTCACAGGCAGGTATTGTATTGGAAATGAGCAAGCATTGTTTAACCAAAGGGAGCTGTGCTTGCAGTGATTTTACAGAGCCACTGTCAGTGTGCTTCTGCTGTGTGTGATTGGGCAAATTCTTACAGAGTGAGTTGGAACATTAAGCTCTTGGTCTGTGCTGGGGATGTGAGCTGCTGGCACCTTCCCACTGTCACACCCATGCAATGAGAGCGATGCTGGAAATGAAGCAGCTCAGGGCACGTTCCAGCATTCTGTCCTGTTTGTGACCTGTACACGGCCCCCTGCCAGCGATCCCTGCCCTCCAGCACGCCTGGTCCTGTCAGCTGCATCAGGGAAGCCGTGTGGCAGTGTCGTCAGGCCCGCGTGGGCTCGGCAGACCATCGTGAGATTGGCATCATTTGCGGCTCCAGGACCAGGGCAGGGTTACCTGGGCTACCTGCCCCACACCTGCCACGGGACTCCTCTGGGCACGCTGCAGCTCACCTGAGAGGATGCGGCCCCGGATGGAGACGTTGCCCGTGAAGGGACACTTCTTGTCGATGTAGGTGCCCTCGATGGCCTGCAGAGACAGGGGGTGTCAGGAGGGCAGACACAGCCCATGTGCCCCCAGAGCCCAGAGAGCACTCAGGCACAGGTGGGGAAAAGCCACCAGAGGCCTGGGTCCCAGCAGCACCGCCAAGGCCACCCCTGAAACGCCGCACCCACATCGGGCCCACCACGGCCCCCAGCGCCGAGCCCAGGCCCCCTCACCTCCTTCGGGGTCTTGAAGCCCAGCCCCACATTGCGGTAGTAGCGGGGCAACTTCTCCTTGCCCCCCTCGCCCAGCAGCACCCGCTTCTTGTTCTGGAAGATCGTCGGCTGCTTCTGGTAGGCGCGTTCCGTCTGCGGGGGGGACAGCGCGGGGGTCAGCACGGGGCAGCCGGGCCCCGGGGGGAGCCGAGACCCCCGGCAAGGGGAACTCAGCACCGAGAGTGAGCCCGGCCCCGGGCACCGAGCCCCCACAAGAGCCCGGAGCCCCCAGACCCTTCCCCCAGCGCCAGGACACTGGACCCTCCGCCCTCCCCCAGCCCCGGGGCACCGAGGCCCGTCCCCAGCTCGGGGCACGGAACGCTCTGCTCCCCCGCCCCGCACCCGTGGGGCACCGCGATCCCGCCCCCCTGCCCCGCGACACGGCAGCGCCCCGCAGGGTAAAGCCCCGGGCACGGAGGGTTCCGATGTGCTGCCCCGCCACCTCGCCGTACCGAGAGCCGCCCCCGCCCCAAAGCCCCGGCCAATCGAGACACCCCCGCCCTCGCCGGCTCCGAGATTCCGGCCCCGCTTCGCTCCACCGGCCCCGCGGAACGGATCCGCCGCGGGGAGCGGGTCTCCACACCGCGATCCGCCACACTCCCCTCATCATCCTCCCCACTGCCTTAAGGCACCGAGCGCCCCTCCCCGGTCCGGGCCGCCTCCCCCGCGGCCCCAGCACCGCTGGGCCGGCATCACCCCCTGAGGGTCCCCTTCAGGGCCGGGCCGGGCCGCGGGCCCCGCGCAGCGCCCACCTGCGTGTCCGCCATCTTGGCGAGCGCGGCCGGAAAGAGGCCGCGGCGCGCGCGGGGCGCGGGTTAACCCGGGGCGGGGCCAGGGGCAGGACGTGACGTCACGGAGGCGGTGTGACGCATCCGGGCCGGAAAGGCGGGAACGGCTCCGGAATCGCTGAGGGGAACAGGAACGGGAACGGGAGCGGCCCCGAGAGCCCCCGCTGTGCCCTCCGTGTCCCACAGCACTCAGTGCCACCTGCAGGGGACACCTGCAGGGATGGGCACTCCAAAGCTGCCTGGGCAGCCCCTGCCAAGGCCTGAGCACCCTTTCCATGGGCAAATTCCTGCTGCTGGCCAAGCTGAGCCTGCCCTGGCCCAGCCTGAGGCCGTTCCCTCTGCTCCTGTCCCCGTTCCCTGGCAGCACAGCCATTCTCCTGGCACTGCCAGGGGCACGGCTGAACACAGCTCACCCCACTCTCCTCCCGGCGCTCCTGCACCGTGCAGCTGGAGGAAAGCTGAGGACACTGACTGAATAAACACATGAACTGCTGAAATCCAGACGTTCTCCAGTCCCTGTTCCCACAGGTCACACAGCCAGCGGGTGTTTAGGACAGAGAATGGGGTCACCAGAGGGCTCGGTGTCCCCAGAACCCCCAGGGTTACCCCAGTGGGTATCTCCCCGCTGGGGCTCCATCCCCTTCAGACTCATCCCATCCTCATCATCTGCATCTCCACCCTCACCCCAGGAACAGTGTGAAACCTCTGGGTGAGGGCCAGGAACGGGTCCTGGGGGTGTCCCCGGGGGTGTCCCTGCTCAGTGCTGGACGGGAACTGTGGTGGCACCTGGGGGCCAGGGCACCCCACACCTGGGGGACCAGTGCTGGCACTGCTCCACGCGCTGCCTGCTGTCCCTGACAGTCACAGCCTCACGCCAGGGCACGTGGCTGCCCCCACAGATCCCCACAGACCCCCAGCCCTGCGGGGGGAGCAGGCACGGGCTGCCTCAGACCAGCAGGAGCAGTTACCTGGGGTGCCGCGGCCAGCCCCCAGCCCCGAGAGCTGCACACTGGGGGAGGCGGTGCCCTCAATCAGACCCTTTATTCCAAGGGTTGTACACAGCACAGACACGCACCCCCTCCCCATGCACAGCCCCCCCGGCCCCACGCCCCGGGGCTTGCATAGAGAGCGGCCGGGTGGGGCCGAGGGGGCAGAGCCAGCCCGCCCCGCGCCCCCCGCCCTGCGAGCCCGGGGGCCCCAGGGTCCTGCCCTGCTCCCCGGCCGCGGGCGGGCCCGGCCGCCGTGTCCGAAGCGCAGCCCGGCCTCGGCCCGGCGCCGCCCCAATAAATTAAAAAGCTCCGAGTCCGGGTTCCAGAGGGGGCGCGGGGGTCACTCCTCGGGGGGCTCGGTGAGGAAGGGGGAGGTGACGGCGTGGGCCTGGGCGATGGCGGCCAGCTCCTTGAGGAACTCGCTGAAGATGACGGCGCAGTAGACGGCGTTGCGCACGCGCAGGGCCTCGCCGTGCCGCGCCGGGGGGTTCAGGGGGTGCAGCCCCCCGTCCCGCAGCCCCTGCAGCGCCAGCTGCGCCGCGTGCCGCGCGCGGGTCGGGCTGTTGGCGTGGCGCAGCAGCAGCTCCCCCAGGGACGGCTTCCGGCTGCGGGCTGGGGCACACGGCACGGTCAGGGACGGGGGACGGGGTACGGGGGGCACCCAGACCCCGGCGCAGCCCTCAGCTCCCCCACACCATCTCCACCCCTCCTTATGACACAACACACAACCCCCAGGCCCCCTCCCCAGTCCCCGCGTAGACCCCACACCCCACCCAGACACCAGACTCCCAAAGCAACCCCCAGCCCACCATGCACAGCCAGCCCCTCGTACAACGAGCCTGCCCTACACACTGCAGCCCCCAGCTCCCCGTGCAGCCCCCACCCCTGCCCTACACACTGCAGCCCCCAGCCCCCCGTGCCAGTCCCAGCTGCCTGCAGAGCCCCCAGCCCCCCAGCCATGGCCATGTCCTCACCCAGGGTGTCCGTGCGCCGCAGGGCAGGGACAGCCCCGGGCCCCTCAGCCCAGTCCAGCCGTCCCCGGGCAATCAGGTACTTCTTGGCCTTGAAGAGCAGCGCTGGGAAATCCTCTTGAGTGGCAGCAAAGCTCTCGATCTTGTTCTTCACCGAGCCCAGCACCTGCAGGACCACAGGAACAGGGGTCTCCATCAGGTGGGGAGCTCCCTTTAGCACAGGGTACCCCAGCAGGAATGGGGGGGTCTCAGCAGTAACAGGGGATCCAGAGGAGGTTACAGCCATGGGGGACACGGGGCAGGGGTGGGCTGGGCAGCACAGGGCAAACTCAGCGGTCTTGCAGTTAAAAAGGGTTATTAAACCCTTTCCAACACCTTCCCATGAGGGCAGGGGCACCCCAGGGGCCATACCTGGAGCAGGGACTTGACGCTGGGCTGGAAGACCATGTTGGTGTTGAGCAGGAAGGAGCGGAGCAGAGGCTGGGGGTAGCAGGCCAGCTGGGCCACCAGCCCCGTCAGCAGGAAGTTGACATACAGCGAGTTGTGGGGCATGTTCTCCAGCTTCCCAAACAGCACCGACACGAAGGGGCCTGGGGAGGTGGCGGGGTCAGGCGGGGCCCCGCAGGCAGCTGGGACCCTCCCTGCACCCCCGTGCCCACCTGTGAAGGGCTGGCTGGGGGGCGGCCCCACCGCCCGCGGCGGGCTGGCCACCACCTGCGCCAGGGGGTCTGGGGGCCGTGGCGGCGCCCGCCCGCCGCCCGCGTCCCCCTCGGGCTGCGCGGTGAAGCTGGCGAAGGCCTCCTCCTCCTCGTGGGACAAGGGCGGCTCAGGGGGATCCGCGGGGGCGGCTGGGGTCCCCCCCACGCCCCCGTTCTGCATCTCGGCCTCAATCTCCCGCAGCTCCTCCGTGAAGGTCTCGATGGAGACGCCGGCGCCGGGCGGCTCGGCGGGCGCGCGGGCCAGCAGCTCCTCCAGCAGCGAGTCCACCGAGGGCAGAGGCTCCCAGCCAGGGGGCTGCGCCCCAGGGGCCCCGTTCGGAGCCCCCCCGCCGCCCTCCCCCTCGCCCTGGGGGCTCCGGCGCACCTTCTTCACCACCACGTCCCCCTCGGGCCGCCCCGGCTGCGCCGCCCCGTGCGCCCCGTTCAGCAGCGTCCCCCCCTCCCGGGGCTCGGGGCCGGGTCCCCCCGCCCCGGGCTCATCGCCCCCGAGGGGCCCCCCCGGCGCCTCCCGCGCCCCCTCCTCGGGCAGCCCCCGCTTCTTAGTCCGTGGGGTGGGGGGCCGGCCCGGGGGGCTGTCGGGGCCGGGGGCGCGGGGCTCCTCGCCGTCGTAGGGCGCCGACCAGACGCGGCAGGCCCAGGCGCAGCGGTCGATGCTGCGCCGCGCGTCCCGCAGGTACTCCAGGTAGTTCCTGTCCAGCTCGGCCACCTCGTCGCGGGGGCCGGGCCGCGGGGGGCTGCCCGCGGGGGGCCCGGGGGAGCGGGGGGCAGCGGGCTCGGCGGGCGCCGCGCTGGCCTGGCGCATGAAGAAGGAGAGGCGCGACGGCGTGGAGGGCTTCGGGGCCGGGGGGGCGTCTGCGCCGGGGCTGCCGTGGCCTGCAGGGGACACGGGGTCAGCAACGGGGTCAGCAATGGGGTCAGTAATGGGGTCAGCACTGGGGTCAGCAACGGGGTCAGCACCGAGCCAGGCCTGGTGGAATTCCAGGTGCCGTGGGGATGTGGCACGAGGCTCAGCACGGAGCTGGCCGAGGAATGGGTTCCCAGAGGCTGCAGGGGGGGCACAGGGGAGCCCAGTGCCAGGACAGGGCTCGGGTCCGTGGATGGCATGGCACGGGGCACTGTGCCAGGATGGGGTGGGCACGGGGCTCGAGGTGCCACAGGAATGGCACCAGGGGCTCAGCGCTGGGCTGGGACACGGTCCAAGGGGACAGGAAGGCAGAGCTCAGCAATGGAACAGATGGGGCCATAGAAATGGCACAGCTGGGACTATCAACAAGTTGGAGCAGGGGTGGGTTACAAGTGGCCATGGAGACCCCAGGAGAGGGCTCCACACAGAGCCAGGAGGGGGACGGGGTCTAAGGGGCCACAGGGACAGCATGGGACAGCTCAGTGCCCAGCCAGGGTAGGAAAGGAGTGTGAGGGGCTGCAGGGATCCTGGGAGAGGGCTCAGTGCCGGGACAGGGTCCAAGGGGCCGCGGGGAGGGTCTCTGGGGGGCCGCAGTGGCGTACCCCTGGCCCGCGAGGGGGGCTCCTCGTCCCGGTCGCGGGGCGGCGGGGGGCTCTCGGGCCGGCAGCAGCGCGGGATGAGGGACAGGAACTTGGCCGCTGTCTTGCCGTAGATGTCCAGGTCCCGCACCGCCCGCTTCTGGCTCAGCATCACGTGGCTGCAGGGCAGCAGGTACCTGCGGGCAGGGCGGCACAGGGCAGCTGCAGGGGACACACGGGGACCCTCCACAGGACCCCAGCCCCTTCAGAGCGGGGCAAAAGATGAGGCTGCCTCACACCCACGTGCCCACCTGGGGGCAACTGCCCAGGCCCATCCCAGAGGAGCCCCAGAGTGGGCCAGCAGCAGGTGACCTCCCCCCCTCACCTGAGCACCAGCTGCAGCATCACATCCTCGCAGTTGAGGCTGAGCAGGGTCCGGAAGAGGCTCAGGGACACCATGCACAGCTGGGGACAGGGCAGGGCGTCAGAGGGGCAGCGCAGCGGGCAGGAGGCAGTGCCACCCACCCACGGCAGGACAGGGGAAAGGGATGGGGACATTGGGGACGGGATAAAGATGAGGACGGGGATGCTGGGGGGCCGTGGGGCTCACCCGGGAGTTGCTGTTGATGCGGCCCACCAGCGTGTCCAGGATGGTGGTGTTGTCGTGCCGGTGCAGCAGCACGAAGCGCAGGAAGGTTTTCAGCAGCGCTGTCTCGCTGACGCTGCGCAGGAACAGGTCCAGGTAGGCCGTGCTTGCAATCATCTCCTCCACCGAGGTCTGCGGGAGGGGCACGAGCAGCTGGAGCCGCGGGGACGGGCGCCACGGGGCCCTGCCCACCCGCACGGGCAGCGGCACGGGCAGGAGACCCCCATGCCACGCCTGCTGCCAGGGGCCCCTCACCTTGTGCAGCGCCGGCCCCATGACGGGCACGAGGAACCCGTTGTGGACGTAATCCACCAACTGCTTCTGCACCAGCGGGTGGGCGACCTGAGGGGCCGCAGGGGGGTCAGGCAGCCCGCTACGGGGCTGGGAGCCCCTCTCAGCTCCTCGCAGCCCCCCATCCCCACCTGGATGACGGCATTGCAGAACTCCAGCGAGTTCATGAAGAGGACGAGGGAGGAGACGCCGATCCAGTCCTCGCGCCGCAGGAAGTGCCAGTCATCTCCTCGCACCTCGATCTTGCGGGGCAGGGAGGAGTACAGGGCGCTCAGGCCCGTGGCCAGCACCTGGGAACACATGGACTTGACTGCCCCGCAGCCCCTGCACCTCCGGCCGCTGCACCCCATCGGCTTCCCCAGAGCCCAGGAACCTGCCCCCCACAAACCTGCCCCACTGCGGCGCTCCAGGCAGGGCAGCTGGGCTGGGCCCTGGCCACCACTGACCCCAGGGAGTGGCTTCCTCATCCCCAGCCCAGCGCTGGGCCCTCCACCATCTCCAAGCCTCCCATCACCACCAAGTCCCCCCATCGTCTGCAAGCACCCTGTTCCCAGGCCCCTCATCCCCAAGCTCTCCATCATCTCCAGGCTACCTGGAGGCTACTTGTCACCGCCAAGCCCCCTATCACTTACAGACATTCCATCACCCCCAGGTTTCCCATCATCTCCAAGCTCTCTATCCCAAAGCTCTCCATCATTTGCAACCTCTCCATCGCCCAGCTTCCATCGTTCCCAAGCCAGGGCAGGACTTCTCCCTTTAGGCCTGTCCGTGGCTCTCTTGCCCTGGCTGCCCAGCTCTGTGCCAGCAGTGCAGGGTCCCGGGGAGGCTGCCCCGAGGAGGGGCTGCCCCGCGGGGAGGCGTACCGGGCAGAAGTAGGAGTTGTCGGTGATGGACTGGGCCACGGCGCGGTTGCTGGCCGACATGGCCATGATGAGCAGCAGCGCGTCCCGTGCCTGCTGGCCCCGCGCGCCCTCGTGGTGGATGAAGGGGATGAGGAGCGAGAAGATGATGAGGTTGGCGGGGCCCTGGTCCGTGTGGCTGTGGAAGAAGAGCTCCAGGATGGCCGGCTCGCGCGCCACGGAGACGCAGAGCTGGTTGAGCAGCAGCACCAGGCTGTTCTCCAGCGGGGCCGAGGCGGGCTCGGCGCACACGCTCAGCAGGCGCAGCAGCGGCGTCAGCACCGGCTTGTGCCGCAGCAGGGGCTGCCGGGCCTGGCTGATCAGCATCTCGTACAGCTTCAGCTGCTCCACCTGGGCACGAGACACGGCAGGAAAGGTACAGGGACCACCCGGTCCTGCTGTTCCTCCAGCACAACCCATCCCCAGGTGCCACATCCACATGGCTGTGAAATTCCCCCCAGGGCTGGGGATTCCAGCACTGCCCTGGGCCATCTGCGACAGGGCTGGAGGGAATTCCTTCCATGAGGAATTTCCTCCAGCATCACAGAGTTTTCAGGATGGCTCGAGTAGTCTCAATGCCAATCCAACCTGAACTTGCCACGGGACAGTGCCCTACCCTTGGCCTGGCTGACCCTCAACCCAGCACCTTCACCCTTCGGATCCAGCCTGTCCCAAGCCCCCCACAAACCCCCCAGCAGTGCAGACCCCTCTGCTCCCCTCACTCAGACCTTCCTCTCCTCGGTGAAGTCGCCCTGCAGATGCCAGCACAGGAGCCGCTCCAGCAGGTTCTCAGCAGCCACAAACTCCAGGATGGGCCCGCAGGCCGTGTCCCCGTCCCCCTGTGACCTGTCCTTGTCCCCGTCCCCCCAGGGCCGGTCCTCAGCCAGCAGGTTCAGCATCTGGTAGGTGTTGTTGCGGACGGCGCTGAGGTCATCGGGGGCCGGTTTGCTCCCGCGCCGCTCCAGGATCCGCAGCACCTGTGGGAGGGGGCCTGGCAGTGGGGGCTGGGGGCTGCAGGGGCGCGGGATCCTCGCTGCCCCCAGCCCCACTCACCTGTGCCCAGTGGTTCTTGAAGACCATGAGGCAGGTCTCGGGGTCGGCGGTGACGGGGGGCTGCAGGCTGGCGCTGCGGGGGGCTCGCTGCCCGCCCGCCCGTGGGGTCAGCTTGCTCAGCCAGCTCATCCTCTCCATGGGCACGGGGTCACACACGGCACCGGGGCGCCCCAGCCGGGCTGCACGCGGCCTGGCACCACCGCGGGGGCACAGCGCAGCGGGCGGGGTGCCAGGGTCCCCTCTCCATGCTGCTGCAGGGAGAGGGGCGTCAGAGAGCCCAGCCCAGCCTCACGGCCAGCAGCAGGGGAAGAGGAGGGAAGCCAGGAGGGGAGAAAGTCAGAAGGAAAGGAAGGCAATCGAGAGGAAAGGCAGGCAGGACAGACAGCAGCGGGAGCTGGGCCGGGCAAGCGTGCTGGAGCAGCGGTGGCTGGAGGACTCTGGATCCCAGCCCTGCTCACACCCAGTCCTGGACTTTAAACTAGGAACTGGCCCAGCACGGGTGTGGGGCGTACCCAGCAGCCACAGGGACACCAGGACAGCTGGGACAGCTGCCCACCCCCATGCTCAGCAGCACCCACGGCCCACGACAGCGCTGCCAGGATATTTATAGTGCCCCGTGCCCCAGCACTGCCACTGCAGGCAGCAGCACAGCACTGAGCACCGAGGCCCAGGGCCGCAGCGCCGCTGTGCCTGGGGCAGAGACACCACAGGGGCCCCCCAGGCCCCCACCAGCATGTGGGGAGGGCAGTGGCTTTGAGAGCCACAGCCCTCGCATGGCGCTTGAGGAAGTGAAAGTGCCATTGAAGACACCCCAAACCACAGGGGCAGGAAGGGAAAGTGGCTGAAGCTGGGGCAGTGGGACACAGCACGGGCAGGGCCTGTCTATTTATACCCGTCCCACCCACAGCCAGCGCTCGTGTGGCTGCTAAAGTTAGAGCCACGGAATGCCAGGGCACTGCCAGCCCTGCCACCCAGCAGGAACACCGAGGCAAAGCCAACAGTGTGGCACACTGGGGTGTCCCTAAGCAGGGACCCGTGTGACACGCGGCCAGAGCCATGCTGGTGGGACAGGGACACCAGCTGCCACCACTTCTGTCCTGGTACCAGTGCCCCTCACCCCAAGCTGGCTGTGCCTGTCACATGCCAAAGGACACAGCCACCGGGACACAGCACGGGGCCGTGGCACCACCCCAGTGTCACTCAGTGTCACCCCGGTGCCACCCGGACAGGCTGCGGTGTGGGAGCACCCTCTACCCAGGCAGCAAGCGGCCAGAGCACTGGGGGTGATCAGGTGCCACCAGAGCAGGGAAAGGGACACTGCAGGCAGGGACACCGAGGCCACAGGGACACCAGGTGCCACCAGGACAGGGACAGGGACACGGGGGCCCTGCCACCGTGGGCAGAGGATGGCACCCGGTGCCAGGAGGTTGTGGCCCCTCCGATGCACCCGGGAACCGAAGCACCGTGCGGGGGTCACCGAGGGGTCGCCAGGGCGGTCGCCGGTGGTCCGGGCGAGGCGAGGGGCTGCCCCGCGCCGGGGCCGCGGTGCCCCAGCCCGCGGAAGGTGCTGCTCGCTTGGGCATCCTCAGCCCCGGAGCCACGGAGACACCGGGACGCCCTCAGGCCCCGGGGTCACGCGTTAGCGGCACCCCTGGATGCCGCGGGGCCGGGCCGCCTACCTGGGTCAAGGTCGCGGCGGTCCGGTCCCGTCAGCGCCGCACCTGCGGAGGGACAGGAGGCGTCGGGCGCGGGGCCGGAGCCCCCCGGGACCCGCGGGCCTCCGCGGGACGGGGCCCCTCGCCCCTCGGCGCTGCGGCCCGCTCGGACCCGTCCCCGCCGCGCCCGCTCACCCTCCACACCGCCCGGGCCGGCCCGGTCCCTCCGGCCCCGCGCGGCCAAGGGCGGGCGGCGGCCCGGGCACCCCGGCTCCGCGGCACAAGGGCGGCTGGAGCTGCCCCGAGGCCCGCCCCGCTCCCCGCACGCCCCGCTGCCGCTGTCCCCGCTGGCGGCGTCCCCATTGCCGGTGCTCCGGCGCCCCCCGGCCGCTCCCGGTGCGCCCCGGCGCCGCCGCTCACCGCCCGCCCCCGCCACGGGCCCCGCGCCGCCGCCGCCATCTTCCCGCCGCGCCCGACGCACCGCGCGCGGCCCCGCCCACCGGGCACGGGCACGCCCACCGCGGCACGGGACACGCCCACCGCGGCACGGGACACGCCCACACACCTCTATGGGCGTGGCCTCTCCGGGAAAGCCCGAGCGCTCATTGGCTAGGCCGTGAGTGGGGCGGGGCCGAGGCGCGCGGGAAGCGGGACCCGGGACCCGGGACCGGCGGTACCGGGACACCCCGGCACCCGGTACCCGGTACCCTGTGCGAGCAGCCCCCGGAGCGGGGCATCCCCAGAAGTCGGGACGCCCTCCGAGCCGGGCAGCGGTAACCGGGTACCCAGGTGCTGGGAGTCCCGGCACCGAGAGCCCCAGTACGGGCACCGCTCGGAACTGGGCACCCCGCCGGCCCAGCCACCTCTGAACTGGGAACCCCCGCAACCGGGCACCCCAGTACCGGGTAACCCTGCACCGGATAACCCCTGCACACTGCACTTCCCGGAACTGAGCACCTCGGAATCGAGCACCCCGGTGCCGGGGCCCCCCCCGAATCCCTCTCCCGGGCACCCAGAAACGGGCCCTCCCTGGCCCGGGGCTCCCTCGTGCCGGATAACCTTGTGCCGGGCACCCCTGCGCCAGGCAGCCCGTACCAGGTGCTGGGAGCCGCCGCCGCCTCGGCACCGGGCGCTGCCTGGCACCGGCTGTTGTTCCTGAGGCTAACCCGGGCCCGGCACACCTGGCACGGCGGCTGCCTCAGCCCAGCTGTCCCAGGGGCCAGGGGGTGCCCTGGGGACCCCTCGTTGCCAGGACACGCCCGATGTCGCAGGAGCCGCGTGGCCGCGTCCCCCGGAGGAACCACGCCGGGCACCGGGGCAGGCGGCGGCACCGGGCAGGTGCTCAGGTGCGCAGGACCCCCGGCCCCCGGGACGCTCAGGATCCCACCGGGACCCTCGGCCCGGGCTGCAGCCCGGCAGCGCCTCGGGAGCCATGGCCACAGCCCGGGCTGGCACCGGCACCGGACACGGCACGGGGTGAGCGGGGCGCGGCTGGGGAAGGGGCGCCGCGGGGACCCCCTGAGTCCCACCGCTGCAGGGGGACCGGCTGAGCCCTGGAGCCACTGGCAGCCGGGCTGAGCACGGGCAGAGGGGTCCAAAACGGGGGCAGAGGGATTCCACAGGGGGACGGGGTGACCCCCGGTCCCTCTGTGACCCCAGCCAGACTGCCACCCCCGGAGCTGCACCCTGGATCCCAAATGGGGACAGGGTGACCCCCGGTCCCTCTGTGCCCCCAGCTGCTCTGCCACCCCCCGGAGCTGGACGCTGGACCCCGCCGGGGACTGGCACTACAGATGGATCAGCCTCATGGTGCTGCCCATCCTGTACAACTGGGTCGTCCTCATCCTCAGGTGCGCGGCAGCAGGGTTGGGGTGGGGGTGGGGGTGTCCTGGCCCCGTCCCAGGCATGCCTCGTGATGCCATGCGTACCCCAGGTGCTGCTTCCCCGAGGTGCAGGAGGCACACGCGGGGCTGTGGCAGGCCCTGGACGGGCTCAGCGACGCACTGTACCTGCTGGACATCGCCGTGCACCTCCACACAGGTACGGACACACAGACACACCCACAGGGGTGTACAGACACAGGGACACAGGTACAGACACACAGA